>NC_080079.1:63185848-63503630 GCF_949987535.1 Balaenoptera acutorostrata
CTGAAAGATGTGTGCTGCGGCCAAAAAAAAAAAAAAAAAAGTGCCAGAATCAGGATTCCAACTCAAATTGCCTGAGTCTGGAACCCAAGTCTCACAGCTGTGCAGTCATGAGGACATGGGCATGACCTACTGCCTGGGCACAGGAGAGGTCTGATGATTACTGGTTGAGGGATTGCCTTTGTAGCTCCACAGAGAGCCCTATAGCTACCTCTCTGCCCCCACCCACCCCACCTTGATAGGGAAGACTTGTGCTTGCATCCCTCACCTTGATATGATTTTATTTTCCTTTTCAATGAAGACAAAAACCACCACCACAAAAGCCAGGAAAAGGGCATATTTGCTCCTCATTCTCAGGCTGTGCAGAAAGTGTCGGCAGTCCTGGGGCAAAGTGAGTCCTTTCTCCATGGGGAAGGGTGGGGCCATGGGCACTCAGCTTGGGGCCATCACTCAGGACCTGGCTCGTCGTTCAGGTGGGGGACACCTGGTCCTGTGGAGAGATGAGCGGTCAGGACACCCTTGTCTGTAGATGAGAACAAACAGGAGCTTTTCCACCAGACTTTTGGGGACCACAGCCCTGTTGTGCCAGAACCCCAGACCCACTCTCCCAATGGACTATGCCCCAGAGACTTGAAATGAGGTCATTCAAAATACCAATGAACCTTCTGATTCGTCCATGTCACTTCCATTCTCACTTCCTTTGACCTCACACATGACTGAAAGGCAAGTGGATGAAAAGAATACTCCTTGCGATAAACATGTTTGCAATAGCAAAAGAGTGAAACAATCTAAATAAAATATGATGGAGCAAGCAATGGATTATTATGCAGCCACAAAGAATAATGTGGTGGATCTACTAATGCTGACGTGAATAATCTACTATATATTGGGCTGGCCAAAAAGTTCGCTCGGGTTTTTCCATAAGATGTTACAGAAAAACCCAAATGAACTTTTTGGCCAACCCAATATGTTATAATTTTATATATAAATAATGTATATATATTATAGATAAGCAAGCTGCAGACATAGTGTGTTTATATAGGATAGGGTTTCTTACCCTCAGCACTATTGACTTTTTAAAAAATTTTTATTGGAGTATAGTTGATTTACAATGTTGTGTTAGTTTCTGCTGTACAGCAGAGTGAATCAGTTATACGTATACATATATCCACTCTTTTTAAGATTCTTTTTCCATATAGGTCATTACAGAGTTCCCTGTGCTATACAATATGTCCTTATTAGTTATCTATTTTATATATAGTAGTGTGTATATGTCAGTCCCAATCTCCCAATTTATCCCCCCGCTTTCCCCCCTGGTAACCATCAGTTTGTTTTCTACATCTGTGACTCTATTTCTGTTTTGTAAATAAGTTCATTTGTACCCTTTTTTTATATTCCACATATAATCAATATCGTATGATATTTGTCTTTCTCTGTCTGACTTACTTCACTCAGTATGACAATCTAGGTCCATCCATGTTGCTGCAAATGGCCTTATTTCGTTCTTTTTTATGTCAGCACTAATAACATTTTAGATCAGATAATTCTTTGTTGTGGGGATTGTCCTGTGCCTTGTAGGATGTTTAACAGCATCCTTGGCCTCTACTCATTAGATAACAGTAGAATCCCCTTTGCTTAGATGTGATGATCAAAAATATCTCCAGACATTGTCAAATGTCCTCTGGGCAGGGGGGAGGTGCAGAATCATCCCAGGTTGAGAACCTCTGATGTAGTATGATCCCATTTGAAAAAAAAAAATTAAGGGAGAGAAAAGTGGACTGTGACACAGTCACAAGGCCTGTAACAAAGGGACGGGTAGGTCAGGAGAGAAGGGTGGGGTGAGTCTTAACGTTTGCTGTGTAACATTGTGCACTATTAGGAATTTTACCATGCAGATGTATAATTTTTGTTTTTGTTTTTTTTGGCTGCGTTGGGTCTTCGTTGCTGCGCGCGGGCTTTCTCTAGTTGCGATGAGCGGGGGCTACTCTTCGTTGTGGTGCGTGGGCTTCTCATTGCGGTGGCTTCTCTTGTTGCGGACCATGGGCTCTAGGTGCGCGGGCTTCAGTAGTTGTGGCTCGCGCGCTCTAGAGCGCAGGCTCAGTAGTTGTGGCACACGGGCTTAGTTGTTCTGTGGCATGTGGGATCTTCCCGGACCGGGGATTGAACCGGTGTCCCCTGCATTGGCAGGCAGATTCTTAACCATTGTGCTACCAGGGAAGTCCCGGATGTATAAATTTTAAAAAATTAAAGGTTTTCCACCATAGCATGTGAATTCTAACAAAATCCTTCACATGGCCTCGGCCTTCAGGTCTCAGCTTCGTGGGGCAGCTTCCCCAGGGTAGGTTAGGGCCCCCTCGGCCCCGCCACAGTACAAAGACTCCCTTTAGCACCTGAGACTTTGTCATAAAGCAGGCCCACTTGTATGACTTGTTCAGTGCTGATCATCCCTTTGTGGAGGGCAGGGAGTTTGTCTGGGTCCCTCATTATCCCTTAGCACTGGACCAGGCACACAGGAGACACTCATGCACGGCTGCTAAATGACAGAATGGTTAAAGGAATAAATGACACTTAACGCAAAGTGTATATATTTTTTAAAGCTGGAGTAAAAACACCATTGCCCAGTGGAGCCTGAATCACCATTTCTTTCACTCGTCCTCACCATCACACACACACTGTCCCGTACCACAAGCCCCAAGATTCCAGCACAACCCCCTCTTCCAAAAGTCTATCCCTTTCTCCACGAGGACCCTTATCCATGGGAGACAGTCTGCTCCAAGTTTGGAAAAATCTTATTGTGACCTTGTGCAGGACATCCAGGACCATCCTTCTTCCAAGCTGATGACATGGGGGAGTGGGAGGGCAGAAAGGAGGGTCCCAGGGCTGTACCTTCATCACACAATGGAAGTGGCTTTAGGGACAGCCAGAAAATCTACCCTCTGGAGAAAGCAGTGAGGCTTGTGAGAAGACAGATGTGTACCCTGGCAGCTGGAGTGGAGTTCCTCAGCTGTGCAGGGCAGAGTGGTGGTGGGGCAGTGGGCAGCTCTCCCTGGCAGAATGCTGGGGTGCTTTGTGAGTGTGGGTAGTTGGAGAGGAGCCAGGAGGGAAGAGGGCTGCAAGGCCAGTTCAAGGGCAACTGAATATTTTTGCCTCTTCCTAATTCTTCTGGGCCATTTCCTATGCACTCATTAAACAAATATTTTCTGAGCACCTACTATGTGCCATTCTAGGCACAGGCAATACAGCAGTGCAGAAGCAGACCCGGCCCATGCCCTCATGGGGCTTACACTCTGGTTGAAAGAGTCAACTAGAAGGATATGGGTAGATGAAATTTATTGAAATTTATAAAGTTACTACTCTATGCCTGGTGTCATGCTAAGCGCTTGATTTGCATTTCCTCATTTCACAAAAGCCCTATTAGGTAGCAACCATCCCATTTTACAGATGAGGAAACTGAGGTTGAGAGAGATTAATTAATTTGCCCAAGGTTCCTCCAGCAGTAGCCCGATCACCCCTCCCAGATCTACGTCATTCCAGCCTCTTGATGTTCCACAGTGACACCCCCACCCCACCCCCGCCATAGCACATGTGGTTGGGCTTTCCAGCTGATGGTCTGTCTGTCTCCCATTCCCAGACTGCAAGTTCTCTGAAGTCAGGACCAGCGTCTAGAATGGCACCCACCACATATCAGCTGCCCAGCAAACCACTGGTGAGTCAACCCGTTGAAGCTGGTGCCTGGAAGGCTGTCAGCATTCATTTGCAGAATGCCGGGCAGGGCCATGTTCCTCATGCACCCAGTTTAGCCTGGGGTGGGATACGAGGCCACCTATCTTGCTGGGAGGGTGAGCCCCAGTACTGAGTCTGCAGACCACAAAGCGTTGAAATCCTGGCTTTCTTCCCTCTCGGCTCTCAGCTGAGAGTTGCCTGGGTCTGATGATGTGAGGGAAGCAGAAGGAGCTAGGACCAAAAGTCCTGGGCTCTCGTCCTTTCTGCATGTCTACCACGCTGTGTGGCATTGTATAAGGGACTTAACCTCTCTGGGCCTCACTTTCTTCACTGGTAGCATGGAAAGGGTGGTTCCTACTGCATAAAGTTGCTGTGAGGAGCAGTATCTGGTACATGGGAGAGGGAGAAAAGGCAGGTGTGGCCCAGGGGGAGTTGCGTTCACTGTCCTCTCTCTTTTGGGTCTAACATCTTTGGTAAGATTTAGAACTTTGGCTGCCTCGATGACAAAGATCCTGAACCTTCTCCTCCCCTCCCTTCCGGGCACTGTTTCTATTTTTGAGTCGCTGTCCCAGCCCCCTCACCCCCCGAATAATACCAGATTCCTGAGAACCTTCACGACATTGCCCTAAAAGGAAGACACAAGGGTGAAAACTCCCTCCAAATGAAACCGCAGGCAGGCTGTTGGCTCCTTTGCCCTGCCCAGGCAGGCTACCCCTAGGGTTAGCTTTGGCAGGCCAGCAGGCAAGTGGGCAGGCAGGCGAGAGAGGTTTAGACCCGGGGGTAGCAGAGGGTCACAGATGCCAGGAGGTCACGGGCCATGAGGGACGAGGACAGGGCTGGGATGGAGGTCACTCAGGTAGAACCTGGCCTGCAGGAGGCCCTTTGCAAGAAGTGTGTCTGTGATATCTGTGACACTGGACAAAACTTTGTGCTACCTCCCTCCCCAAACCCGTGGTGCCCCCCTTACTTAGCTCATGGGAAGAATGAAAAATCTCTTCCTTTTCTTGACGGATGCCATCTCCCAGGGGAGTACTTGATACCTTTCCTTCCCCCAACACCAGCAAAAGGAAATTGTGACAGCCAAAGGAAAAGGTGGTACGTCCCTGCTGGGATGCCAGTGGAGGTCATATTTCCAGGGCACCAGGGTCAGTGCTGAAGAAGGCCAGGGGCATGTGCCAGCCCAGCTCTGCCTGGATGCAGTGGGGAGTGGGGCAGCCGTCCTGGGCCCAGTTATACTCAGTACTCAGCTCAAATGTCCCCTCCTCCGGAGTCCTTCCCTGACCACTGACCTAATGTTGACCATCTCCCCTCTCCCTATCATGTTCCCTCTCAGCACCCTGCTTTATTTCCTTCCGGGATGGAAATGTACTTGTTTGCTGCCTGTTTCAGTCACTGGAATGTGAGCTCCCTGAGGGGAGAGCTCTCTGTCTGCTTCATCTTTGTATGCCCAATGCCCTGCTCCATGTGCACCAGGCATAGTAGGTGTCTCATAATTTTTGTAGAATGAATAGATGGATGCCTTTTCCAAAGCACTTAGCCCACTGTGAGATGCTTAATCATTCTAAGTTGATGGAAAATACAAAGAGGAAGAAGAAAAAGCCATTGTTCCCTGGGTGAAGCATATGTGTGCGCTGTGACCTGTGCTGTGGGTGTGCACTGATTATATGCCGAGTGTGTACTACAAGCATGGGCTGAGTGGATACTACACGTATATACTACTTGTGTGTGCTACGAGTGTGTACTATGGGCAAACCTTGGCGCTTGGGGCTTCACATACATCAGTCTCTTGAATTACATCAACACAGGATGCCTTTTTGAGGATAAAGAAACTAGGCCTTGTGGCTTTCAGTTTCAAGTCTCTCCAGCTATGTGCTAACAGTAGGGAGGGCAGAAACCAGCGAAGGCATCCCAGGCAATCTCAGTGAGGGAGCACTGGAAAGAAAGCAGGCTGCGATCTGAGGCCCGAAACTCTAGGCACCAGCTCCCCTACCCGGCTCTCCCCTCGGAGGCCTTTCTGCTCAGGCCTCCCTCGTGACCTTGCAAGGGGCCTTCACAAGAGAACAGTTTTCTACTTGGATGGCTCCCAGGCAGGCCCTGGGCCCGCCGCTGCCTCCCGTTGGGGGGGGTGGGGTCCCAGGGTCTGCTGTGAACGGCGCTCTGATAAGGGATGGGCCCTGCCCGATGTTGCATCAGGCAGCAAAGCTCCACTCCCCTCCCTTGGCTTGCTCGGGGCCAAGAGCACAGTGGGGACTGGGGCCTCAGCTGTGGCAGGCCCTGCTCACACCGTTTCCACTGGGCAGGAGGAGGAGCTGCCTGAGCCGAGGGAGGCCAGGAGCTGAGACGGAGGAGGATCCTGGGCAGAGGTGTGAGCAGTGAGGCCCATCGTGGGAAAATTCTGAACTAACTCATGAGCTGCAGCCCTAGGGGGCCGGGAGGCTGCCCCAACCATGCCGTGTCGCCAGACACCTGGGAAGGGAGACCTCGGGGGGCTTTCTGTGAGTTGTCTCTGGATCCCCTAGAGTGGAGACGGAGGGCAGGAGCACACGTGCTCATAGGTGACCTCTGCTTGGGAGATGCAGGAGTCCATCCAGTGGCCTGTCCAGGCAAGGTTCTGTTTCACAGAGGGACGTCCAGAGATGGCTTGGGCTGTCGAGCTTAGTGTCTGACAAGAGAGTAAATGGCCAGGAGCCGATGGATGAACCAGTGAGAGAAGGAATGAGAGAACGAGGAAGTGGATGGAGGCCTGGCTGATGGATGGTCCCTTGCGCAGCCCGGGGCTATCATTCCTCCCCAGGTCCCTCACATCCCAGGGCTCCAGCTTCCTCTCCCAAGAACAAACCATCTAAAACTTCCTTTTGGGCACATGTCCAACCTCAGCCAAGATAGAGCCAGAGTACGTGCTCCAAAGGTGGAGGTATGTGTCACCTGAGTGGCAGTGGGCATCCAAGAACTCGTGAGAAGCTGTGGGCCAGAGCCACGAGGTGGACCACGGGGCTGAGGTCAGCCTGGTGAGGGTGGGGCCTCCACAGACTCGGAGGGAGCCAGCCCCGGCCGGGACAGACCCCGCTGCCCCTCGGCCCTGTTTGGCTGTGCGGGGGTATCGGGCAGCACACTCTCTACCCCCATCGGACACAGCCACTTCACCAGGGCTTGCTCAGCTGTGTGAGACGCACATCCTGTGCAGAACGCTGATGGCTGTGCAGATACGGGCCCCGAGAACAGTCCCAGCCTCCCTATCTGCACAGGTACCTCCCGTGCCTCTCACGCTGAACCCTAGGCCCTGGGCCACGTCGGAGCCGACCCACTGCTCTGGGCTTTCCAGCCCTCGCCCAGTCAGGAGCTGCAGCAGAGGCTGGAGTGCAGGCGGCCCACAGCCATGCAGCCAGGCAGCCTGGTGAGGAGTCTGTTGGCTTGTTTGGAACCGACCTGGACGTGGGCCGAGAGTCGTGGCCAAGGATGTGCGCCCAGCTCTGGAAGTCCAGTGTGTGAGAAGCGACTTGCGTGTCTCAGCAGACAGGGCTGGCTGAGTAACTGCGGTGCACTGGCTCAATGAAAGCAAGCCAGGCAGGGGTTAAAAACGCTGATGCGCAGCTACAAAAATGGAGTATTAAGTGATGATTCTTTTCACTTTCTACCCTTTTGGATTTGAATTTTTGACAACCATGCATATGTACCACTTTAATTAATAAGCTTTAAAATCTCATCTGAAGCTTGGGCTTCCCTGGTGGTGCAGTGGTTGAGAGTCCGCCTGCCAAGGCAGGGGACACTGGTTCGAGCCCTGGTCTGGGAAGATCCCACATGCCGCGGAGCAACTAGGCCCGTGAGCCACAGCTACTGAGCCTGTGCGTCTGGAGCCTGTGCTCCGCAACAAGAGAGGCCGCGATAGTGAGAGGCCCGCGCACCGCGATGAAGAGTGGCCCCTGCTTGCCGCAACTGGAGAAAGCCCTCGCACAGAAACGAAGACCCAACACAGCCAAAAATAAATTAAAAAAAAAAAAATCTCATCTGAAGCTTAAAAAGAGAAATGTAAGATTACTTTGGAAGCGGTGTGGAAAATGCATTGGAAGAAGGAAGGACTGGAGGCCGGGAGAGCGGGCTGTCCCTTCTGCACTGGTCCAGGAGAGAGGAGGCGGCCTGAGCAAGCAGGGACGGAGTGGACAAGAGGAAGGACAGACACGTGACACCTTAGGGAAACCCGCGTGGTGCCTGTGACTTGCATAGCGTGGATGAGCCTTGAGGACAGTATGCTTATGAAGTGAAATAAGCCAGACACAAAAGGACAAATCCCGTACGATTCAACGTACATGAGGTACCTAGAGGAGCCAAATTCGTAGAGACAGAAAGGAGAAGGGTGGTTGCCTGGCCCTGGGGGGAGGGGAAATGGGGAGTTGGTGTTTAATGAGGACATAGTGTCAGTTTGGGAAAATGAAAAAGTTCTGGAGATGGATAGTGGTGAAGGTGGCACAACAACATGAATGCACTTAATGCCACTGAACTGTGCACTTAACAATGGTTAAAATAGTACATCTTATGGTGTGTCTATTTTCCACAGTAAAAAAAAAAAAATGAATTCATAAACAATAGGCAGGGTGAAGGAGGGCAACAGAGGACTCCAGGAGGATCCCTGGTTCCTTCCTTGGACAGCATTCCTGTTCTCTGCTGCACCCACAGTGCCTGGCACGTGGCAGGGCTCATAACGTTTGTGAGGTGAATGAATGGATTCATAACTGTGTTTAAGAATTGGCTGAGTTTCTTGTAGTTTCTCTTCCCCCGTGTTAGTGAGGAAGATGATTAACATGCCATTGATTTTATATATATAGAGAGAGAGAGGGAAAGAGACAGAGACAGAGAGACAGACATAGAGACACAGACAGACATTTTGGAAAAGCCTGAACAAATTATACAGTGACTGTCTTGACTTCTTTGCTTTTACATATTGACTTTGAAGCCCTGTGACCTTAGGAAAGGAACTTAAACTTGAGTGGTTTCATTATTTATAAATGGGACACTTACAGCATCTACTGTATACTCAGTGGTCATGAGGAATTCAATAAGATGCTAGTGAAATGCTTAATCCAAGCCCAAGTTGCGATAAATGGTCCTACTAAGGAACCACTCACCCTGTCTTTACAGATGCAGCAGACTCTGTGGCTTGTGACTAGTGGCAAGTACTGGAATGGTTGCAGTGGGGTGGGGGTCTCAGTCCCCTAAAAATACCAGGGTGATAACCTGATGTGACCACAGCTAGAAACACCCCTCAGGCAGAGCCAACATCTGCTCATTTATGCATTTATGCATTTATGCAGAGCATTTGGCTCTGGGCATCTCATCCTCACTCTCAGCCTCATCTGGGGATAAACTTGCTGACTTTCGCCGTCCCAGGCACTGCAGTCACCTGTAGCCCTGAAGCAGCAGAGCAGCCGGAGAGAGACCCAGAAACACCATAGGCAGAACCCTTAAGGATGCTCTCTCCCCAGCTTCCCTATAGGCCAGAGCTGCTCACAAATTCCATACGGCCCCGCATCTCCAGGAAGTGCTGAGTGCGCTGACAGGAGTGTGGCTGCAGAATGGCAGAAGCCACGGGGTACAATGGACCCCTGCGGAGTAGCCAGCTCCACTCTGGCTGTGGTGAACAGAGGCATCAGGCCTCAGATCTGTCAGGCTGAGGTCAAGTTGAATGCCAGTGGATTTTGCCCCCAGGACAAAATCATGCTGTCAGCAGGGACTCAGGCCAGCAGCCTTACACAAAGCAGCTCGGCTTTCCAACTCTAGCTGTACTTGCCTTCAACTGTGCAAGTGTGCATTTCTTTCGGAAAGGTCCAAGAGAAATCTGTCCTATATACTACCCCACCAATCATGAAAAACATGGCTTTTGCCCTAAAACTGCAGAACGTCAGGATTGGAAAGGGCTTGGAAATTTTCTTGTCCACCCTTCCTCATTTTTCATCTATAGCAATTCAGGTTCAGAGAAGGGAAGTGCTTGACCAAGGCATAACTGGGTGGTGACAAAACTTGAACTACTACATAGGTCTCCTGCCTCCCAGGTTAGTGATGGCCCCGCCAAACTTTATCACCCTGACTCTCATAGCTTAGCCCACTCAATAACCTTCAGCACGGGGATGTCAAATAAATGGTACACATTCCACTCAGCAGTCCTATGCCTGGGGCAGACATCACTAATCAATCATTGTCCTCTTTTCAGCTGAGACTAAATGTAGCCTCATAAGCCTTCTCAGTGCAGTGCCAATCCATTAGAGCTGGCATGTGAGATAAAACCAGTTTGCCCCTCCAACTTTACGGGATCCTTACTGGCTACCAAACAAAAGTCCTCACCCCCCTTTAGCTTACCATTCTGCTGTCTGACATCACCCCTCAATGCCAGCCAAATTCCAGGTCTCCTCCTACACAAACCCTCCATTCTAGCACATGTGCCTTGTACATCCATCCTCCAAGCCTTTCATTTAACACATAAAGGCCTTTACTGAACAAAACACCACAGATTACAATTAATGGTGAGGTCACTAAGAATAGTTAAAGCATCAAAATTTGCCAAAAAAAAAAATTGCTTTTGAAAAGAACTGCAATGGATGCAAGGTTCTTATAATTCTACCTTTCTCCCTCGCTTGGCTTGTGCTTTCATGAACGAGAGTGGAGGTGGTGTTACAGAGAGCCTAGGACACTGCACAAAACGGCTGCCAATCCATTCCACACCACAGCTGGCAAAGATCTTCATACGGCTAATTTTATATTGTTACTCACATGCCTTTATATGTTTTTATGAATACGAGCCAAAATTTTAGAAGTCTTAGGGCTTTCCTACAAAGTGTTTTTTGGATTTTGGGAAAATTTGGGCAAGTCCATTGGAGTGTGTCTTGAGTGTGAACATAATCTGCCATGGGTATTACAGCAGAAAAAGGTTGAGGCCAATTGCCTAAAGAAACCATATAAAGGCAAATCAAAATGATGCGTGGTGCCACTTCTTCCCATAATAGATTGAAGAACCAAATGTTCCATAATATATTGTGTGGGTGAAGTTCTAGGGAAACAACTGGCAGAAACTTGGTGCTCACCAGGTACCCACATGCCCTCTACCTTCCCCAGCCCCTCCTGCAGTTAGGTTGGGCCAGTGACCAGGTTCTGACCTGTGGGGATGTAGGTTAAAGTGATATAAGCCACTTCAAGTCCTGGTCCTTAAAATGATCCCACACATTCCCCAGGTCCTCTCTTCTCTTGCTGTGGCAAGACTGGAGGCCAAATGTTCCAACTAGCTTAATACAAGGTGGAAGCAGCCCAGATACTGAGCCGCTGCTTGGAGAGTCACCCCACCTGCATCAGATGTGATGCAAGTACAAACTTAGCCTTTGTGGTGCTGAGCCACCAGGACAGGATTTCTGAGATAACTGGGAAGAGAAAAACTCTCAGTGCATAAGCCCAGGATCCCCTTCCTGCTTTCTCCTACTGACTGACATTCCTAAGGGGACTTTCTGCAGTGGAGAATGTCCATGTAAGGGACAGATGGAGAAGAGAATTTCTTTTGCTCCCTGTTTTTTTTCCAATCCTACTGTCTTCAATGCAGAGGATACAGAATTTGGATCGTCCAGGGTGGTCTGCAGTCCCACAGTTTCCTCAAGCCCCCATTTAATCCTTCCTGTTAACAGTAGGCAGGAGCTTTATTCCTTGTGACTCTTCTCTTTTTCACCAGGGAGTTCTGCCCACCATCCAGGCGCCAGATCTGTAGGGGAGGTAGCGGTAGGAGAGAGGGGAGCAGCCTGGGTCTTAGCCCACACTGACTACTGCTATTGTCTGGGCTGATCAATGGCCACGAAGGAGTCCATCTATACCCAGCCCTTGGAGAGGAGAGACAGAGTCTGAAGGTGGGGAGAGAGGTCCAGGCTGTCAATGTCTAACTGCTCTGAGGGCTAGACAGGGGGCACTTGAAATCAGACTTGGTTTGGGTGCCAGCTCTCCCATTTATTCTCTAGTGACTTTTAAAATTAATTAATTAATTAATTTATAGCTGCGTTGGGTCTTCGTTGCTGTGCGTGGGCTTTCTCTAGTTGTGGTGAGCGGGGACTGCTCTTTGTTGTGGAGCACAGGCTTCAGTAGTTGTGGCACGTGGGCTCAGCAGTTGTGGCTCGCGGGCTCTAGAGCGCAGGCTCAGTAGCTGGTTGTAGTGCACGGGCTTAGTTGCTCCGCGGCATGTGGGATCTTCCTGGACCAGGGCTCGAACCCATGTCCCCTGTATTGGCAAGCAGATTCTTAACCACTGTGCCACCAGGGAAGCCCTCTCTGGTGATTTTTTTTTTATATAAGATTTTTAAAAATTATTTATTTATTTATTTATGGCTGTGTTGGGTATTCGTTTCTGTGCAAGGGCTTTCTCTAGTTGCGGAGAGCGGGAGCCACTCTTCATCGCAGTGCGCGGGCCTCTCACTATCGCGGCCTCTCTTGTTGCAGAGCACAGGCTCCAGACGCGCAGGCTCAGTAGTTGTGGCCCACGGGCCGAGTTGCTCCGCGGCATGTGGGATCTTCCCAGACCAGGGCTTGAACCCGTGTCCTCTGCATTGGCAGGCAGACCCTCAACCACTGCGCCACCAGGGAAGCCCTCTCTGGTGATTTTAAGCAAGGTATTGAACTGCTCTGAGCCTGGGTCAGCCCCACAGGGTTGCTGTGAGCATCAGGTAAGCTTGTGTGAGGCTCTGAAAATAAGGAGGACTGCACACAGGCTGGTCATTATTACAGGTCTGGACCAGTGTGAGCCAGATCCTGTCTATGCTGATGGCACTGTTGGTTTACACTCTGCATGCACATCTCTCTCCCAGCTGGGCTGCAGGCTGCCGCAGGGGAAGGACACTGGCTGATTCACTTTGCCTTTTCCCATGGAACCAGCCCAGAAAATCCTTGCCTGCTGTGGCTTTGCTGCTGCTATTACTACGGGCCAAGGACCCTCCTTTCTGGCATGATTTGGAGGGCCGCTCACCTAATGCATCAGGTCCCAGGCCTAGATACACCTGGATGTGGCAGTTGCCAAACGGTTTCAGCCTTCTCAGCTGGGAGGGCAAGTCATTTCAATTCCTGGGCCAAGGCCGATAAATTGGAAGTGGCTGCCTGAAGCGTGTTTGAAAAGGTCGATCTCCGCAGGAAAAGAGTGTGGTGACTGCTTGGTGATGTCTGCTGCGGCTAGAGGGGTAGCATGCTGTTGTGCGTTTGCTGAATCTGCTTGAGCACTGCTTTTCGACCCTGACAGCGTGTGAGAATTATCTGGAGTTTCAGAAATTGCTGAGGCCCAGGTCCCACACCCAGAGATTATGATTGAATTGGTCTGGGTATGGCTTGGGCATCAATTGTTTAAAGCTCCCCAGGTGATCGAAGATTGAGAGCCATGCCTTAGAGAGCACCCAGCTTCCTTAGAGAGCGCCACCTCCGGGCATCTCAGACAGCAGAGCTGCTGCCGGTGTGCACCCTAGCTCAGCAGCAAGGCCATACTGACAGGAGGGTTGCTGATCTCTTGTTGACCAGGGGTGGATGCCGGGTGAACATGCCAGTATTCTTGTTTTACTTGGGATACGGTACTTGGGAAGCTTTTAGGCCTATGTTTGAGTGGTCCATTTAAAACCAGCTCCCTTATACCGTGGCATACTGCTCAGCAATAAAAAGGCATGCACTACAGATACAACAACTTGAATGAATTTGGGAGGTATTGAGTGAACAAAGCCAATTTCAAAAGGTGACATACTGCATGATTCCATTTATATAACGTTCTTGAAATGACAAAATTTTAAGATAGCAGAACAGATTAGTATTGCCAGGAGTGAAAAAATGGTGAGGGCAGAAGGGAAGTTGGCATAACTATAATACAGCAACATGAGGGGTACTTGTGGTGATGGAAATGTTCTGAATCTTGCCTATATCAGCATCAGTATCCTGGTTGTGATATTGCACTAGAGTTTTGCACCACTGGGGGAAACCGTGTAACGGGTTCAAGGGATCTCTCTGTATTATTTCTTAAAACTGCACATGTATCTGTAATTATCTCAAAACCAAAAAAAGTGTAATTAAATAGACAAAAAGAAAAGAAAACCAGCCGCCACAACAGTAGGCAGGTTTTAAAGAGGTCTTTGGAAAATGGAGCTAGAGGTGGGTGATAAGATGGAGCAGAAATGGCCTTCCTGGGGCAGGAGTGAAGGAGTTGAGTCCAATCTGGAATTCCGAGTTTGGCTTTTTTGGAACACCATGGACTGACCACCCTCCTGGAGTCTATTCATGTGCAAGGACAAGCTTGGGGGCTTTCTGAGGAAGTAAAACGATGAGGAGGCCCATCCTCACAGTAGGGGAAGAAGAAAGACGGGGACAGGACTCTGGAGGGGATGACACGACATCTGACCCTCTCATCAGCTGGAAGGCCTGGTGTGAGCTTCAGATAGGAGAGGAGCTAGGAGGCCACTTGGGAATAGGTGCTCAAGCTGTGCTGCCGCAGGGCTCAGAGACCCCAAGGAGGCCTGAGCAGGTGGGTCAGGCATGGCCTTGAACTGAGGAGATCTGGGCAGCCATGCTAACTGTGCCAGTTACCTTGCACTCAAGGGTTGGTGATACCTAGGGATGCCTGGTTATCTCTGAACTGCTCACGGGACCTACCACTGGGCAGAGCAAGCTTCAGGCTGCTTTATGGCAATTCTGCCGCTCCCAGGCAAGAAGGAGGAGGAGAAGGGTTTGAATAACTAAGGTGGAATTTTTGAAAAGTGAATATATTTCGGAAAGTACCTAGTGAGCCTCTGGCTGATAAAAGCTCACATTCAACCAGTAAATTCATTTGCTGAGTATTTGCTCAGGGCAAAGCATGGGAAGAGGCATTGGGAATAGAGGGAGGAAAGGAGTCTCTGCCCTAGGGGAGCTGAATCATAACAGAAGTTAACACTTCTAATGAACCAGGGACTGTTCCAAGCACTTCACACACATAAATATATTTAGTCCTCAGAACAACCCTGTGAGAAGGGTACCACGATACCTTCATAGATAATAATCACCATCCCCTATTAAAGCAAGCGGTGGCCAAACAACTTGCCCTCAGTTATAAGGTGGGATTTGAACCCAGGAAGTCTGTCTCCATACTCCACGGACTCAACCACTATGCTGTAGCGGTGAGCGGGCAGATTTAGCCAAAAGGCAGGAGCTGTACAGCAGTGGGCAGCTCAGAGTCTTGGCCAGGACCTGTACCAACTTGTATGACTCTGAACAACTCTCTGGACCTCTTTATATCTCACATTCCTTCTCTAAGACATGCATGGCCCCAAATGCAAGGCTGCAGGAGAGCCTTCGAAGAGATGTGCTTTGGAGGCACTGGGCCATTGCTGGCCTTCCGTGAAATGGGAGCTTACTCGCCACCCCAGACAAGCAGTTGTCACTGGCTGCAGGTGACAATGAGTAGAATGCTGCTCCTGGCCCCAACCCTGCAGTTCTGCACGGCAGCTGGGTTGCTGCAGTAGGGCCAGATCCCAGAGACTGAGTGGGCCTGAAAGTCTGAGGCAGCATCATGAAATGCAGAGGGAAGAATAGGCTGGTACCCCATGGGCTCCATTCCTTCAGAATCAAGTCCAAACTCTTCCACATGGTGCTCCACCTGGAAACAACCTGGCCCACCCTAGCATTCCAATTGGTCATCACATGTTCCCCCATGCAGCCTCCCCCCCGGCCAGATGTACCCATCACTAGCAAAGGACACAAAGACAGAACATGGCAGAACTGGGATTTGAATCCATGTCTGTTTGGCTGCAAAGTAGGGGCAGTGCAGTAAGGTGGAGAGAGCACAGATTCAGGGGTCAGATGCACCTGAGTTCCTCCTGTTCCAGCTCTGCCATCCACTAGCTGTGGGACCCCAAGTGAGTGCCTCATGTTTCTGTGCCTCGTCTATAAAATACGGTTAGTAATTGCCCTGTATTAACACATTACCACAAACTTTGTAGCTTAAAACAGCACATATTTATTATCTTCCAGTTCTGAATGTCAAGTCCAAGATCAGTTTCTCTGGCCTAAAATCAACGTGTCAGCAGGCCTGCATTCCTTCTGGAGTCTCTGGGAGAACCTTCTTCCTTGCCTTTTCCAGCTTCTAGAGGCTGCCTGCTTTCCATGGCTCATGGCCCCTTCCTCCATCTTCAAAGCCAGCAATGGCTGGTTGAGTCTTTCTTAATGCATTACTCAGACCACCTCTTCTGTAGTCAAATCTCCCTATTATAAGGACCCTGATGATTACACTGGGCCCACTTGGATAATCCAGGATAAGCTCCCTATCTCAAAATCCTTAATCACACTGCAAAGCCCCTTTTACCATGTGACGTAACATGTCCACAGATGTGGGGATTCATATGTGGAGATCTTGTAGGGGGGGCATTATTCAGCCTCCCACAAGCACGTACCCCATGAAACCGGATGCTGCAAGTTAAATGCTCAGCACAGTGTTTAGCCAGTAGGAGACTGGTGATTCTTAATCTCAGCTGCGCATGAGAAGCACTTTGAGAGCTTTTACAAAATAGTGCCCGGGATTCACTCCTGAAAATTTGGGGGTCGGGGAAGTGTCTATGCTTTGCAATTTTTATAAGCTCCCTAGTGACTCTGTTGGGTAGCCAGGGTGGGGCTGACTATAATAAGCACTGAATTCATGTCAGCAGTTATTCTTATTCCCACAGCTACTTAGCACTGAGCCTCAGTGCCCAGGAGCTGGTCAATAGATGCTTGTTGAATTAGACTGAAGTGAATCACTCCTGGGGCCCCAAACTACCCCTGGGATGGGATGGGAGGGGTGAGAGGGTCCCTCACTGCTGCATCAGGGCCTGAAGAATGAGGTTCTGTGGGCAGACAGAGGCCTTGGCCTCTGAATCAACCTCACACCCAGAAGTAGCTGCCGGGGGGGCTGGAGTCTTTCCTCCTCTCTGAAGTCCAGTCAAGGGGGCCAACCGGGCAGAATCCAGTCATCAACGGGCCATTGTTAATGGAACAGAAGGGCTCTGTGCCCATTTAACACTTCTCTCCCTCACGAAGCTGCTCCCAGCTGAGGGCTGGCTTCTGGAAAACTGCAGGGCTGGGGCAGGGCCCCAAGGCTACGAAGGGGAAGGGGACGGGGCAGGATTAGGGGTGGGGGCTGAGTCCCCTGGTTGGAGGAACAGAGGCAGCTTGGAACATAGGCCAGTTTCAGAAGTTAGCAGGCTGGAAAGCTCGGGTGCTGATGCGGGCACTCAGGCCAGGAAGAGTTTCCCATTAAAGCTGGCAATCCAGGGACAGTGAAACCCACCAGACCCCAACCAGAGCCAGGGGACAGCTTTCTCCATGGGGTGGTCACACTTCACCTACCTTCTTCTGTTTAAAAAAACAGAAAGGTGAAATCCACATGGTAAATGGCGCCTTTCATTGCCTATAGAACAGTGTTTTCAAAAGGGCTGGGGGGCCTTTTATGTTCTGTGGGCTTGGTATTAAGAGGCAGGCAATTCAACCAGGATTGGGCATAAATGTCCTTTTGCCTAGCAGACCTCTTTTCAGCACTTGATGTTAATAGTGAGCTGGATTTCAGGAGGGTGGTGTTGAAGATCCCAAAGATACTGCCTGATCAGCAGCCTCAGAAATGCCAGAGACCTACAATTCTTGTGCTAGCCATCAGCAATTATTATCTGTTGAATACAGAAAATCCTCTGGGAGTCTCTGCCAAGGGAGCACATTGTCTTAAAACATATTCTAGGGGGGTGGAATCTCAAAGTGGGGTCCTGGGCCAGCAGCACCTGGGAACTTGACAGAATGCATATTCTCAGGCCCCTCCCCAGACCTCCTCAATCAGAATCTCTCGGGGTGGGCATGGCAAGCTGTCTTAACAAGCGCTGCAAGTGATTCTGATGCACGCTCAAGTTTGAAAATCACTGTTCTAGAGCCATACGTTTCAAATTTCAGTTGTGCAATCAATTTGGTAGGTTGGACAAGCTTTTAATTTTTTTTAAGAACAGAATTGTATGGACAGAAAATATCAGAGTGTATTAAGGATGCATAATAAGGATACGCACGGGTTTCATACGACTTTCGTTTCAGTGATGTGTGTGTCTCTGTCTGAGGCTTTGGTCCAAAAGATTGAAAGCCACTGTTCTAGAGCCAGAATGTACTACAGAAGGTCCCCGACTTAAGATGGTTGACTTTTAAGATGGTGCAAAAGCGACATACATTCAGTAGTAACCGTACATGAATTGGGGCTAGTGATATGCTGTACGATCAGCTGGGGCTTTCAGTCAGTCACACGGTCACGGTCACGAGGGTAAACAACTGATACACTTACAACCATTCTACACCCACACAACCGTTCTGTTATAAACTTTCAGTATTCAATAAATTACATGAGAGGTTCAACACTCTATTATAAAATAGGCTTTGTGTGAGATGATTTTGCCCAACTGTAGGCTAATGTAAGTGTTCTGAGCACGTTTAAGGTAGGCTAGGCTAAGCTACGATGTTTGGTAGATTAGGTGTATTAAATGCATTTTCAATTTATGATGGGTTTATCAGGATGTAACCTCATCATAAGTCAAGGAAGATCTGTGATTCAACCGGCTCCCTTTTTGTAATTTGTGTGAATTTAAAGAGGTTTTAAAGATCCTGGCATGAACAAAAAGATTTGTGTAGTGTATGGAGAAGGTGCTGTGACTGATGCAACGTGTCTAAAGTGGTTTTTGAAGTTTCATGCTGGAGATTTCTCGCTGGACAATGCTCCACGGTCGGGTAGACCAGGTGAAGTTGATAGCGATCAAATCGAAACAATAATTGAGAACAATCAATGTTATACCACGCAGGAGACAGCTGACATACTCAAAATATCCAAATCAAGCCTTGAAAATCATTTGCACCAGCTTGGTTATGTGAATCGCTTTGAAGTTTGGGTTCCACATAAGTTAAGCGAAAAAAACCTTCTTGACCATATTTCCGCATGCGATTCTCTATTGAAACATAATGAAAACGTGCTGTTTTTAAAACAAATTGTGACGGGCGATGAAAAGTGGATACTGTACAACAATGTGGAACAGAAGAGATCGTGGGGCAGGCGAAATGAACCACCACCAACCACACCAAAGGCCGGTCTTCATCCACAGAAGGTGATGTTGTGTATATGGTGGGATTGGAAGGGAGTCCTCTATTATGAGCTCCTTCCGGAAAACCCAACGATTAATTCCAACAAGTACTGCTCCCAGTTAGAACAACTGAAAGAGGCACTTGACAAAAATCGTCCAGAACTAGTCAACAGAAAATGCATAATATTCCATCAGGATAACGCAAGACCGCATGTTTCTCTGATGACCGGGCAAAAACTGTTACAGCTTAGCTGGGAAGTTCTGATTCATCCACCATATTCACCAGACATTGCACCTTTGGATTTCCATTTATTTTGGTCTTTACAAAATTCTCTTAATGGAAAAAATTTCAATTCCCTGGAAGACTGTAAAAGGCACCTGGAACAGTTGTTTGTTCAAGAAGATAAAAAGTTTTGGGAAGACAGAATTATGAAGTTGCCTGAAAAATGGCAGAAGGTAGTGGAACAAAAGGGTGAATACGTTGTTCAGTAAAGTTCTTGGTGAAAATTAAAAACAAAAAAAAAAGATCCTGGCATGAAAGTTCCCTTTCCCCACACCAGGCCCTCATGTAGGTTATTGAACAGATGAGAGGGGCCGCTTTGGGGGCAGACAGCCTCTTTACAACACTGGCCTAAAGCTAAATTAAATTGTGCATTTCCCCCATGTTTATAAAACTTTCTGTCCCTCCACTGCCCCCCTTTCTTTATATATATGCCTAGAGAAGTATGTGGACCAGATAGCTAACTGGTTACATCTGGATGTAGGGTTGAGGGGTGACTTGTTGCTTTCTTCTCAGTATTCATCCATTTTACTTGAATTTTGCATGTTAAACATCTATCATTATTACAAAAATACAGCCATTAGTTAGGGACTTCCCTGGTGGCACAGTGGCTAAACTCCACGCTCCCAATGCAGGGGGCTGGGGTTTGATCCCTGGTCAGGGAACTAGATCGCACATGCATGCCGCAACTAAGGAGCTCATGAGCCGCAACTAAGACCCGGTACAACTAAATAACTAACTAAATAAATATTTTAAAAATAAAATTAAAAAATAAAATAAAGCCACTACTTAAAAAATATAAAGCCGAGGAGGTCCATCGCTGTGTGGAAATACAGAAAAGGGAAGGCATTTGCCAAGGCAGGAGAGTGCTACCCAAAGGGCCACACCTCCCCCATTCATGCCTTAAGGCTGAGCCCAGACCCCACATGTCCCCAGAGCCCTCCCCCACACTCATAGTGATTCCCTTAGAGGAAGAGCACTGTCCCCCCACCCCACATCTGTCACCCTCTGAGAAAGCCCTTTGGCAGCTCCAGGTTCTCCCACCAGCCCTCTGGATCCTTACTGCCACCCTCTCCTTCCTTAATCAGATGAGAAAGGGAGGTTCAAAGAAGCTAAGTGGGACTTCCCTGGTGGCGCAGTGGTTAAGAATCCGCCTGCCAATGCAGGGGACACAGGTTCGAGCCCTGGTCCGGGAAGATCCCACGTGCCGCGGAGCAACTAAGCCTGTGTGCCACAACTACTGAGCCTGCGCTCTAGAGCCCGCGAGCCATAACTACTGAGCCCACGCATCGCAACTACTGAAGCCCACGCACCTAGAGCCCGTGCTCTGCAACAAGAGACGCCACCGCGATGAGAAGCCCACACACTGCAACAAAGACCCAACACAGCCAAAAATAAATAAAAAAATAAATAAATTTATTAAAAAAAAGAAGCTAAGTGACTTGCCCAAGGTCACCCAGCAGGAGGTACAAGGCCAGGATGTGAAAGGCAGGGTCTGCTGAAGGCCAGTCTCAAGGACAGGGCTCTCCTAGCAGCATTCTTCTCTGCCTTGTGCCATTTCTTATCACTTTCCGCTTTATATTAGAGTTAATGTTTGCTGTACGGCACCTGATGAATATGTTGGGAAAGAAGAAAGGAGGGGAGGAGCAGGGAGGAAGGGAGAGGAGGGGAGGAGGGGAAGGGAGCAGGGAGGCCTCTGGTCACACTCAGGATAGGAGTGGAGACGGGTGGACCTTACCTGTGTGAGCCCCTAGGGGACTCTGAACATTCAGTCCAGCCAAGAGGCAGCACAGTCTGGTCAGATCACCGTCACCAGGCAGCACAGTCTGGTCAGATCACCGTCACCAGGCCCTGACCCCACAGGCCCCCGCTGCAGGCCCCTGCCCAGCCAGACCAGAGGGCAAAATGGAGAAGGGGCAGTGGGGAGCACAGGTTTCACCTGGAGCCTGAAGGAGCCACTCTTGGAAGCTGGGGACAGCCAGGGGCTGGCTGCCTGGAGCTGCGGGGGATGAGGGATGTGGGGTGGGTGAACCCAAGGTGACCCCTGAGGGGTGGGGACTGGTACGTGGGCAGCCAGCACCGCTTGTAAGGGACAGCCTTGGGCAGAGCTGCACTCTGCAGGCGGCCCCTACTACTTCCTGAGCTGCAGTTTTTCAGTTGTGCCTCAAAAATGGTGGTGAAACTGGAAGCCCAGTGGAGTATGATTTGTTTTAAAACTAGACAATTTAAAAGCAGCTTACACACAAGAAACTAATATTGCTGGTTGCCTTCGTGGAAGGACCTGGGTGTCTGGGTCAGGCGTGGGAAAGAGATTTCACCACATATCCTTTTGTACCTTTCCAATTTTATACCATGGGCATGGATTACTTATTTTATAAAACTTAATAAAAATAAAAATAAAATAAAAGCAGGTATCAGTTTTCTACCTGTAGAGGTAGAGGCAAATTTCTTTTGAGGTGAGACTCTCATTTTGGAAAAGTCATTTGAACACGCTTTTGAATTTAAGCAGAGGCAAAGCCAAAATCTTATCGCAGAAGGAAAATCTGGGGGCAGTGAGAAGCAGAATTGGCCCTACAGTCGAACGTAACAGTCTACTTTCTCTGTGAGAAAAGTGACAACTCTCCAGAAATTATTACTATGGTGATCAGGCCTGAGACTGACAAGGAGGGAGTAACTGGCTTTGGTCCCCTCCCTCCTGTGGGGGGAGGAGTGTCTGGAGGAGCCGCTCTGTACACTGTGGAATCCTGGGGGATTCCCAGACATCCTTGGAGAGGGCAGGTGGACTTGTGCTGACCACATGGGCCTTGGGCATTAAAGGGGACAAGGGATCCCTGAAGGCTGCAGACCCCACAGACCTCTGGGAATCTGGCACCTGTCTGTGGAGAGCAAGGCAGGGTGTCACATGCTGGGTAATCACCAAGGCCAGGCCTCTCGTGGAGGCTCTTTGTTTCCTGGCCCTTCCATAACAGGCACTGCCAGGGCCAGTGTGGGGCTGGCACTTGGGCAGAGAAGGAACCTGCCCCTCGAAGCCTGGGGAGGCGCTCTATGGCTTCAAAAGTGCTCCCAGAGAAATGGTGACTCATAGCTCAAGGGAAATCAGAGCTTTTCTCACTCCAGAGGTTATTCGCCTTGCAACATCAGGATCTGGTGATTGCAGATGAATCAGAAATGCAAGCCTGGGAACAGCCAGCCTGCATGGCTCAGTGTCAGAGGGCAGGCTAACCCCTCCCTCCTGTCTGTCTCTTGGCAGAAAGAAGAATTAAAGAGTCTCAGTTCCTCTCTTTTTGGCCAAGGGAGTTCCGGTGCACCAGAAAACCTCTCTAAGCCTCAACGTCCTCACCTGTTAAATGGGGATAACCGTGCCTCCCTTGCTAAGTCGTGGTGAGAGTGAGAGGGCGCCAGTGAGCACAGAGCTGGCCACCAGCCCCTCCTGCGGGCTGGGAGGGAGCTGTGAGTGGCAGCAGCAGCTGCAGCAGCCTGGCATCCTGCACCCACAGACTGGGCTGAGGAAGCTGGCACTTGGCCCCTTGCTTGACTCATACTCCTTTTCCAGGTTTGGCCCACCAAAACCAGGACAGGCACCCCCTGAGCCCCGGTGCTCCTTCCAGAGGGGAGAGTCTTACCCCAAATGGCCACGTCAGCAGGGTTTGCTCGGCCAAAGAAGCTGGAGCTCTCTGTCACCTCCTAAATGTCTCCACAACCTCCAACAAGCTCTGGGGCGTAACCCACACTCTGAGATGAAAATTCTCCTGGCACTTCCTGTCTGCACCACACCATTTGGCAGACATAGGTTCGGTACAGCCCACGTCCTGTGATTCTCCGATGGCTTTATTTGAGGCTGGAGTGGCTAAAAGCATAGGCATATCTGGAGTTGGACAGCCAAGTGTTTGAATTCTGGCTGTGTGACCTTGGACAAGTCACCTAACCTCTCTGGGCCTCAGCAATGGCATCTATAAAATGGGGCTACCTCATGCAATCAGATTGACACAAATAAATCACTCAGCCTGAGGATGCCTAGTACATAAAGAGCTCTCAGATACTCAACTGTACCTTCTAGGAGGGTGGAGGCTGCTGGGACCTGGCATAGCATGAGCACACAGCTCAACCAGGCTTTACTTTTAAAAAGTGATTCCAGTGGAATAGCAGGCACCATTCTTTTTTTTTTTTTTTTTATAAATTTATTTATTTACTTATTTTTGGCTGCGTTGGGTCTTCGGTGCCGTGCGTGGGTCCTCTACAGTTGCGGCAAGCGGGGGCCACTCTCCGCCGCGGTGCGCGTGCTCCTCACCGCAGTGGCCTCTCCCATTGCGGAGCACAGGCTCTAGGCGTGTGGGCTTCAGTACTGCGTCTCGCGGGCTCAGTAGTTGCGGCTTGCGGGCTCCAGAGCACAGGCTCAGCAGTTGCGGCGCATGGGCCCAGCCGCTCCGCAGCATGTGGGATCCTCCCGGACCAGCGCCCGAACCCGTGTCCCCCGCGTTGGCAGGCGGATTCTTAACCACTGCGCCACCAGGGAAGTCCCGCAGGCACCATTCTTAAGGGGAGAGCAGCTCTAAAAACTCGACACAGCTGTCCCCTTCCCACCCAGAATTCCAATCACAGGCCTGGCATGGAGGCCCTTTTGGAAGCTGTTCACGCTCATCATCACTTCCAGAAGCTCCTGCCTCATTCGGGTTTACGAGTGGGGGTGGTGTGGAGGCCGCAGGCAGGGAGGGGAGCAGTGGGAAGATGGGGCTACAGAGGTTGGGGAGAACTCAGGGCAGGAAGCCGGGGAGCTGACCTGGCCCCGCTGCCTGGGTGTGAGGGTCCCCTTGCAGGACTTTGGGCATGAGGACTGGCAGGTGGGCAGCAGACAGCAAGACTCAGTGATGTCATGTTTTCCCAAATGACTCAGTGGCTTGTCCCTGAGCTCTGAATGGTGAGCTGTGTGCTGTGGCCTTGGGGCCTCCTCATCTCCTTGCCTTCCAGGATTGCCTGCATCTCTCCTTCCCCTGTCACCTCCCACTCTCCCAGCCTAGGGACCCATGGCTACAGCATCCATGCTCTGCTCCTGGCTGCGACTCCAGCCCAGGGGATGTCCCCATGCTGCCTCTGTCACGTCTCTCTAATCTCCATGTTGAAGAAAGAGCTAAGTGCCAGACAGACCTGGGTTTCATTACTACCTCTGCCTCCACCTGGCTGAGTGACCTTGGGCAGGTTACTCTGCCTCTATGAGCCTGTTTCCTCATCTATAAAATGGAGACTTTGCTAACAATTTTGTTAGGTTGTATGGGGCTGAGTGAGAAGGTCTGTAAAGTACTTGGCACACAGCAGGTGTTTAGCGAACAGAAAGTATGACATCCAAAGGCCTCTATGATCTGACCTCAATTTACTTTTCTAGCTGCTTTAAAAAAAAAAAAAGGATAATAGCTCACTCTTCTTGATGCTGTGTGCCAGGTACTGCTCTAAACACTTGTACAGAAACACATTTTATTCTCCTCTCACCCCCACGTGATGGGTACTATTAGTATCTCCATTTTACAGATGAGAAAACAGGCACAGAGAGGTTAAGCAACTTGGCCATGGTCACACAGCTAATAAGTGGGGATTGAGGGTCCTCATGCAGGCAGCCTGGCTCTAGAGCTTACACATGTAACCACATCTCCATCCTGCCTTATCTCTTCTTTGTGCATCCTACAAATTGAAGTTCAGCCCACTGGACTCCTCACCAACCTTTGCATTCAATCTGAACTTTCCCAGGCCTGTGCTTTTGCCCAGGTTCCCTTCTTGCACTGGAACCCCCACCTCCTCCATGAAGCCTTTCCCAAGTCCTCCCTCATGTCCACCTTTGTGGGCTCATCACAGTTGGACTCAAAGGTGGTTATTTGTGCCTAGGTGTCCTCTCGTCTTCTTGCCTAGAGGCACCTTCTGCTACCCCCAGCCAACCTGGCATGGTTTCAGGCATGAGCAGGCACCCAGACAGGCGGTGCCCTGGCCAGAGCACCTAATGTGTGCTACCTGGGTGGTGTGGATGGGAACCCAGCACGCAGGGCCCTACTACTTCTGTGAGGACAGCTCAAAGGCTGCAACTGGAACCACCCCTGGGAGGCAGCCTGCCAGCTGGGCTTCCTTCTCTCTGCTCAGGGGAAAGGACTCAGCCATGGGGGGGCCTCCATTGCTTGGGGGTCAGCTTTGAAGCCCGGAGAGGATGAATGAATGTCCGTCCAGGAAGGGGACAGGACTGAGAACGGCTTGCTGGTGGGGTTGAGTAGTGAGGCCCATAGTGCAACCATCCACCAGGCCACCTAATTCAAAGGGGCCTCTTGGAGGGTTTCAGGCCCATCCTTGCGATCCCAGCCCAGTGCCCACAGGGCAGTAACTGCAAGAGGCCATCTGCCCAGGGTCTCACTCTCCCATTCCCTCCCTGCCCCACACAGGGCCTCTGGTCCACATTAGCTGCCCCCTTCCACACACCATGACTCCCACCACCTCTGCCCAGACACTGATCACTCCCTAGGCATCCTATCCTGGGAGCCTGGGCACCGTCCAGTGCCTCCTTCCTCCTGCGGCCAGGTTTCACACCCATCACTCATGGTCCCACAGTCAGGCATGGGTACTCAGCGCATGCCTGGGGCTGTGCTAAGCACTGGAGACACAAGGAGAACAAGGCAGACTCTGTCCTGCTCTCAGAGCTCACTACCTGGTGGAGACCGCAGACCATGAAAGCAGCCAGGGCAACGTGTGAGGACGGGGACGTGCAGGCAGCCATAGGGAGGGCCGCTGACCGAGGCTTCTAGAAGGAGACATCCAAGCTGAGGCCTGAGGATGAAGGGAGCTGACCATGAGAAAAGAAGGAAGGAGAGAGGGTTCTGGGCAGCTGGAAAGGCTACAGAGAGCAGGACACGTGCATCTGGAAAGAGGTCAGTTTGGAACCTGGAACACCAAGTACGTGACAAGGGCTGGTGAAAGAAGAGGCTGGGGATGCTATTCATTGGGAGATCACAGGGCCCAAGGAAGCCATTTGGGGACTTCCCTCGTGGAGCAGCGGTTAAGAATCTGCCTGCTGATGCAGGGGACATGGGTTCGAGCCCTGGTCTGGGAAGATCCCACATGCCGCAGAGCAACTAAGCCCGTGTGCCACAACTACTGAGCCTGCAAGCCACAACTACTGAGCCTGCAAGCCACAACTCCTGAGCCCACATGCTGCAACTACTGAAGCCTTGCACGCCTAGAGCCCCTGCTCCGCAACAAGAGAAGCCACTGCAATGAGAAGCCTGGGCACCACAACAAAGAGTAGCCCCCGCTCAGGGCAACTAGAGAAAGTCCAGTGCAGCAACGAAGACCCAACGCAGCCAAAAATAAATAAATAACTTTATTTAAAAAAAAAAAAAAAAAAAGGAAGCCATTCGGCATCTCGAGCAGCTGGGCGCTTACTCCACGGTAAGGTTTCTGTCCTGCCGGAATGGCCTTCGGGGAGACAGAGGCCCCCGATCTGCCAGTTCTTCCTTGCCAATAATTTAAATCCCTTCTGCTGCCATCGGCGTCACTTTCTGAGACCTGCCATTGCCAAGGGGAAGCAGCAATCAGCAGATGGCCGGCCTTGCAAAAGAGGCTGTTGTACGAGGGCAGTGCCCTGCCCAGTGAGGCTTGGGGAAGGCCGAGGCTCAGACTTCGGCTTGCAGCGCCCCTGAGGCCAGCCTCCCCAGCACTGCCCAGTCAGATACCAGCAGCATGCCCTGGCCACAGTTACGAAATGACTGTCCTGGTGAGCCATTCCACCTCTCCGGCTGTGGCCCCAGCAAGACGGGCACACCCAGGGTCAAGAGCACTGACTATGAAGCCAGGCTGCAGGGCTCAGATCCAGCTCTGCACTCATCAGCAGTGGGGTGCCAGCAACTTATCCCATCTGTCTGGTTCTGTCTGCCCGTCTGTACAACAGCGAGCACAACGGTACCTATCTTGAGAGCATCCTGTGAGAACTCGGTGAGTGCGGCCCCAGAAGGCACTAATTAAGCACAGGGCTATGCATACTAGCTGTTAGTGCTAATATTTCCTGTGTCCCCAGCCCCGAGGCACCTGCACCAGATGGAAAAGGAGGAGGAAAACTAAAAGGAAAGTAGCATCTCTCAGAACAAGAAGAGGACAGGGTGCCGTACCCCTGAGGTCACGGGGGGATGGGGTGGGGGGGTTCCAGTTCTTCATCCTGTGAGGATGACTTCCCCTTCCTGGTTCTGGGTTTGCAATCTTGGGCCTCTTCAGGCTTGTCTATCCTAACCCTGCAGAGACAGGCCCCAGGCATCCTCCAGAGGACAGCCAGGGGCCACAGCCCCAGCTGCCCACCTCGGAAGTTGCGAAATTCTTTGTTGAAAATCAGTGCAATCTCAGCCAGGATGGTGGCCCAGTTTGTTTTCAAAATACTTCCTCAGATAGCCCTATCTTGGCTCAGACATGTTAGCACTTTCCAGAATCCTGCAGACAGCTGGAGAGGAGGTTATGGTAGCTGGAGAGGAGGGGAGAGAAGGGAAGTGGGGAAGAGAGTGGGAGAGGCCTGGGGCCAACGTTCAGGTAGCTGCACGGGCCCACATGGGCACGGGCATCGCACAGCATGCTCGGACAGGCACACACAGGATGGGAAGCGGGTCAGACTGTAGAGGGGGTCTTTCAACCGTCTAAGCTGTGGAGCCTTCTTATGAACCAGAACTTTCCTAGGAAACCCAATATGTAGAAAAGATAAATGGGGGACTTCCCTCATGGTCCAGTGGTTAAGAATCCACCTTCCAATGCAGGGGACGCGGGTTCAATCCCTGGTCGGGGAACTAAGACCCACATGCCGTAGGGCAACTAAGCCCGTGTGCCGCAACTACTGAGCCCACATGTCACAAGTAGAGAGAAGCCTGCACACTGCAACGAGGAGCCCACGTGCTGCAACTAAGACCCGATGCAGCCAAAAATAAAATAAATAAATAAATATTAAAAAAAAAAGTTAAATGGGGAGAGAGGCCTGGATCCCCCCTCCCATCAGACCTCTGAGGGGTCCTCGTTGAACTCTGGGGCTCCATGGAACCTAGTTTGAAAACTGATGCTGCTAAAGGAATCATACCCTTCTCTGGGGGGAGTTAGTGCCCACATTGTTTTAAGATAATGAGCTTCTGAGCTTCCTTGGTGGCGCAGTGGTTAAGAATCTGCCTGCCAATGCAGGGGACACGGGTTTGAGCCCTGGTCCAGGAAGATCCCACATGCCGCGGAGCAACTAAGCCCGTGCGCCACAACTACTGAGCCTGTGCTCTAGAGCCCGCGAGCCACAACTACTGAAGCCCGCATGCCTAGAGCCCGTGCTCCGCAACAAGAGAAGCCACTGCAACGAGAAGCCCGCGCACCGCAACAAAGACCCAACTCAGCCATAAATAAATAAATAAATAAATGTATAAAATAATGAGCTTCTTAAGGGAAGACGAAATGATGTTTCTAATAAATTCTAATTCGAGTCTAGTACAGAGAATGCCATACATCCTGAGAATCAGGACTCAGAAAGTGCAAAGTGATTGATCCTATTCGCTGACAAGTTTGTGAGCACCTCTCTGGGAAGTATTGTGCCCTTGGGCCTGAATATCTGGGGCACAGAATATGTGGTGAACAATAGTTAGAACACCTAGCTATGTACAGGCACATTTCTAACTCCTCACAGATACAAATTCACTTATAACCCCATTACTTATAACCCATTACCATCCCCCTCTTACTGATTAGGAAAGTAAGGCCCAGAGAGGTTAAGTAACTTGCCCAAGGTCACACAGTTACTAAGCAGTATGGTGGGCATTCTGGCTTTAGAATATGTACTCTTCACTATTACGTAATTTGCCTTTTGGGATGGATGAGTGCATCCCTGTGCTTATGTATCTGTGTGTATGTGTGTGTATGTATACACTTTGGCCCATGATGATGTGTGCTAATCTGTATGTGGGTGTGCAGCCTCTTTCCAAACAAGACTGCAAGCCGTGGGGCTTACCCCTCAAATTCTCTCTTGGAAGCCTGACAGCAACAGGCCAAAGGGGCTCCTGCGTGGAGGCGTGACCCAGAGCCTCAGGGTGGTGCCTGTTCCCCAGATCCCAGGGGTTTCAGTTTGCTGACCCAGCTTGGCATAGGCACATCAATGGGAAGGCCCCCCGGCCCCTCCCTGGGACTGAGTGGAACCCTCAGCTGCCAATCCCACCAGGGAAATACCCCCATCCTAGCACCCTGGTTCTCCCCTTCTCACTGGGTGCTGGGTTTTAGAGTGGGTCAACTGAATAAAATGAAGTTATTAAGTTATCACGAGTTTACTTCATACTCCACAGAGAAACTTAAAACAGTGAACTCACACCACCAGAACCCTAAACTGATAGGGCCTAAGCTGATAGGACTCCGGTCAAAAGCAAAGACCCCTGACATTCTGGTTAGTCCGGGAAGCCCTACACCGTAAACGGGGTTTTTAGGGTTTCTTCACATGGGAGCCCACCTTGGAGAAAATTAGCTTTGGTCCATCCACTCTAAACTGATGTTTAAGATGTAAAGCTTCGGGCTTCCCTGGTGGCGCAGTGGTTGAGAATCTGCCTGCTAATGCAGGGGACACGGGTTCGAGCCCTGGTCTGGGAAGATCCCACATGCCACGGAGCAGCTGGGCCCGTGAGCCACAACTACTGAGCCTGCGCGTCTGGAGCCTGTGCCCCGCAACGGGGGGGGGCCGCGATAGTGAGAGGCCCGCGCACCGCGATGAAGAGCGGTCCCTGCACCGCGATGAAGAGTGGCCCCCACTTGCCGTAACTAGAGAAAGCCCTCGCACGAACTGAAGACCCAACACAGCCAAAAATAAAGAAATAAATAAATAAAGTAGCTATAAAATTAAAAAAAAAAAAAAAAAAAAAAAAAAAAGATGTAAAGCTTCCTCAGATGCCACAAAATTGGAAAAAGCCCCACCATTCTCCATCAACAAAGTCAAACTCACCTCGAGCAGGGCCGAGGCAGGGAGACTTCCTCAGATGCAGCAGGGCTGTGCTGCAGCCCCTGACTGTCTCTTCTCCCACAGGCTCCTCTTGTCCCCAGCCACCAGTATGCCAGCTTCCCAGTGTCCCGAAGCACAAGGACAGCCGGCGGTGGGTGTGTTCCCTGACTTTTGAGGCTCCCTGAGTCAAGGAGGAGGGGCTGGTTGGGGAGGAGGCAGGAAGGAGGGAGCTGGTAAGGCAGCCGGTGAGCCAGGTGTAAGCACAGAGGCCAAAACAGAGTTTCCCAGGCTAGCTGTTTACTTGCGGCTTTCAGGAGAGGCTGAGCTGGGAATTGGCTTATTTATTTTACACGCTTTTCCTCCAAATCCTTTTCAGAGAGCCCTCTGGAATCCCAGTGATAAATTTCCCAGAGCCTAAAAAAACCCACGGTCCCTTAGCACACAGCCATCTCTGTGGGGCAGGGGGGTAAGGGGAGGCATGGGGGGAGGGTAGAGGCATAGAGAGGGAGTGATGGGCCGCTAGAGACCTGAAGTTACCGGTGGTCAGGGGCTCCCATGGCCTGCATGCCCCTCCTTCCAAGTTTGCAGAGGGGGGGATGTGCAGGAGAACCAGCCCGATTTAGGTTGATGAAGACGAAAGCTGAGACTTTCAAGCACAGAACAAACTGTCCAGCCTGCCAGAGGCCACCCCACACCCAGACGTGGAATCTCCATGCTCAGGGCAGGACAAGCAGTGTTCTTCCACCTGTTTAAGCGAAGGGGACAAGTATTTCTGTTTAAGGAATGAAAAGGAGAGCTGTTTTCCTTTCCTCCTGCGTGACTTCATGAAGGGCAGAGGCCTCTCTGAGTGTTCCTCACTGCAGAGTCCCTTGGCTCCCTGCTTTACCACTTCCCAGCAGAGGCTCTCACAGCCCCTCCCTGGTCTTCATCCATCATCTGACAACGTTCCTAAGTACTTCCGTGTGTCACGCACTAGGACAGAGCCAGGGGTACAAAGATTAATAGCCCCCGCCCCTCGGATGGGGCAGCTTCTCCCCACACCCAGTCTCCCAACTTCCATCCTGGACAGCGAGTCCACACCACAGTGAAGCGGGGAGAGGGCTCCCATATCTTTGCGGCTCAGCACTGTGAACGCTCTGGCACTCACCCAGGTGGGCTCGCTGTGGAAGGTGGGCAGGGGCCAGCTGGGCAGTGCTTATCTTCTGCTCCTTGTTTAAGGTTGCCAGCTTTCCCCATGCCACGAACACCTGTATCAGAGGATCTGGGGGTAGAGATGCGGGTGGGCAGAGCTGTGAGGATTCGGCCCCAACAGGGGTAACCCCCTCTCAGCCTTGGGGCTGGGGAGATAGAATACCAACCAGGCAGAAAACACAGCTGCCCCCAAGTGCCTGCAGGGAGTCCTGAAGGCAGCATGGCTTGCCCTTCCTCCTTAGCTTTGTGACCTTGGGCAGCCACTGCACCTCTCTGAGCCTCATTTCCTCACCAGCAAATCGGGAATGATAACCACTGTCCCTCTGTGGGGCCTGTGTGAGAAAGCATAAGCTGGGGGCCAGGTGAGACACGTGGTTATCACAGCCCCTGGTTGCCCCGGCTCTCCCCATCCATCTCTCCTGAGGACCAGACACCACCACGGAGTCTAGCCCTCCTGGGCATGTGGTGGGTGGTGGGAAGGACAGCCGTGACATGCCCCTTCATATTCAGGTGAGGGCTGATTTCCCCGTGTAAATAGATGTCTCCCCTGGCAAGGGCCGAAAAGGGAAAGGAATATAGTAATCCATTTGAGGATGTTTACCTGGCAATTCCTTCCAAACCCAAACTTGTGACTTGTATGGTCACGAGTGGTAGCTTTGTACCCATTTCTCACGTGAGCAGTGAATCTGCTCTCACTGGAATTACTCCAACATCTCCCTGCAGTCACTCCCAAACCCCCATCGTTTCCTGACTCCAAATCCACACGGAAGGCTCTAGCAGCCTGGTGCCACCCAGCCTTTGATTTCCATGACCCATGGTGTAACCCAGGATAGGCAGAGTGTGTGTAAAGAGAGGACTGTAGTCAGGGGCCCCAGGACCCAGTAAGTGCATCAGTGTTGCTTCCTTGTTGCTATGGAGAACCAGTTAGGGGCCTTAGAGACAGCTGGGCATGGTGGAAACAGCATGGGTTCCAGAGTCAGACTGTCCAGTTTCAAATCCTGGCTTTGTCCCTCACCAGCTGTGTGACCGCCAAAAAGTTACTTAACTTTTCTGAACCTCAGTTTCCTAATCTGTAAAATGGTGACAAAACGCTAACTTCATAGGGATGTAAGGTCTTGATGAGATAACATAGAGCTCTTGATTCACAGAAGACATAAATAAGGTGGAAAGGTGATATTGGGAAGGGATTGGCTGCAGTGTTCCACCTGAAATTGGGGGTGGCCAAGCCCAGATCACTCTCTTGCTCATCTGGGGCCACAATCCTGTGTGCTGCCTACATACTTTGCTAATTTCAGCATTCAGATCACTTAGAAGCTTCACGTGCACACCAAACCTAGTCACAAAGGGCCGGGGGTGGGGTGGGGGAATGACACATTTCTTTGTGATTACATGGCCAAGTTGCACCACATCCTGGCACGTTCCCAATTCCATGCAGGTAGGGAATCGTTCTCAGGATTGCTTGCAATCCCAGTTCCAGGAACACGAGATGTTTCCACTCCTCTGGGAAGCTCATGCCAGCTGGTGCAGAGGAACCCACCCAATAGTCAGTACAGGGACTGTGATTGCCCCTCTACATGCTGCCACCACAGAGCCAAGCCACTGCTGGAGGACACAGCTCCTAGACCCTTCATGAGACCCATCTCCTTCCAGGCCAGTAGGAGCCAGGAAGAACACTCCACGACACTCCCAGCTTAGCCAGATGCAAAAATAGAGACTTTCTTACTGCCCCTCTTAGGGAAGCAGAGGCCAATGTTGAGACTCAAGTCCCCAGTGCCAGCCCACAGGGCACAATAGAACCTGCTGCTTGGGCTAAACAGATCAGGCAGGGCTCCCTGGAGCCACTCAGGGCCCCCTCCTCTGCAGATAGACCAATTCCAACCTAGCCGAGGCCACCTGGCTTGGCTCATAGAGTGTCCTTAACATATATGAATTATTGGTGTCATTATTCATCAAACAACTATTTATCAAGTGCCAACAATGCTAGGCACTGTACTAGATCCAGGACAACCTTTGAAACATCCTGGAGCCCCGGACACCAAGGGCATCCGAAAACAGACACAACTTCAGGTGCAATGAAAATAAATATGGCTTCAGGACTGCCCTGCTTTCTCCATGACCTTGGAGTGTTAAACATCCCCTACCACGTTTTACATATACACACCCAGGGCTGGAATCTCCTCAGCCCACCCCCCCTGGAAGTCCCTCTGAGGAAGTACATCCGCTAGGGGGAAGGGTCTGTGCTTCCCTCGCAGGCCCTGTCACTGCCACCACCCAGCTGTCCAGGGCAGCACCGCCTGCCAGCCTTTTCTACTCTGCTCACAGACCCTAACACGCCGGGTCTGAGTTTATGAGTCACTCCCTCCTTTCTCCCGGCCTCGCCTCCGGAAGGGCTGCGCACACCCAGACACATCACCCAGACACCGAGTTTCCACGCCAACCTCGCTCCTGATGAACCCGGAGAGCCGACTGAAATGTCTGATTTCCCCTCCCCACTACTCAGCCTCGAGGTCCCGGCCACGACTTTTCAAAGACAAGGCAGCCCCTCTCCTGCCCGTCTCGCTTTGGGGTCACCTCTCTTTGGGGCTGCAGGGGCAGCAGACAAAGACAGTGGATTTATTTGAGGCTGGAGGACATGCTTGGTCTAAAGATCCGAACGCCCGCACTTCCGGAATTGTACGGTTCGGTCTGAAGCGTGTGCGTGTGTCTGTGGCTCGATGGGCGATGAGTTGTGCGTATGTAGCAGTTGTGAATCTGGGTGCAGTGGGTCTGGAGGTGTAGGTGCCTGTGTGGAGCTTTCCCCGCGCCGAGAACTCCCTCTCCCACCTTCGGTTTCGCCCCCTCTTCCTCCAAAGTTTGGCGCGCGCGCCCGATCGGGGATGGTGGGGTGCGCACCGCTGGGCCATCTCCCGGGCCCAGAGGCGGTTCCGGGATGCCGGTGCCCTACTTACCCCGCCACCGAGCCTCCTCCAGCGGGGGCGGATCCGACTTTCCGAGGCAGGGGTCCGGCGCGGGCAGCATCCGCCCGCAACTTTGCCCTCCTCTCAGCAGGACCAGGCAGAAGCGGCTCCGGCCGGGGACGGCGGCGGGGAGGGAAGGAGGCTCGGCCCCGCCGGTTCGCACGGTGGGCGGGAAGCGGCGCCAGGAGGGCGCCGTCCTGCGCAGCGAGCAAGCGGTCCTGCCTGGCGCCTTCCCCGTTCGGCCCGAGTCCGCGAGCGGCCGGCAGTGGCGGCGGATTCCTGAACTGCGTCCAAGGCGCCCGGGGAGCCCTCCTCCTCCTCCTTTTCTCCCTCACCCCACCCAGCTCCCACCCCTGCGCCCCTGGCAACTTGGGAACCTTTGGCGAAGTTGGCGCAGCTCGGGCTGCGCGACGGGCCTCCGGGTGGAAGCAGGGAAGGAGAGGGAGGAGCTGAGGAGGAGCGGCCGCCGTCGCCCCAGCCCCCGGGGAGCTGCGCTCTCCAGGACCCCTCTGTGGGCCTTTGTTCCCAGCGCTGCGCCTCCGCCCGCCTCTCCCCTGGGATTCTCTTAAAGCCGCTGGGATCCCTACCCGCTTTCAGAGACGCTGGGAAGAGCTCCCCTCCTGGCTTGGGAGGGGCGGGGGAGGGTTGGAAGGGAGGTGGCCTGGAGATCCTCGTGGCTTCACTCTGCCAGAGCCCCTCAAGTCCTTCCGGCCTCCCATTCTATTGAAACGGAGTCTTTCTAAAACCTGAGTTCCCTTACGAGTTTATGATTAATGTGTCTATCCAAAACTTTATTCCCTTTCTTGTCCCCTCTGACTTCAATCCTGTGCTAACTGAACACTAGTCAACCAGAGTCAGTTGACTAAAATTGCTGCTGTTGAGAACATTGTTAATGTGCTAAGGCTGCTGTTGTGAGTAACACTGTTAATGTACTAAAGTTGCTGTTACAGATATCATTAATGTATAAACTCAGGTTGTTTCTCCAGGGCAAGATAAGTTAACAGACCCCCTGAGGCCTGGACCACCTGGCCAGAGAATCCTAAACCAGAGACATCCTGAGTCCCGGAACCTGAATGTCACAGAAAGCACAATATAAGAACTATAGTCAATATCTTGTAATAACCTATAATGGAAAAGAATCTGAAAAAGAATATATATGTATATATACATATATATACACATATATATGTATAACTGAATCACTTTGCTGTATACCTGAAACTAACACAGTATTATAAATTAACTATACTTCAATTTAAAGAAAGGTTAAAAAATGTCACGGAAATGTCCCAAGATGATTAATCCCAGCCTCTTTGTTCTTCCCCTTTATAAAACCCCCTCACTGAAAGACCAAATGGAGCCGATCTGAGGCGTGTCTCCCACTCCCTTGCTGGGTGCCTTGCAAATAAACCCTGTACTTTCCTTCACCACAACCTGGTGTAGTATGTTGGCTATGCTGCTTGTTGGGCAAGCAGACCCGAGTTCGGTTCGGTAACAATTTTGGCCACCATGAAGGGACCATCAACTGGAACTGTTTTTGTAAAAGGGAAGGAAAATGACATGAAATTCTTTGTGTATAGGCTTTTATGCTATTGTATCAAAGTTAGCCTTTTGGAACTGGTTTGGCTTTGAGCCTTTTGGAATTGGTTTGTCTTTTATCTTTGTGTGTGTGTGTGTGTGTGTGTGTGTGTGTGTGTATGTATTTGTGCTAAAGAAGGTACACTATTTTAATTGGTGGACATTAAACATTAAACGAAAGTTCAGTTCCTAAAAATAGCCCTTTAGGATGCATCCTACAAAATTGGACCACCTTTTGTTCTGGTACCATGACTAAAGCCGAAAAGATGATTTTTTTAAAAAAATTAATTAATTAATTAATTTATGGCTGTGCTGGGTCTTCGTTTCTGTGCGAGGGCTTTCTCTAGTTGTGGCAGGCGGGGGCCACTCTTCATCGCGGTGCGCGGGCCTCTCACTATTGCGGCCTCTCTTGTTGAGAAGCACAGACTCCAGACGTGCAGGCTCAGTAATTGTAGCTCACGGGCCCAGTTGCTCTGCGGCATGTGGGATCTTCCCAGACCAGGGCTCGAACCCGTGTCCCCTGCATTGGCAGGCAGATTCTCAACCACTGCGCCACCAGGGAAGCCCTAATTTTTTTTTTTTTTGGTAACACTGTGTGAACACAGTATTCTTTAGACTCTGGAGAAAAATGCCCAAGATTAGGCTCATTTGATAATCCATAACTAGTTTTGCCAGCTTGATAAAACATCTTTTCAGAATTCTGACCCTAAGAGAGCAAGTTCTAGGAGGAACTTGCTTTTCTCTCCCTGTGCCTTGAGATGTAAATGTTCTACGAGGGCTCTCAGGAACTCCTGTCTTATCTAGACATCTCCAATTCCTGAGACTGATAGGAAAAATTGGGGGTGGAGGGAAGAGGCCTTTTTAAACTTAACTTATTCCAACTGTTAGTTATAAACTAGTGAGTTTTATATTGTAATACCTGATTCATGACTAAGTTAAAATGAAGCTATGAGATCTCTAGTTGTGTCTGTCTATATGTCTGTGTGTACATTATACATATATGTCTCAACTTCCAGACCTTATTAACAAAATTAATTTCTTGGGACTTCCCTGGTGGCTCAGTGGTTAAGAATCCTCCTGCCAATGCAGGGGACATGGGTTCGAGCCCTTGTCCCGGAAGATCCCACATGCTGCAGAGCATCTAAGACCATGTGCCACAACTACTGAGCCTGTGCTCTAGAGCCCACAAGCCACAACTACTGAAGCCCGCGTGACTAGAGCCTGTGCTCTGCAACAAGAGAAGCCACCACGATGAGAAGCCCGAACGAAGAGTAGCCCCCACCACTGCAACTAGAGAAAGCCCGCATGCAGCAACGAAGACCCAACGCAGTCAAAAATAAATAAATAAATTTTTAAAAATTATTAAAAGAAAAAGAAATATACAAGAAACTAAACCAAAGAAATTTCAGGTTTATGTGAACTGGGAAGTATTCAGTATTAAATTAACTTTGGGCATTAAAGTTCATTTTTGCTGATTTAATTAATCAGACATGTCCTTGGAGCCATCAACATTAAGTATGATATTTTTATTGTACCTAGGTTTACTGGAGGTTAAATAAGATCTTATTATATCTATTGCAGAATTTGTCAGCAAGAAAAATAACTTGGTATGATGAATTTTTTAAAGTAAATTAAATGTAGATGAGATAAGTTTTTTTTTAAAGAACTCTTTAGGAATAATTATGTTTTATGACTGTCTACTTAAAAGTAGTTTCTTCAGGTATTTGGTAGCTTGAAACTTTAGAGTTTTGCTAAATTAAGTTAAATGATGGAAGTTTATTGAATATTTTACAAGTTTGCTAATCTACAGAGTGCTAATGTAAAAGACAGTTCATAGTTGCTTATTTCTTAGTTTTCACTAGAAATTAAGGTTTTCAAGAGTTGAGAATTCTAATTAATATATTTAATTAAAACTAAAATTTAATAAGAAAACACCTTTGTATGCAAGGAAAAGAAGGTATAAGAAACGGAAATGCATTTTGTTAAGAGAAAGAAAGTAATTTGGTCCTAAAACTGGTTATTTCTAAATGGGAAAGAAAATATGGGACAAATTAATATGGGTATAGAAAGTCGTGGAAGCTTTGCAAGAGGGAAAAGAAGAGTCTTTAGAAAGGAATTCTATGTGTAGTCAGGACTAACGAAGATTAGAAGGAGTTTAATTGAGTAAATGAATTCTAATATTAAAGGTAAGATGGTGCAAAACCTGGGTTTGTTTTCTCTCTCTATGAAGAGAACAAAGTTTTTTTGGACTGTTGAGCTGCTTTTGATAACAGATTGTAAGTTTCTTTCCAAGCTTTTAAGTAATTTAAAATGTCTGTATTTGCTTTTGAAATCTTTTATTGTCACTTTGGTTAAATGAATAAGTATTGTTTCACGGTGACCTATGGTCCTATCTGACCAAGTGTGATACCTCCCGCACCTGGTGCAGTGCACCGCTGGGCAGAGCCACTTCTGGGGTACAAGGCTAGCGTGGGAAAGGGCTTGGAATTGGAACACAAACAAAAAAGCAAAACCCTCAACATCTGCACTTGGCATCTGTCATTCTCAACATGTGTAGATGAGAAATCCAAAGAGGATTGAGAGGGACCCACGAGCAGGTCCTCACAGGTGCAAGAAGTCAGAGGGCCCTGCTCATTACCTGGGTCCAGACCATCCAAAGCTTCAACCAGCTGCCAGATGGAGGGGACCTGGGCAAGGTACTCAAGGCTGTGAGATGAGACCTTGGTATCTCTTATAGCAGAAAAACCCGACTGGGTGCTTCCCTTCTGTTATTAACAGCGACCTGCAATAGGGGACCAGGGGGTTTGGTGAGAATTGAGACCCCAGCTCACTTCCTGGGTAAGCTCCTGGAACCCCTCCCTCTGCAGCTCCAGCCACGCTGGTTGCTCTCGCCTCACATCACAGGGGCCCGGCCTCTGCCCCGGAGTCAGTCTGCAGGCTCTCCAACTTGTTTTTAGAGTCGGTATCTTGACACATGGGTTTCTCCAGACCCTATCCCCTCTTCTTAGAAGGGAGGGCCTCCATTTCAACCTCACAAATCTGCCAAGAAGCTACCTTTAACTGCACCTGCTGGTCTTATAAGGGAGGCCTTCCTGCGGGACATAGGGAGTCTGGAATTTTATTGCCAGAACTTTGTGATGCCCCTCAAGGGATACAAAGGTGGAAACTTAGACCGTGTCACCACCAGACTGTAGAGAATGAGACTCTGTGCTACTGGTGTTGGTCAGGGGTGGGGAGGGTGCACCTGAGTAGTCACTGAGGAATTCCTGTGTTCACCCAATGCTTGTTGAACACATATTGGATATGGGGGCCCATAGAGGTAAACAAGCCTAGTCTCACCTTCTGATTAGAGAAGACAGACCTATGTCTGAACAAGCACTAGTGAATCAGTGTGCTGTGTGAGGTGAGGCTAGGGCTGGGGATGGGGATAGGTGTCCCCAGAGCAAGACCACAGGCTTGCACAACTCCAGGGGCACCAGGCATGGGGAATGTGATGTGACTGTTGGCCCCTGGGACTGTGCAGTGCGGCAGCCTTATTCCTGGAGCTGAAGACCCCAGGCCTGGGCTTAAGAGATGAGCTGAAGTTCTGCAGATAGGAAAGAAGGTAGCAGTGAGCCATGGCTTTCTAAGTGAAGGGACCAGCAACTGAAAGAAACATAAGTGTAAAAGGATATTCACTCCTCAAGCATGCCAGCCACTACTTGGGCCTTCAGTGAGGGTATCTTGGTGGCAAATGAGAGGTAGAGAGTAAGGGTCTGATCCAGGACATTGAGAATTTTCATCCTAAAATAGTTTCCAGGCTCTAATTCTTCCCACAGTTGCTCTGCCAAGAGAACTGGTCTCAGGTTTGTTTTTTTTTTTTAAACAGTGTTTGAAAAATTGAAAGAACTTTCCAGGCCAGAGGCAGAATTGCAGGATGGTTAAGAATGTGGGAGGCTGAGCACCATTTTAACCAAGTGATCCAAGTGATGAAATAAAAATTCACACTTTAAAGGCAAGACAAGAAAAATTTAAACAGAAAACTTTCTCTGTCCTTTGGCCTCCTCTCTCCCCTCTAGCACCTTTGTGCATCTCCATTATGTGTTAACTAGACCTCCCCAATGGCAGAAATACCTGCTCAATCAGAAAGATAAATTTTTCTCCTTCTGACACCAGCCATGTAACTCCTTAGAAGACACCATTCCTTTCTCAATCTTGTAAAGGGTCACGATGACCCACCACTCTCTTTGTCTGTGCAGACATCTTTGGTGAACTTTATATACAAAGCCAATATAACATTTCCCTTAAAGATATTGATTGGTGCAGAACAGACTGGTCAGACAACCTGGGGAGATACTGGGCTGCACCTAATGGAAGTTCTTAGCTTGAATACTTACTTATGACCTTATTAATGTTACTAGCTGTATTACTTATATTCTGCCTATTTTACAAGATTATTGTTCTCTCATTACCACATATGTGACAGCCTCTGATAAAAATAATGATGATGGGGGCTTCCCTGGTGGCGCAGTGGTTAAGAATCTGCCTGCCAATTCAGGGGACATGGGTTCGAGCCCTGGTCTGGGAAGATCCCACATGCCACGGAGCAACTAAGCCCGTGCGCCACAACTACTGAGCCTGCGCTCTAGAGCCCGCGAGCCACAACTACTGAAGCCTGTGTGCCACAACTACTGAAGCCCACGCGCCTAGAGCCTGTGCTCCGCAACAAGAGAAGCCACCGCAATGAGAAGCCCGCGCATCGCAACGAAGAGTAGCCCCCGCTCTCAGCAACTAGAGAAAACCCGCGTGCAGCAGCGAAGACCCAATGCAGCCAAAAATTAAATAAATGAATAAATAAATAAATTTATTTTAAAAAATAATAATGACTAGGCAACTTGAAACAGTTGAGCAAATATATAATCCTATAAGATCAATGATTGTAATAGTGTAACTCTAGATATGGGAAGAAACAACAAGAGGGTACCATTTTCTGGACCATAACAGACTAGTAAGACAGGGGATCTAGAGGCTTTTGGCTACTGTTAACAGGGCCTAGTCCAATAATAGCATGTTGAGTGGCCTATCAACAAAATCTTCTCCTGACCTAAGAATGAGCATTCCTAAGGCCGTGGGACAAATTGGTCACGAAATGCTTCCCAAACCTTGGTCGAAATTAAGGGTGAAAGGAAGGGGATTGTAATATAAAGAATGTTGCCCACCATCCAGTTCTATGAGAATCAAGTTGTTAGCCCCTGCAGTCGCTGACTTACAGTACACCTTGAAATGGGTTCAGGGATCAGGATGAGGCACTTTGTGCTCTAGGAAAACTGACAGAACTGGCCCTCAGATAATTGGATATTTTCAGGAAAAATTTTATGAACTCAGCTTCTTGCATTTTCCCAGACTTAGAAAAGCACTAAAGCCATTAACTAAGATATCTGTTCATCTGAATAATAGTAACCTTCTACTGAGATGTGTGCTTGGTTGCACGTACCCCTTCACCAAACTCACTTATAGACTAGCCTCCCCGCTTACCTCTTTGGAAGAGTTCTCAGAGCTGTCTGAAAGACTGTCTCCCAGATTATAATGCCCAGGTTGGCTCAATTAATATTTTCCATTTCTTTCTTAGATTGACTATTGAATAATTTTTTTATCGACATTGACACAAGCTGAGGTCACAAATAATGGGACACACTGACATCATGTGCCTCCTGATGTGATGTGCTGGGATGGACACAATGTATGAATTATTCCTGCCAAAAAAAGAAAAAAATCACCTCAGTCTAATCATGAGGAAACATCAAACAAACCCAAACTGAGGGACATTTACAAAACTGTTAGCCTGTAATATTTAAAATGTCAAATGACACGAAAGACAAAGGAAAAGGCTAAGAAACCATTCCAGGTTAGAAGAGATTAAAGAGGCATGAGCACTGTGGCAGGCAGGCTTCTAAGATGGTCCCTAATTACACCCCCTCTTTTATGTCATCACCTCTCCTTGAGTGTGCCTGGATCTGGTGACTTGCTGCTGCTTTTTTTTTTTTTTATTGAAGTATAGTTGATTTACAATATTGTATTAGTTTCAGGTATACAGCAAAGTGATTCAGTTATTTTTTTTCAGATTCTTTTCCATTATAGGTTATTACAAGATACTGAATATAGTTCCCTGTGCTATATAGTAAATCCTTGTTGTTTATTTATTTTATATATAGTGGTATATATCTGTTAATTCCATGCTCCTAACTTATCCCTCCCCCATGCCTTTCCCCTTTTGTGACCATAAGTTTGTTTTCTGTTTCTGTGAGTCTGTTTCTGTTTTGTCAATAAATTCACTTGTGTTATTTTTTAGATTCCACATATAAGTGATATCATATAACATTTGTCTTTTTCCGTCTGACTTACTTCACTTAGTATGATAATCTCTAGGTCCAACCATGTTACTGCAAATGGCAATATTTAATGCTTTTTTATGGCTGAGTAATATTACATTGTATAAATATACCATATCTTCTTTATCCATTCATCTGTTGATGGACACTTAGGTTGCTTCCATGTTGGTGACTTGCTTCTAATAATAGAGTACAGCAAAGGTGATGGAATGTCACTTCTGAGAACCCAAAAGACTGTGTTTAGATTACAAAAGACTGTGACTTCTGTCTTGCTAGCATTCCCTCTCTGGTTCTTCTCAGCTTGCTTGGTCTGATGAAGCAAATTGCCAGGTTGTGATCTACCCTATGGAGATGCCCGTGTTTCAAGGAACTGAGGCCCTTGGGCCAACACCCTGACGTGACTGAATCCTGCCAGCAATTCCTGAATGAGCCTGGAAGCAGATCCTGCCCCAGTTGAATCTTGAGAGCACTGCAGCCCTGGCTGACACCTTGATTGCAGCCTTGAGCCAAGTAGCCCAGAGAGGCAACATCCAGATTCTTGACCCACAGAAACTGTGACATGATAAAGGTTGCTGCTTTAAGCCACTAAGTTTTTGGGTGACTTGTTATGCAACTACTTACAAGTAATACAACCACTGAATGTAATGTGTAATCCTGAACTGGATTCTGGAACCGAAAAAAGAAATCACTATGAAAGACATTATTTTGATAATTGACCCAATATGACTAGGGACAGAATGAATAATAATATTGTGTCCATATTAAATTTCTTGAGTTTGATAACTGTACTGTTCTGTAAGATGATATTTGGTTCATTAGAGATACACACAGAAATATTTAGGGTCATGATTTCTGCCCCTTCCTCTCAAATGGTTCATTGGTGCAAATAATAATAAAAATATATATTATACATATTATATATAACATATTATAGAGAAAGAGTTTCGTTTATTTATGAACTTATCTGTTGTGTAACAAACCACCTCAAAACTTAATGACTTAAAACAACAAAAATGTGTTATTTCTCACAATCTTGTGGGTTGACTGGATTCGTCTGGAAGGCTCCTCTGCTCTACATGGCATCAACCGAGGTCACTCACTCTGTGGTGTTCAGCTGGCAGTTGAGGTGGCCTGGGCTGGAAAGTCCAAGAGGCTTCACTCCCATGTGTGGCACGTTAGTGCTTCTCAGCATGGCCTCTCTCTGCCCATGTGGCTAGCTTGGGCTTCCTCACAGCATGGTGGTTTCAGAGTAGTCGGGCCTCTTACACAGTGGCTACCTTCCACGAAGAGAGAGGAAGTGTAAGCTGCCTGACCTAAGGCAGCCCAGCTGCATGCTGCCAAGGAATTGTTGAGCCATTCTTAGGATCTGGGGCAAATCCCCTTCTCTGGGCCAGGAAGAGCTAGTTGGCAGTGACTCAGGGAAAAATCCTGGGGGCAAAGGAAGAGGGGAAGGGGAAGAATATAAAGAGGCTTCCCCAGCTGGAGTTAAAGGGCCCGAGGCCCAAGACCCTAGAGTGAGCTCTTCCCTCTCCCCACTCAGCTTCCTGGGCCCCCATCATTTTAACCTAAGAGCTCACTTAAAGATGTCAGGGAGTGAAGAGGCAGGAAGAAAAATGGCACTTATTGGGCACAAAGTGCCAGGAGCTTTACCTACATTATTTCATTGACACCTGACAGCAACCCTACAAAGAAACCATTATTATCCCCTTTGCAAAGAAGAGGTAGCAGAGGTCTCAGAAGGTGCGGTGACTTGAACTGACTCATACTGCAAAGGTATTGGATCAAAGGATGTATTTGTTTCTTTTTTATTTTATTTTATAATTTTTTAAATCTTTTTTTTTAATTTAATTTTTAAATTTTTGGCTGCGTTGGGTCTTTGTTGCTGCGCGTGGGCTTTCTCTAGTTGCGGTGAGCGGGGGCTACTCTTCATTACGGTGAGTGGGCTTCTCATTGCGGTGGCTTCTCTTGTTGCGGAGCACAGGCTCTAGGTGCGCGGGCTTTAGTAGTTGTGGCATGCGGGCTCAGTAGTTGTGGCTCATGGGCTCTAGAGCGCAGGCTCAATAGTTGTGGCACATGGGCTTAGTTGCTCCGTGGCATGTGGGATCTTCCTGGACCAGAGCTTGAACCCGTGTCCCCTGCATTGGCAGGCAGATTCTCAGCCACTGCGCCACCAGGGAAGTCCCTGGATTTGCTTCTTTATTCAACAAACATTTTTTGGCCCAGGATTGTGCTGGGCTTGGGAACACTAGGATGAATGTTGTCTTTGTCAGCTATTGCTGCAGTAAGTCTGCAAAACAAACATCCTGCAAATCTCAGTGGCTCCCAATGACAAGTATTTATTTTCCTCATTCTTAGGTAGGTCGGGGGTCAGCAGGGATTTCTGTTTCAGGCCACAGGTTGGCTGGGCTTAGGTCCAGCCTTTGGGTTGGGTTCAGGTCTACTCTTCACGTCCCTACATTCTACATGGACCAGTGGCTATCCTGGAGCATGTTCTTCTTGAGAGAGATCACAGGAATACAAGAGACAAACCAAACCACCCAAGTACATTTAAAGCCTCTGCAACATCACTGGTCAGAACAAATCCCATGCCCAACCTAAAGGTATGAAGGTGGAGAGGTCTATTTTACCCACCATGAAGCCACGGTGATGGCATAGATAGAGAATTCTGTGATGAGGGGAGTGAATTGAGAGCAGGGATCCAGTCTGCTGCAGGTGACAAGACACAGGCCTTGCCCTCAGGGGGCTCACCGTCTAGTGGTGGAGGTGCTCATAAAGACACAATTGAGGGAAGTGCAGTGAGGAGGCATCTGTGGGTGGCATGGGACTGTGCGTGCGTGTGCATGTGTGTGGTATGTACGTGCGTGTGCATGAATGCACACAGCTTGGGAGCATGGAGGTGGTGGGTCCCTGCGGCCAGCTAGACAGCTAAGAAGATTTTCTAGAGAAGAAGACACCCAAGGTAAATGCTAAAGGATAAAATAAATAGGGGCTCTTGACTGAACTGGAGAGAAGCGGCAGGGAAGCGAGGAAGGGCTTTACGGGCAGTCACAACTGTGGGTGCGAAGGCAAGGGGACCAGGAGCAGGACGGTGTATGCCAGGAACTTGAGAAGCTGCTTGCTGTCCTTGGAGCATACTGGGGAGGGCAGCACGTGTCAGGAGTTGATGAGAGGCAGACGTAGGCAGGACCCCAGCCACGGAAGGCCTTTGTCAAGTGCTGGATGGCATCTTCCCCTCACCTCCAGAGCACTCCCCACCCTCCTCCACTCCGCTCCCTCTCCTGGGTCACTGGCCTGTACGGACTACAGCCAAAGCCTCTCTCATTCTGGGAAGATGGCAGAACGTAGTTCTAGCCTCTCCCCAAGTTCCCCCTGTTATGGACTGAACACTGTCTGCCCAAAATCCGTATGTTGAAGCTCTAACCCCCAAAGTGCCTGTATTTGGAGATAGGGCCTTAAAGTATATAATTAAAGTTCATTGAGTTCATAAGGGTTCTAATCTGACAGGATGGGTGTCTTTAGAAGAGGAAGAGACACCAGAGATCTCACTTCCTCTCTTCATGTGCTCACAGAGGAAAGGCCAGGTGAGGACACAGTGAGAAGGTGGCTGTCTATAAGCCAGGAAGCAAGGTCTCACCAGAAACCAACACTGACAGCACCTTGATCTTGGACTTAGCCTCCAAAACTGTGAGAAAATAAATTTCTGTTGTTTGAGCCACCCGGCCTGTGCTATTTTGTTATGACAGACCTAACAGACTAATATGCCCCTGCCACCCAAAAAAAAAAACCTAACTAGAATAAAAAAAACAGAAGAGCCACAGACAATTTCTACAACAAAACTAGGTGACAAATTAAACCCACAAGCTCAAAATACCAATTGAGTGGGGACAAACCATAGTTACTAGACTCATGTGATACTGGTTTCTGTGTAGCAGAAAGCAGAAGGAAGACACCTGGCCTTCTGATGGTCCTGAGAACAGTTAAATTCCCAAATCACCAGCTTCTACTCAAAAGCATGGCAGGCCAATTCAACAGCAGCTAAAACTAGAAAATACTTCTGCAGTGTCCAATTTGTATATAAGTGCCAGGGAACCACTGTACAGTGAGGTCTGATGGTGCTACAGCCATCTGGGTCCCATAAACTCACTTTTGCTTCCCCTATACACTCCTGAAACTAATAGACTAGAGCTCTTTTTAATGACAAAGTCCCACACTGGGACTTGGAGAGTAGAATCCAAACTAATCAGGACAGGCACATGAGGGACAAAGAAAGAAAAGCTCCAGACAAACGTGGGGTTGGAGGATGGAGGATCAAGGGATCTCAAGAAGTACAAAGTCATGTGTGTGTGTACATACATATGTATTATATATACACACAAGCATATGTATACATTACTGAGGCAGATTTTATTTTCTGAAGATGGCTGCAAAAATTATCTCCTCATCTCACATGCCCTTCTTTTTTCTTTTATTTATTTATTTTTTTTTATTTTATTTTTTTTTAAGTACCAAGGATCTTTATTCTCAGGTCTGATACTGAATCTGTGGCTGCAGATAATGTCACTATTTTGAGAATAAAAGGTCCCATTATCTTCATTCTTTGCAAGTCTTCAGCCACAAAGTTATACCTTATTCCCATAGCAAGATAAGTGAATCAGGCTGGAAGGGGATTCAGGAGGTACACTGACAATAAAAGCAAAGGGGAACACACACTTTTACAAGCATATTGTCCCAGTTACCTTGAAGGTTAAATTTCAGATTAATTTACAAAAGTAGTGACAGAACCATGATTTCAGTGAAAATCAACACAAGTTATACCTTAAAAAAAAAAAATCAATTCAGAAATACTAAGTCAGGCAAGCATGCAAAATTCAGAATATTAAAAAAATGCAAGGGCTAGTTGCCCAAACAGATATATCCCTCAGAAAAAGGGATTTGAAAATGCTAAACAGAACCAAAGGAATTAGAAGCTGAATCAGCAGACCAATTCCCTCATTTTATAAATGCGGGCAGACATTAACTGGCGAAGCTTACTCAGCTAGATTAAGGGTGTACACAGATCTAATTCCTGGTGCTATTTGCAACTACACATATCTAAAATACAAGGACATAAATATCCAGAACACATTAGGCCCACTGATTTAATCAACAGTGGGAGTGAAGTTATTATAGCACAGCAGCACATTAGACATATTAAGAGATTAAATGGAAAGAATCTCTTAAAGATTTTAATGCTCAGTTTTAATACACAATCAAGTTTCCATCCAATCATCTGATGTACAGCGAACTGCACTAGCTTAAAAGAAAAAAGTGCATTCTTCAGTTTTCTTCTATACTTTTTTTTGGCCTATCTTTCAAAACTGAGCATTGGGTATTTTTAATGTAAGTAATGTGATATTATATATGTACATTCTAATTGCACATTTTAGGAATAAACAAAATCCATATTTCGGTAACTGAGTGTATTTATAAAATGAAAACCTATCAAAATACACTTTTCACTGAGAAAAATAAATAAAACAGACAAATGGATCTACACAAAGTAAAAATTAACTTTGGTAGATTTCAGTGTAGGACAGTCCATAACAAGCTTATTTGCCCTTACGCCCCCAGAGCTGATCATCTTCCAAGTTAAGATTTTAAAAATATTTTTTAATTGAGATTATTATGTTGACATTTATTTCTCATTCCACATCATCTTCAGCCAAGCTCTGAGCACTTACAATTCTCTGACTAATTGTTGGGAGCTTAGTCAGAAGCATCTGGAACACCGGTGGCGGAAGAGTCTGCTGCAACACTTGTAGTAGCTGCTGTGGCTGTCCACACACAGCAATTGCGTTTGTCAGATGGTCCACACCCTTCTCATATTCACCTTGAGCTAGTAACTCTTCACCAAGCTGTATTTCTTCGAGGAAGAATTTCTGAACGGCTTCAGCATCTTTAAGGTCAGGTAACTTGGAAAGTCCAGCTCTCTCCTTGGCAAGCTTCTGTTTCTTTCTTCGTTCCCGCAGCCTGTTCTTGAAGTTGGGGTCACTCCGTCTCTTGCGGTCAAAGTAAATGCAGTACCCGATGAAAAGGGCCCCGCACACGCCGGCGGCGATGGCGCTGTTCCGGCCCACCATCTTCTCTCCAACGAGGAGTGGGGTCGGCGGCGGCGGGGCCCGCAAAGCAGCCGTTGCCTCAGAACCCTCGGAGCGGACTGCGCCGCTCAGTCCCGAAGCCCGCCGCGAGGGACGCGCCTCTTTTTTCTTTTAAATTAATTAATTTATTTTTGGTTGCATTGGGTCTTCGTTGCTGTGTGCGGGCTTTCTCTAGTTGCAGCCAGCGGGGGCTACTCTTCGTTGCGGTGCACACAGGCTTCTCATTGCTGTGGCTTCTCTTGTTGCAGAGCATGGGCTCTAGGCACGCAGGCTTCAGTAGTTGCGGCACGCGGGCTCAGTAGTTGTGTCGCGGGCTCTAGAGCGCGGGCTCCAGTAGTTGTGGTGCATGGGCTTAGTTGCTCCATGGCATGTGAGATCTTCTGGACCAGGGCTTGAACCCGTTGGCAGGCGGATTCTTAACCACTGCGCCACCGGGAAAACCCCCTTCTTTTTAAAAAATATTTATTTATTTATTTGGTTGTGCTGGGTCTTAGTTGTGGCAGGTGGGCTCCTTAGTTGTGGCTCATGGGCTCCTTAGTTGCGGCACACAGACTCCTTAGTTGTGGCATGCAAACTATTGGTTGTGGCATGCATGTGGGATCTAGTTCCCTGATCAGGGATCGAACCCAGGTCCCCTGCATTGGGAGTGTGGAGTCTTAACCACTGCGCCACCAGGGAAGTCCCCCACATGCCCTTCTTACAATGTGGCCTTGACTTTTGTCCCTTTAATTGTGGGACCTATGTACCTGGCTGGAACTTTGTGACTGGCTTGACACATAGAGTACCGTGGAAGTAGAGGCCATGTGGCTTTCAAGACTGTCCAAATGCCATGTATGTCCACCTTCTTTCCTAAAATGTTCACGCTTGGAAATCAACCACCATGCTGTGAGGAAGCTCAACAAGCCACATGAAGAGATCACAGGTAGGTATTCTAGCAGACAGCCGGCATCCAGCACCAGACATATGAGTGAATGAGCTGTCAGATGGCCCCAGCACTTTCAAGTCATCTCCACTCAGTCTTCCAGCTGTGACACCAGGCATCACGATGCAGAGACATGCCATCCTGACAATATTCTTTCTGAATGTCTGGCCCACAGAAACTGTGAACACAATAAAATGGTTGTTGTTTTATACACCAAATTTGGGGTGATTTGTTATGCAGCAATAGTAATTAGAACAATCACTTTGTAAACTCAACCGAATGAGGAGCTCAAGACCCATGAAGTTAGAAAACTATCCTTACTCACCTGATGTCTCCTAAAAATACTGAAAAATTCACTTTACTTTAAAAAGGAGCATCAGAAAAGCATCAAGGTTGAATCCTGTGTAAAATTATGAGAAGAAGGAGAATGAGTTGCAAAATAACATTCCTACAAATAATAAAAGCATGCCAGGAAAACATGTCCACAAAGGAGATGAAAACATTTCAAAAAAAATTAGAGAAAAATTTTAAATGATAGAAATTATGAAACTATATAAATCAAAATTGGATGAGCTCAGAAGTCAGGTGATTAGGGAAAAAAGAAGAAAGTTTTGAAAAGAATGATGATAAAGTCAGAAAATAAATAACTATATAGAACAAGAAACCATTTCAGAAATGAAGATGAAACGAAAAGGAACAGAAGAGAGAATAACCATAACAGAGAATAGTTTCAAAGAAAACTAAGATAGAAAGGAGGGCTTTTTAAAAGCGAGATAAAGAGATAAAAAGATTTGAGAGTGACAGAACAGAGAAAATACAGAAAAGGAAGAGTGAACATACATGTAATAGGAATCCATGAAGAACCCTGAAGAAAAGCAAAACAGTGGAACAAAAAAAGTACTAAAAACTATAATTCAAGGAAATGTTCCTTACAGAGAGCATGGCCTGAAATTTCATCTGGAAGAAGCATCTGTATACCTGGGTGAGTCAACCCTGAGACTTATGTCTAGAAAAACTATTGGGCTTTAAAGGAAAAAAAAAAATAGAATAAAAGCAAAAAGACAAATCACTAATTTTTTTTTTTGGAATTTTTGAATTTTATTTTATTTATTTTTTTATACAGCAGGTTCTTATTAGTTATCCATTTCATACATATTAATGTATACATGTCAATCCCAATCCCCCAATTCATCACACCACCACCACCCCCCTCGCCACTTTCCTCCCTTGGTGTCCATACATTTGTTCTCTACATCTGCAAATCACTTATAAACGAAAGAAAAACAAATTGTCATCTGACTTTTCAACAGCAATGATTTATGTCACAAGACAATATACTGACATATTTCAGGAAATGTGAACAAAAGATTTTATACCGAGTGAAACTGACCTTCAAGTATAAAAGCCAAACGGTTACGAACATGGAAGAACCCAAGAAATATTGTTCCCTTGAGCCCTTTCTGGGTAATCCAGGCTTCAAAAAACCAAAAAGACTGGTGAATCCTTTACATTAAATCTTGTGAAATGTCCCAGCTAATAATCAAGTAAGGAATCATAGAATTGAATATCACCATTTTACATCCCTAATGAGTTAAAGGGTCCAGGCACTGATCATCTGTGGCTGCTAATATCACAAAAAGAGAGATCAAACATTGTGCATCCCCTGATGGAAGAATAAAATATCACCTATTAAATAGAATTTTCCAGAAAAAGAAGCAGAAGAGGAGGAGGAGGAAGAGGAGTAGAAATGAACTTGGATCCAATCAAGCCTATAATCTAACTACAATTCAAGGAAATACAAGGGACAAAGGAACGTTGTTAAAATGATACCCTCAAGACTGACACAATCCAGATTGTGGAAAGTTCTGCAGATGAAAGACACAAGTTTTCCAATAACAACCAAGTGAAAATTGCAAAGAGAAAAATAAGAGGTGGATAGGAAACATAAATTAAAAGAAATTAAAGAAAAAAAAGCAACCTAAAGGCATCTGAATCAAAGACAATGTATGGACTTCATTTGGATCCTGATTCAAACATACAAACTGTCTTCCTAAAAGTTTTATAAAATAATTGGTGAAATGTAAACTCTGATGGCGTAGTTGATGGTTTAAGGAATTATTGTTAAATTGTATAGATGTGATGATAGTATTGTGGTACTATTTTTGTAAAGAAGAGTTCTTATAGAGTTACATAGTGAAATACCAATAGTAACAGATGACATGATAGGTGTGATACGTGGGATTTCCTTCCAAATAATCTGAAGAGGAGGAAGCAGTGGGGGGCGGAGTACAGATGGAACATGATTGGCCATGTATTGATAATTGTTGAAGATGGTTCATTATACTAGTCATTCTATTTTGTACATCTTTGAAAATTTCTTCAATAAAAAGTTCAACGAAAGTCTCCCTATTTCTGCCAGTACTTGATATCAGCCAGATGAAGAGGGGAACGGGACACACAGAGACCCTTCCGGCAGAGAGACCAAGTGAGGGAAGAGCTGAAGGGAAGGGAAACCTGCTGGGAGCCCAGGTGGGGTGGGCGTGTTCAGGGAGGACCCTGGAGGGTATCCCTACACTACAGAGTTTGCACATTCTTTTTTTTTTTTTAATTGAAGTATAGTTGATTTATAATATTGTGTTAGATTCTGGTGTACAGCCAAGTGATTCAGATATATATATATTCTTTTTCATAGTCTTCCCATTATAGTTCATTACAAGGTATTGAATATAGTTCCCTGTGCTATACACTAAATCCTTATTGCTTGTCTATTTTATTTATAGTATGTGTATCTGTTAATCCCATACTCCTCATTTATCCCTCCCACCAACCCCCGCTTTCCCCTTTGGTAACCATAAGTTTGTTTTCTATGTCTGTGAGTCTGTTTCTGTTCTGTAAATAAGTTCATTTGTATCATATTTTAGATTCCACATATAAGTGATATCATATGGTATTTGATTTTCTCTGTCTGATTTACTTCATACTTAGTATGCTAATCTCTAGTTGCTTCCATGTTGCTGCAAATAGCACTATTGCATTCTTGTTGATGGCTAAGTAGTATTCCATTGTATATATGTACCACATCTTCTTTATCCATTCCTCTGTCGATGGACATTTAGGTTGTTTCCGTGTCTTGGCTATGGGGAATAGCGCTGCTGTGAACATTGGGGTGCATGTATCTTTTTGAATTAGAGTTTGGAGCTTGTGCCTTCTTTAAGGAGTAATGGGGAGAAATGGCAGGGTTTCAAGCAGAAGAGTGGCACAACCAGATTTGTTCCTTAGGATGGTCACTGTGGATGCAGAGTAAAGGAGGGTTTGGCAGCGGGACGCCTGGAGTTAGAACCCACTCAGCGTCCAGGCAAGGAGCTGGTGGTGGCCTGGACAGGCGGTGTCAGTGGGGATGGAGGTGGTGGGCCTCGTCAAGATTTGTTTAGGAGATGGAGTGAGAGGGCCTCCTGACTGATCGGATGTGGGGGAAGAGGGAGAAGGATGAGCCCACTGATGCCAGACCCTGATCTAAGCCCTTGACATTAATGAGCATATTTCATCTTTGCACAAGCCCTTCGTATGGCTGTTAGCATAACTGACGCTGTCTTGGGCCTGTTCGGTTTCTCCTGTCCTTCCACTGACGCTACCCCGGACTGTACTGTGCAGTAAATCACTTCAAGGGCTTTGTAGTTCATAGATGTTGTTTAATAATCATTTGGACCAGGTGACCTCTATGCTCTGTTAGTCCCCAAACAATGATGAAGACCTTTACTGCCTATTCCCTGCACCCACGAGAGTAGTTACCCATTCATAAATCTTGACTTAGGAATACACGTCCTGTTTCCAAGCATGTACCCCCATACCTTAGGTTAACTATAAAATTGAATGGCCCCTCGGCAGTGCAGAGTGCAGCCTCGAATGCTTCCAGGTCATTGTCTGGCTGATCGCACCCTGAGAGTAAGTTATCTTGTAATAAAATGGATCCATTGATTAGATGGAGCTGCCTGCCTCATTTTTCCATCCCAAGATGCCTTCCTTCTCAGTTCGGTGGGCCATTTTTCTTCCCTCCATCCTCCAACACCCTTAGAGGGAGACAACTGTTGTCTAGGCTGGATTCCTAGAAAGCAAAGCCTGAGGCTAAGAGCTGATGCCTACTGCTTTGTTAGGAAGAGTGACCCCAGGGAGCAGGTAGGAGGGAGGGACAGGAGTGAAGCAGGGAAGGAGGCAGAGTTGAAGCAAAGGTGTGTGACCCACCTGGCTGCTTCTAGGTGCGCTTGAATGAATGCTCTATCCCCGGGGTGGGGGTATCCTTCAAGAAGGCATATAAAATGCACCTCAGGACAGTTGGACCAGGGGGAATAAGAGGAAGAATTTATCCACCAGCTCCTGTCTCCCATTGGCCAATGTCCACCCCAAGGGGCTACACACACACACACAAACACACACACACACGGTTATGCAGGAGTGGACACCAAGCAGAGTCCTTGGCATCCCATGCTTCAGTGGCCTCAGAGAAGCCCCAGGACAAGAGGCCAGAGGTGTGCAGCATGGACATGAGGCCAGGTGCTGTCAGGTTACGCCCCAGCGAAGCTGGTCACAGCCCCTGTGGAGCTAGTTGCCACCTCAGTGGTAGAATGAGTAACAGCAGAGGCTAAGAGCATCTGAAGTGTGCCTGAGAGGTATCTCACACCCCATCCTCATTAACATCACGCCACCATCATTATCCCCATTTTACAGGTGAGAAAACTGATGCTCACAGAGGTCACCCAAGTAGTCAATATCAGAGCCAGGATTCAGACCCACACAGTCTGGCTCTAATGACTGCATTCTTATCCATTATACTCAGCTGCATCTTGGAGGCAGTGGCCCTACACCTCCACACTTAGTGGGCCTACAGATTCCAAAGCCTTTCGAGGTGTGAGGGAAAATAGGCTTAATTACTGGGGAAGAAGGGATGTCATGGACAACATGATAAATATAATTAACACTGCTGTAAATGATATATGAAAGTTGTTAAGAGTAAGCCCTAACAGTTCTCAGCATAAGAAAAAAATTATTTTTTCTTTCTTTAATTTTGTATCTATATGAGATGGTGGATGTCCCCTAAACTTGTGATAATCACTTCATGACGTAGGTAAATCAAACCATTATGCTGTACACCCTAAACTTATATAGTGCTGTATGTCAACTCTATGTCAATAAAACTGGAAGAAAACAATGTTTAAAAATGATTGGGGAGGGACTTCCCTGGTGGTCTGGTGGGTAAGACTCTGCGCTCCCAGTGCAGGGGGCCCGGGTTCAATCTCTGGTCGGGGAACTAGATCCCACACGCATGCCGCAACTAAGAGTCCACGTGCCGCAACTAAGAGTCCACGTGCTGCAACGTAGGTCCCGCATGCCACAGCGAAGACCCGGTGCAGCCAAAATAAATGGAAAAAAAAAAAAAAAAAGGTTGGGGAGAAGTCAAGAGTAGGGAAAAGAGAAGAGCAAAAAAATATAATCATATATTGGAAAACAGCTTTGCAATTTATAATTACCCATTAGTTTTTTGAACAAGTATTTACCATTACGTGTCCGACCCTATGCTCAGTGCTAGGGAGACAGAGGTAAAACTGATGCAGTCTCCTTGCTGGGGAGCTTGCGTGCTGGTGACAAGACAGACGTGCATTAAGCATTCCAGAGCAAGGCAATCAGTTCTGCTACCTGCTGGCTGTGTGACCTTTCTGAGCCTCAGTTTCCTCATCTGTAAGATGGGCCAATAGCAAACTCTGCAGCATAGGTGCTTAGCATAGTACCTGGCACAGAGTGTGGTAGTGCTTGTTACCGCTGTCATTATGTGAGAGATACAGAGGAGGGAACATCCCTTGATCGTCAGGCCCCATGTGTTCTGGATCAGCAGCTCCGCTGTCCTCCGTTTCCCAGCTTTGAGCACAGTGTTCCAGCCACCCACACATCGCTGCCGAATGAGCCGATGCCTGGCCTTCTCTCCTCTTGGGGGATCTTGGTCAGAAACTGGGTCAGCAGGTCAGCCCTAAAGCCCTGGAGGCCTCAGCCCACTTGGAGTCTCTCTCCAGGGCCAGCTTAGGCAGTGGGGGCTTGTGGGCTGATAGGATGCTGTCCAAAGATGCCTTCAGAAGGAAGCCAAGGGGCCCAGTTTCCATGGTGATGACAATGCCCATGGGGGTGGGGGGTCAGCTGAAGAGCACAAAGGACCATCTGACTCTTGTTAGAGGCCTGGCAATGGGATATCTGCCTTGGGTCTAAGCTGCCCAAGCATATGCCTCCTTGGCTGTGGAGGGAAGGGGTTTATACAGGGGGCAGCCAGATTCCTAACTCCCATCCCGCTGGAGCACTTCGAATGGCCTCTGCTGCCACGCTCAGGAACACCGCAGGTACCTGCCAAGCCCTCAAATCCCTTTGCTTGAAACTTTCCAGGCAGGAGATGGGAGGAAGGAACAGAGGTGGTTAGCAAACACTTTTGTAGCCCCTCCTACTAGGGACTCTACCAGGAGAGCTTGGGACTGGAGGACCTGGGTTCAAATCCTGAGCTCAGCCTCTAGCTGGCTTCAACTAATACATAATCTCGATGAGCCTCGGTTTCTTTGGCAGGACGGTGGGTTGGAAAAAACACCTGTTTTGGAACCAGGCAGATCTGGGTCTGAATCTAGGCTTTCACCCTTGAATTTATTCAACAAAACTTGTTGAGCGCCCCGGTGGGCCCTTCCAGTTCTAGGTGTGGGGATTCAGCTGTGATCAAAGCCACCTAGCTCCCTATTTTCAGGGGGCTTACAGTGCAGGAGAGACACAGGCCACGAACAATCAAATAATATAATGGAACGCAATGGAGTGTGGTATGATATCCATTTAGGCAAAGCAGGTAGAGGTTAGTGCTTTGAAAAAATATAATGCAGGGCAAAGCACAGAGAAGGATTCTCCCAGGGGAGATTACTTTAAATAATGTGTTCAGAGAAGGAGCTCTGGCCTGGGTAAAGCTCCTAGCCCAAATCTGAGCCTCAGTTTCCTCATCCGTAACCTGCACTGAAGCATGCCCACCTCCCAAGAATGTTGTGGGATCCCGTAACATCACAAAAACCTTTACTGTCCAGAGTAAATGATGCCAGAAAAAATGGCATATTTTTTAACCAAAGACTCGCTATCAGTGATGTGTGTCGGGGAAAGACAGTGAAGCAAATGAGTTCGTCCAGTTTCTGATTTTATTTCCTTTTTTTCTTTTTCATTAAGGTTTCTGTGTATATTGATGTATTAATACTCATTAAATAAGTGTAAATCTGCCCTGAAAAACCCAAAATAAAACAACCTCAACAGTGGTTGGTGCTCTGTAAGCCCTCAGTAACATCCTAGGTTCCTTCTTCCTGAGGAGTTAGCGGAGGGGCATGATGGAAGTTAAATTTTAGTGAAATAACATGCCAGGCACACAAAGGGGCCCTGGAATCATCTTTCAGGCCGGAGAGCAGCCGCATCCCGGGTGCCAGGCCAGGCCTGCGGGAAAAGCGGCCCCTTTGCAAGTGAACATGCCCCAGGCAGGGAGGAATGCGCAAGCGCGTTACCAAAGGTTACTCTGCGCCTGAGCGACCCTGTGCGGCTCCGTCCAGCCCCGCACTCAGCACCGGTCCTTCGCCTGTGAGAAGAGAAGGCACACTCCTATTCCCAAGATGTCCAAGCCCAATTTAATGGTGGAGAAGAGGTGGGTGCAGAAAATCCAGAGGCCCAACCTCCACCCTGCCCCAGTTTTGACTCCACAGCACCGAGTCCTGACCCTAATCTGCAAAAGAGACTTCTGGCCACAGAGCATCACCAAAGGGTGAGTGGAAGGGGCCATCCTGAGGTCTAAGTGTCTGCTGGGGAATTATAGTACAGAGGTGGCCAGGCTCCCAAATGACAGGGCTGCCAGGCTAACTGGTGATTGGGATGGATAAAAATAATCCATGGCCAAGGGCAGGAGGTGAGGGGTGGGATCTCCCCTTGGAGAACTGGGGCAGCAACAGACGTAGCCTTATCAGGGCACTGGTGGCAGAGCCATGCTCCCTTCTGCATGTAGATCTACAGGCAAACAGGCTGCCAGGAAGCCACTCCCTTCGCCCTGAGTCCCTGCCAGAGGGTCTGCCCCCAGGGTGGCCTCTGCTCCCCAGCCCTGTAGCAGCTGATAGTCACTTCAGCCCTGCTGGATGACAGTCACTTGTTCAGATAGACAATCTGGCAAGAAAGAGGATTTAAAATTCTAACGCTAGTTATTTCACTATTGTCTGTGAGACAATCTGGCAAGAAAGAGGATTTAAAATTCTAATGCTAGTTATTTCACTTTTGTCTGATCTTTGAGGTATGATTAAAGAAAAAATCTGGAGAGAATATTTTGAGGTCTGTTTATAGGACTTATAGTGTCTTTTGCTTTATTTCATTAGCACTGTTTAGAGGGACTAAAAATTTTATATCCATCAAGTTCTCCTAGAGCCAGATGCAGTGGTGGTCAGAGTTGTCATCCAATAACTTGCGGGTCCCTACTGCCCAATTCTGCATCCTTCTCAGCCCTATCTGAGTTTCCGGGGTCTGGGGGGCCCCTCCCTAGGGCTGCAGTGGCAGCCAGAGAAGATAGCTTAGCCTCCTAATGGGAGCACTTCGGGCATCATTCCTGTGGACAGCGGTATAAGGTCACTTTTGCACCAGCCTGGCTCTTCCTGGCCCCCTGTCCCAGTTCCTTGGGCATCTGGCTGGGTGTGGGGCTTCAGAAGATTGGGAGCAGTTTCCCAGGGGTTAGTGCAGCGAACGTTGCGCTCTTCTGCCATCTTGTGGTCATTTCCAGGATAGCAAGCGCCTGTTTCCTTGCCTCCCTGATGCTATACTAGCCTTGGCCACCAGGGGGCAGCCCGATAAGGAAGGGTCCCCATCCAACCCCAGCTGTATAAAAGTTGATCTTTAACAAAACAGCATTGAGCTATACAGTAAGTCTCCTACATATGAAAGAGTTCCATTCCGAGAGTGCGTTCGTGAGTCCAGTTTCTTCGTAACGCCAACAAAGTTCGCCTAGGTGCCCCGCTAATACAATCGGCTATGTAGTACTGTACTGTAATAGGTGTATAATATTTTTCACACAAATAATACATAAAAAACAAACACAAAAAATTAAAGAAAACATTTTTAATCTTACAGTACAGTACCTTGAAGAGTACAGTAGTACAGTAGTACAGCTGGCATACAGGGGCTGGCATCGAGTGAACAGGCAAGAAGAGCCACTGACTGGAGGGGGGAGAGGAGGTGGGAGATGGTAGAGCTGAAGGCTGGTCAGCAATAGGAGACGGAGGGCAAGCTGCAGTTTCACTCACGCCGGATGTTGATGGGACAGGTTCTGGTTCCCTGCTGGATTCAGTTAGTTCTATCTACCCTCTTGAAAGAAACGATCCAGGGATGTCTGGGTAGTAGCTCGTTTTTTCTCGTCAGCGATGGCATGGTAACACTAGATGGCGTTCTGAACAGCTGCTGCAAGCTTCACGTACCGTTCTTCGTTCGGATCCTGTGCCTCAAAAACTAACAGTGCCTCCTCAACTAAAGAAAATCCCCTTGTTGGCGGGGGTGGGGTGGTGGTGGGATGAATTGGGATTGACATATATACACTAATATGTATAAAATAGATAACTAATAAGAACCTGATGTATAAAAAAATTACATAAAATTTTTAAAAAAATAAAGAAAATCCCCTTGCCGTTTCCTCCGTCGTGAATCTCTTTGGTTCTTCAGTTACTTCTTCGTCCTGTTGTCGCTCCACTCTCTCCATTATTTTCACTTTTGTTTCCATTGTTCTCGCTTGGTGCTTCTTAGCAGTACCAGCTACATCACTGCTGCTTTTACGCTTGCTTCCGGACATCCAGGGCTTGAAATAAGGATGCTATACTACTGTACTCTATACAGTACTGTACAGCACAGCACACGGGAGCACAGCCTCTTGTAGAGGATGCAAGCACATGACAATGTACGCCAGACATGTGAACTAACTTACGTGATTGGACATGTGAATGCACATTCGCATCTTTGAATGTTCCCAACTTGAAGGTTCGTATGTGGGGGACTTACTGTAATTCTTTTTTTTTTTTAATTGAAGTATAATCGACTTACAATGTTATATGAGTTTCAGGTGTATAACATAGTGATTTGATACACTGGAAAATGATCACCAGGATAAGTCTATATGCCATCTGTCACTGTACAGAGTTGTAACAGTATTTTGACTCTATTCCCTATGCCGTACATTACATCCCTTGATTTATTTATTTTATAACTTGAGACTTATACTTTTATTTATTTTTTTAAAAAACTTTTTATTTATTTATTTTATTTTTGGTTGTGTTGGGTCTTTGTTGCTGTGCACGAGCTTTTCTCTAGTTGCGGTGAGCGGGGGCTACTCTTTGTTGTGGTGCTCGGGCTTCTCATTGCAGTGGCTTCTCTTGTTGCAGAGCACGGGCTCTAGGCACATGGGCTTCAGTAGTTGTGGCACGCAGGCTCAGTAGTTGTGGCTCGTGGACTCTAGAGTGCAGGCTCAGTAGTTGTGGCACACGGGCTTAGTTGCTCCGCGGCATGTGGGATCTTCCCGGACCCGGGCCCAAACCCGTGTTCCCGGAATTGGCAGGCGGATTCTTAACCACTGCGCCACCATGGAAGCCCGAGGCTTATACTTTTAAATCTCCCTCACGTATTCCCCTCATCCCCCCACCCTCCTCCCCTCTGGCGACTACCAGTTTTTTCTCTGTATCTCAGTCTGTTTCCATTCTGTTATGTTCATTTGTTTTTGTTTTTTAAGATTCCACATATGAGTGAAACCAGAGGTATTTGTCTTTCTCTGTCAGACTTACTTCACTTAGCGTGATACCTTCTCGATCCATCCATGTGGTTGCAAATAGCAAGATTTCCTGCTTTTTAGAGCTGAAGTAATATTCGAATGTGTACTTACACACACACACACACACACACACACACACACTCATACGTATATCTTCTTTATCTATACCTCTATTGATGGACACATAGGTGGCTTCCGTATCTTGGCTGTTGTGAATAATGCTGCAGTGAACATAAGGGTGCATCTATCTTTTCAAATTAGTGTTTTCCTTTCTCTGGATAAATACACAGGAATGGAATGGCTGGATCACATGGTAGTTCTATTGTTAATTTTTGGCCTCACGTGTATATTGTTTCCCACAGTGGCTGCACCAATTGACATTCCCACCAGTAGTCCTCGATGGTCCCATTTTCTCCACATCCTCGCCAACACTTGTTACTCCTTGTGTTGCCTTGTCTTCCCTCCCCTGGCTCAACCCTGGGTCATCAGCTCTGACCTAGACTGTCTGCCTCTTATTTCATCTCCTTTCAACCAGGGGTCAGCTTGGTCACAGCGAGCCTGTCCCTATTCACCCTTCCCTGGTTCCTGATCCCTAAACACAAACCCCAAAGTCCTCCCTGCCTTCCCAGGCAGGCTGATCCCCACCAGTGCCCTGCCTGTCCTTCCTGGCTGGCCTCCCTGAACGCCACACACTGTGCTCTGGCTTTTCTGGACGTGCAATTCACAGGACATCAGCTCAGTCACGTTCAGAGCATTTAGGATGTACAGAATGTTGTGCACCTGTCACCTCTATCTAGTTGCAGAACGTTGTCGTCACCCCAAAAGGAAATCCTCTACCCATGATGCAGTCACTCCCCATCCCCTCTCCCCCCGCCCCTGGCAACCAGCAATCGGTTTCTGTCTCTATGGATTTGCTTGTCGTGGAAAGTTCAACTACACGGAATCCTACAGTGTGTGACTTTGGGTCCCTGGCTCCTTTGGAGATTCAGGCACACAGCGGCGCGTGTGAGTGCTTCGTTCTGCTCCATGGCTGAGCGACATTCCATCCTAACTGGCCTCCTTCTGTTCCAGGAGGGCACCAAGCCTTTTCTTGCCTCCAGGCTTTCACACTCCCGGGCTCTTCCCTCTGCCTGAAAGTCTTCTTCCCTTAGTATCACCTGACAAACTCCTATGCCTTCTCCAGGTTTCTTTCTTGCCCCCCGGGGTCAACAAGACCCCTCCCCCAGGCGCCCTTCACAGCCCCTAAGTGATTTTTCATTTGTGCCTGCATGAGATTGTTGTTCAGCTCTGTCTCTCCCACTTTATCGGGAGCCCGGTGTTGGCAGGAGCTTATTCCTTGTTTCTTGTTCATCCCCGTGCCCTCAGTGACTGTAGTACAGTCCCTGGCCCTTGGTAGGTGCTCCATCACATCTCTGGATTAAATGATTGAGTGAATGGTTTTATTAAGCCCCGACCAGGGACTAAAAGTTGTATATCCGTCAAGTTCTCTGCGAGTCAGGTGCAGTGGTGGTCAGAGTTGGCATCCAATAGCTTGTGGGTCCCTGATGCCCAATTCTGCATCCTCCTGAGCCTTAGCTGAATTTGGTGGGTCTGGGGGGCCCCTCCCTAGGGCTGTGGTGGCAGCCAGAGAAGATAGCTTAGCCTCCTAATGGGGGCACGTCGGGCATCATTCCTGTGGACAGCGGTATAAGGTCACTTTTGCACCAGCCTGGCTCTTCCTGGCCCCCTGTCCCAGTTCCTTGGGCATCTGGCTGGGTGTGGGGTTTCAGAAGATTGGGAGCAGTTTCCCAGGGGTTAGTGCAGCGAACGTTGCGCTCTTCTGCCATCTTGTGGTCATTTCCGGGATAGCAAGCGCCTGTTTCCTTGCCTCCCTGATGCTATGCTAGCCTTGGCCACCAGGGGGCAGGGTTCTCACACTAGGCCACCAGATAAGCTTCCCCTGTAAAACCCCAGGTTTATAAAGGTTGGTTGAAAAAAAAAACAGAATTGAGGTATAATTTTTTATTAATTTTTTTAAAATTTCGTTGTTCCGCACATCCTGTGGCATCTTAGTTCCTGACCAGGGATCGAACTTGTGCCCCCTTGCCGTATGAGCACGGAGTCTTAACATCTGGACCACCAGGGAAGTCCCCCTAGAATTTTTGGTTTTTTTTTTTTTTTTTTTTAAGTGATTTTTTTTTTTTAACACCTTTATTCAGCATAGTAATTTAAGTCCCTTACTTCATTCAGGATGTCACCAGTTGCTTGATTCTAGGTGTTGATTAATTAATTAATTAATTAATTTATTTTTGGCTGCGTTGGGTCTTCGTTTCTGTGCAAGGGCTTTCTCTAGTTGCGGCAAGTGGGGGCCATTCTTCATCGCGGTGCGCGGGCCTCTCACTATCGCGGCCTCTCTTGTTGCGGAGCACAGGCTCCAGACGCGCAGGCTCAGTAATTGTGGCTCACGGGCCTAGTTGCTCCGCGGCATGTGGGATCTTCCCAGACCAGGGCTCGAACCCGTGTCCCCTGCATTGGCAGGCAGATTCTCAACCACTGCGCCACCAGGGAAGCCCAGAATTTTTGGTTTTTAATTGAAGTATAATCGACTTACAATATTATTGAGTTTCAGATGTATAATATAATGATTTTATACATTGCAAAATGATCACTAGTTGTAGTCTAGTACCCATCTGTCACCATACACAGTTATTACAGTACTTTTACTCTATTCCCTATACTGTACATTACATCCCATGACCTATTTATTTTGTAACTGGCAGTTTGTACCTTTTAATCTCCCTCAGGTGTTCTCCTCACTCCCCACCCCCAACCCCCGCCCCATGGCAACCACCAGTTTTTTTCTCTGTATGTATGATTCTGTTTTGGTTGTTTATGTTCATTTGTGATTTTTTTTTTAGATTCCATATTTGAGTGAAATTAGACATTATGTTTCTTTCTCTATCTCATTTTACTTAGCATTATACACTCTAGATCCATCTGTGAGGTTGCAAATGGCAAGATGCCCTGGTTTTTTGTAATTGAGTCATATTGAATCGTGTATATGTACCACATCTTCTTTATCTTACATCTATGGATTGACACTCAGGTTTCTTCCATATCTGTGTTATTGGGAATAATGCTGCAATGAACATAGGGGTGCATCTAGCTTTTAAAATAGTGGTTTTGTGAATATGGTAGGCGGTGCTGTCCCCTAGCCCAGCAGCTGCAAGGCCCTTGTATTGAGGCCCTGTTTGTAGGTGGGGATTTGTCACTGTGTGGCTGGCCGTATGGCCTGGGGCTCCAGGGGCTGGTGCTGGCCTGCTTGTGGGTGGGTAAGCTCCTGGCACTAATAGCCTAGTGGGAGGATTCCAAAATGGCACTTGCCAGCACAGTGTCCTTGAGATAGAAGGAGCACTCAAAAATGGCTTTTGCCAGTGTCTACATCCCTAGTTGCCAAGATTAGCAAGTGGTCTGATCCAGCCTCCTTTCAAATTACTGCCTGTGGGCTGAAACCACAGCATGTGAGATTTTGCATGTGCCTTTTTTTTTTTTTTTTTTGGCTGTGCCACATATGGGATCTTAGTTTCAGACCTGGGACCAAGGATTGAACCTGTGCCCCCTGCAGTGGAAGCACAGAGTCTTAACCACTGGACCACCAGGGAAGTCCCTTGCATGTGCCTTTAAGAGCAGAGTCTCTGGGCTTCCCTGGTGGCGCAGTGGTTAAGAATCTGCCTGCCAGTGCAGGGGACATGGGTTCGAGCCCTGGTCTGGGAAGATCCCACATGCCGCAGAACAGCTAAGCCGGTGCGCCGCAACTACTAAGCCTGTGTTCTAGAGCCCTCGAGCCACAACTACTGAGCCCACGTGCTACAACTTCTGAAGCCCGTGTTCCTAGAGCCCGTGCTCTGCAACAAGAGAAGCCACCACAATGAGAAACCTGCGCACCGCAACGAGGAGTAGCCCCTGCTCGCCACAACTAGAGAAAAGCCCGCACGCAGCAACGAAGACCCAATGCAGCCAAAAATAAATAAATAAAATAAATAAATTTATTAAAAAAAAAAAAAAGAGCAGAGTCTCTGTTTCCTACTGCCCTCTGGCTCTTCAGTACCCACACCCTGCTGGCCTTCAAAGCCAGACATCCTGGGGGCTTGTCTTCCAAGTGCAGTATCCCAGGTCTGAGGACCCTGATGTGGGTCTCAGACCCCTTGCTCCTTGGGGAGAACCTCTGCAATTGTGATTATCCTCCTGTTTGTGATCACCTACCCTGGGATTTGGGTCTTGCCTGTACTGTGTCTCTATCCCTCCTATCTCACTGAGGTTCTTTGTTTATATCTTTAGTTGTGGGAAATCTTTTCTGCTAGTCTTCAGTCTCTTTCTTAGGTAGTTGCTTGGTAAAAAGTGGTAATTTTAGTGTACCCATTGGAGGAGGTGAGCTCAGGGTCTTCCTACTCCACCATCTTGGACACTCCTTGAATTATAATTCTTATATTGTACACTTCACCCGTTCAAAGTGTACGATTCAATATTTTTTTAGTATATTCACAGAGTTGTGCAACCATCACCACAATCTAACTTTAGAACATTTCATGACTGCAGAAAGAAATTAGCCTCCATTAGCTGTTACCCCTCAATTCCCACCCCCAGCCCCCAGCCCTAGGAAACCACTAATCTCCTTTCTATCTCTATAGATTTGTCTGTTCTGGACATTTTACATAAATGGAGTCATACAATATATGGTCTTTTGTGATTGGCTTCTGTTATTTATCACAGTATTTTCAAGGTTCATCCAGGCTACAGTATGAACTGGTACTTTATTCCTTTTTATTGCAAAATCATATTCCATTGTGTGGAATTACCACATTTTGTTTATGCATTCATGAGTTGATGGGTATTTGGGCAGATTCTACTTTTGTCTATTGTGAATAATGCTGCTATGAACATTTGTGTACATATTTTTATGTTGGATGTATATCTTTATTTCTCTTGGGTATATATACTTAAGAGTGGAATTGCTTAACTCTATGTTTAACAATTCAAGTAACTGCCAGACTTTTTTTCCATTGCCGCTGCACCATTTTACATTCCTAACCACAGTGTAAGGGAGTTCCAATTTCTCCACATCCTTGCCAGCACTTGTTACTGTCTTTTTTTTTTCTTTGTTTTATTTCTCTCTTTTTTTCTGTCATTTTTATTATAGCCATCCTAGTGGGTGTGAAGTGGTAGCCCAATACATCCTTTCTCAAAGAAAGACTTTTTTTTGAAATGCTCCTATTTTCAAATTAGATGCATAAGTTAGCAGTTCTCAGTGTAGTGGCATTGTCCTACACTCTTGCAAATCTCTTTAATGATTGTCTTTTTAAAAATTAATTAATTAATTAATTTGGCTGCACCTGGTCTTAGTTGCAGAAGGCGGGATCTTTGTTGCCGCGTGTGGGATCTTTAGTTGCAGCATGCATGTGGGATCTAGTTCCCTGACCAGGGATTGAACCCGGGCCCCCTGCATTGGTAGCTCGGAGTCTTAGCCGCTGGATCAGCAGGGAAGTCCCTTTAATGATTGTCTTAATAGACTGTTAGATCCTCATATCTGCCTTGGTATTAAGTCTGTTGTGATATGTTTAAAAATTTTTTTTTATTGAAGTAAAGTTGATTTACAATATTATATTAGTTTCTGGTATACAATACAGTGATTCAAAATTTTTATAGATTATACTCCATTTAAAGTTACAGAAATATTGGCTGTATTTCCTGTGCTGTACAATATATCCTTGTTGCTTAGTTGTTTTATACATAGTAGTCTGTATCTCTTAATCCCCTATCCCTATCTTGCCCCTCCCTCTCTCTCCCCACTGGTAACCACTAGTGTTCTCTGTATCTGTGAATCTATTTTTGTCTTGTTACATGCATTTGTTTGTTTTATTTTCTAGACTCCATATATAAATGATGACTTATTTCACTTAACATAATACTCTCCAGGTCCATCCATGTTGTTGCAAATGGCAAATTTTCATTCTTCTTTATGGCTGAGTAATATTCCATTACCTATCTATCTATCTCACATCTTCTCCATTCATTTATCTGTTAATAGACACTTAGTTTGCTTCCATGTCTTGGCTATTGTAAATAGTGCTGCTATGAACATGGGAAGCATGTATCTTTTTGAATTAGTGTTTTCATTTTCTTTGAGTCTAAACCCAGGAATGGAATTGCTGGATCATATGGTAGTTCTATTTTTAGCTTTTTGAGGAACCTCCATCCTGTTTTCCATAGTGGCTGCACCCATTTACATTCTCACCAACCATGTATAAGCATTCCTTTTCTCCGTATCTTTGCCAGTGTTTGTTATGTGTGGTCTTTTTGATGATAGCCATTCTGACAGGTGTGAGGTGTGATATGTTGTTTTGATTGAAGAAAATCTAGCCTCACACAGTATGTAGCTGGAAAAGACAGGAGGGTTTTAATAGCCTTTGCAGATAACTGTGGATTTTCTTCTTTAATTCTACACAGAATTCAACAAGTGGTAGTTTCTTAAAGGTTAGTACAATGTGGAATCTGAAACCATAGCAATGAACATTTCATACACTCTTACTTTATTAATTTTTTAAAAAATACATATTTATTTATTTATTTTGGCTGCGCTGGGTCTTAGTTGCGGCATGCATGTGGAATCTAGTTCCCCGACCAGGGATCAAACCCGGCCCCCCTACATCGGGAGCACGGAGTCTTACCCACTGGACCACCAGGGAAGTCCCCATACTCTCTTATTTTAATGTTTGGGTCTATTTTGTACTCTAGGTGGATCTTTTACCCAGGTGTACCCTGCATTGGTCATTTGGAAAATTTCTGTTGACTGAATAGTTCAGACCTTCCAAAAGATGACACAGGTCATTAAACAATGTAAAAAATAGCATTTGTTAACGTCACCACTCATCTCATCAGTAAAATTTTTAAATATTGGGAAACTGTCAAGCTCATAGTGGTGGATACAGGTTTTCCAAAATTCTGATTTCTGCTTGGAAGTTCAAACTTCATCATTGATGACAAATGTGGTCAACTATTTTTCCTTGAAATGACAGGCTCACTTCACTCATTTTTGAAAAACTGCCAAATAGCCAAGTCTGAATACCACAGTGTGTCTGTTGGTTGTTCTTTCAAGTAAAAATGGTGTACCATGGACACAGAGGCAAGTCAACTCCAACTCTTAACAAGCTCACAAGTGCTTTTCCTCCACAGCCGTGTACCTGCCAGTCTCATCACACAGAATATTAAAGGTCATATACTCAAGGGCTGAGAGTCAATGAAATTTATTATTTTTACTGCTTCATCAAGGGTCCTCTTAAGTGACACTGGCCTATTTTGTCACTGTGAGTGTGTGTCTATGTAGAACACAGCCCAGTTTAGGGCCACTTTCTTGCTTCCTGCTGGGGTGCCAGCAGTTTCACCCACTGTGGCTTTTTCATCATCAAATGTCATCATGGTGACATTAGTACTGCTCTGAAAGAGTCTCAGGAACTCCGGGGGTCCATGGACCTCACTGTAAAATCATCAACAGATAATAAAACTTGCCTACACATATAATTTTTAAAAAACAGTATAACGTCCTAATATTTAAAGGAAAAAGAAAGTCATAATAAGCTTATGTGCATCTCAATAGGTACACGTCCACTGACAATTCCACCAGCAGGCACAAGGTGACACAAGGTGGCCAGACGCTCACAGCACATTAGAGTGTCACACGTGCCTGGCTGCAAATGCGGGGGGCCTTACGGATACTATTTTGGGGACTTGCATCCCGGGAGAGATGAGGCTGTCAGAGCTGTGATTTTCTGAAATGGCTAAAACTCTTGGTAGAGTTTCATACAAAACAAACTGTAGTTTTCCATTAATTTGCATTCTCAGCGTGTGTTTTAAAATATGCAAACTCTCTAGTGTTTAAGTGTGAAATGGAGTCTGGTGTTTTCACTGACTTGAATATCTGAAGGGACATATGAGAATCAGGAGAGGACACGCACAGTTCTTCTGTCCTGAGGGACAGCCGTGAGCACTGCAGGATCGGGCATCCTCAGCCTCTGCCCCAAATGCCAGCGGCGCCCCTCCCACATCACTGCAGTAACCAAACGTGCCTCCTTGGGTACTGTCAACAAGCAGTGACCAATAGTCATGTAAGGAAGAAATGGAAAATTTTATTTGTGTCAACCTGAGGATTATAACCCGGGAGACAGTCTCTCAGAGAGCTCTGAGAACTGTTCCGAGCAGGTGAGGGGGGGAGGCGAGTACACACGTGATTTTGATGAAGGGGCACGTGCAATCAAGCATACCCCTTCGTAGAAGGTGACTGCTATTTGTAAGGAACAGCTGTCTTAGTTAATGGTTTTAGTGCTTTTCTAAGTATGGGACGGTGCAATTAACTGGGTTCACAATTTTCTCCTGAAAGTATCTAACTACCTGAGGGCCAGTTCCGTCAGGATAAGCACAAAGTTCCTCCTGATCTTTGCCCTGAATGCCTTTCAGGGTATACTGTAGGTCAGCGGCTGCAGTGGGTAATGACTGGATGGCGGGCAACATTCTTCGTTTTACAGATGTCAGAACACGGGCCCCCTCCCAGGGAGGGACGAGGCCCAGCGTTCCCACGCTTGGCTCCTGACCAGTGTGAAGAAAGAGGAGCAACCACCTCCAAGCGAGGACAGAACAAGAAACTGTCACACATGAAGTGCATAGGTCCTAAAACGTCTAAAGTGCTGGGTCCACAGGGACGCTTTATCTAGCCTGCTCGACCATAGTACAGATGGAAAAACCGAGGCCTAGAGTCCAGTGTGACATTTCCTGGGGCAAGGCCAGCCTTTGCCTTCATAGAATTTCTCATCTGTAGAAGATGAGAGTTCCTGACTCCAAAATCCTTCCTCTGCTCTGCTCACCAATGGTCCACTGCTATGCATTTCTTTAGCTTCAAGCAGAAATCTTGGTTTCAAAGGCCCAGAGGAGCTCAGTGGGGCTAGGTGTGGACACGTCAAAGGGCTCAGCTGAGGTGACTGTGACCCTACGGGAAACTGGCCCAAATTTGACATGTAATCTCTTTATCTTGATTGTTGGCAACTAAATGAAATTATGTTTACAAACCAAACATAATTCCTTCAAGACTGTGCAGGTCAGGGCTTCCCTGGTGGCACAGTGGTTAAGAATCCACCTGCCAATGCAGGGGACACGGGTTTGAGCCCTGGTCCGGGAAGATCCCACATGCCACGGAGCAACTAAGCCCATGCACCACAACTACTGAGCCTGTGCTCTAGAGCCCGCAAGCCACAACTACTAAGCCCGCATGTCACAACTACTGAAGCCCACACGCCTAGAGCCCGTGCTTCGCAACAAGAGAAGCCCGCACACCGCAATGAAGAGTAGCCCCCGCTCGCCACAACTAGAGAAATGCCACGCACAGCAACGAGGACACAACGCAGCCAAAAATAAATAAATAAAATAAATAAAAATTAAAAAAAAAAAAAGACTGTACAGGTCAAACACATCCTTCAGGGGACAGACTCAGTAGCCACCTGTCTGGATCTCCTGCTTAGGGACTGACTTCCTCCCTGAAGTGGAAATCCCCCCTGGTCATCCACACCACGGGGACTGTGCTTGGAGATGTTTTCAATAGGAGGCCTGGATGGGCACCAGGAGAGGTTGAGGAGGAGGGGGGTTGACAGGGAGGCAGGAGAGGGGGCACAGAGCAGAGGGGAAGCTGGGGCTGGGAAGCAAAGATGCTTCCTTCAGATGTGGTCAGAGCTGCTGCACAGGCCTCATCATTATTGCTTACATGATTATACTCAATTCCTGAGCTTCTCCAACTCCATTTTAGAGCTCAGGAAATGAGAGCCTATGAAGGGGTACACCAGCAGGTCGGTGGCAGGGCCTGAGCCAAGGGAAAGTGGGGTGGAGGTGGGATTCAGGCGTCCAGGCTCCTTCCTCTCTCAGGTGCAGGGCGATGCCAGTGTGCCCGGCGTGCTCCGCACTTCAGCGCTACCCCCCTCGCAGCCACCCCGTCCTCACTTGACAGACCAGGAGGCTGCGGCACGAGGACAGGGAGCACTTTCCCAAGATTCCACGGGCAGCGGAAGCCTAGCAGGGCCCATACCAGCTCCGGCAGGAGAAGCACGGACGACAGAGAATTCCTGATGAGCTGGGAGAGAAGGGCAGCTTCTTGGAGGAGGTGGTTGAGCCCAAAGGACGGACCGGAAGGGGGGAGTGTGTGTTCTTAAAATTAATCAATAAGCATTCGGAAAACTGAGTCCTCCAATTGACTTCCTTCCTAGTTGGACTCCCAGCCCCACCTCCAAGGGCCCACTCGCAGCGCTTTCCGCGCGTCCCTTCAGGACCGGTTTGCGCCGCTGTGTGGATGGATGGATGCCTGCAGGTAGGTACAGGGATGCTGTAAGGCCGCCCGAGCTTCTCGGCTTGGCAAGCACGGACCTGCTCAGCCCCGCGCCAGGTCTGCAGGCGGGGGCGGCGGCCCGGCCACTTCACCGCCCTCCCCACTGGTCCGGGGCCTCCCCTCCGCGCGGTGCTCGACCCCACCGCCTTCCTGATGGACCGCTGTGAACCTGAAATCACTCAGCGCGCGGTTTCTGATCCTCTTTCGCTTCTCTTTCTCCGTCGACCTGAAGCTCTGTCCGCTAGGGTTGCATAAAATTGTATTTCGAAAGCGGATGAGCGTTGCGGAGCCCGCCACATGGATCCGTGGGGTCAGGCGGGTCTTGCACAAGCTGCTGGGGGAGAGGGGTTTCTGCAGAGGGAACTGAGCCCTGACGCCGGAGGAGCCTTTAACCACCCCGTCCCCGACGGCCGACTTGAGGTTAAAGTGCAATCACTGTGCCCTATAAAAGTCAGGACAGCGGTTACTGCTTCTGGAGGAGGGAGGGGTGATGCTTGGGGATGGGCGCGTGGAGGGGTTTGCGGGCTGGCTGGCCAACTTCTTTTTCTTGATCTCGGTGGCATTAACCTTGTAGTAATTGGTTAATCCATATATTGGAACCATAGGATTTTCTGTATCTGTGTTTTATTTTACAATGAAAACATTTAAAAGATATTCAAACAATTAAAGTTGTGGAAGTAAAATTCCAGTTCTAATTTGCTCCCTCCCTCCCTCGCTCTCTCCATCTTTCTCCCCCTCCCTCTCTCCCTCCCTTCCTTTTCTTTCTTTCTTTCTTTCTCTCTCTTTCTTTCCTTCTTTCTCTTCCTCCCTCTCTCCCTCCCTCCCTTCCTCCCTTCCTTCCTTCCTTTTCTTTTTCTTTCCTTCTTCCTGTCTTTCAACAAGTTTTTCTTTTTTCTTTCTCTCTCCCTTTTTCTTTCTTTTTCTCTTTCTCTATTGGCCTTTAACAAATATTTTTCTGAGGACCCACCGTGTTCCAGGGAATGGTCTGGGCTCTAGAGATCCATTGGTGAATAGACATGGTTCCTGCCTCCTAAGAGCTTACTGTCTAGGGAAGGGAGGTTGACAAATAAATGGGAGAACAAATACTGCATCACTACACATTGGGATAAGGATTCTGCAGGTATGGTGTATATCAAAGTTTTTGCATGCATGTGCAAACATACAGAAAATTTTGTATATTACATATATGTAGACTTTTTAAAAACATAAGGGTCGTATATAATACATGTTGTTCAGTAAATAGTCTTTCTCACTATAAAACAAGGAATATTGCCCACCATCCAGTTCTACAAGGATCAAGTCATTAATCACCGCAGTCGCCGAGGTACAGTACCCCTGGAAGGAATTCAGGATGAAAAACAGGATGCGGTGCTCTGTGCTTTGGAAAAACAGGCTCCCCTTAGTTAGCGATATCTCAGGAAAAAGTCTCATTAAATTTTTTCAGATTGAATTTCAGATTCTTGAATCTTCCCATACATAGAAGAATAACCTTTATGCTTGACTGCACTTATTATTCTCTCACTGAAATCATATATATACTGGCTTCTCGCCCTACCTCTTCAGAGCAGTCCCCTCAGAGATTCTGAGAGGCTGTTTCTCGGGCTATGGTCTCCAGCAGGGTCCCTGAATAAAACTGAAACCCACAAGGACTTCCCTGGCGGTCCAGTGGCTAAGACTGTGCTTCCAATGCAGCTTCGAATCCCGGTTGGGGAACTGAGATCCCACGTGCTGTGCGGCGCGGCCAAAGAAACAAAAAACCCCTGAAACCCACAACTCTTATGTCGTGCATTTTTCTTTCAGTCGACATCAATGCATTGTGGGAAATTTTCCCAATTGGTACGTGCAGGCTACCTTATTTTTGCAGCATAGTATTCCATGCTACACTTATGGTGTTGCTGCATCAGTGACTCTCCACAGATTCTTGAAGTCTGCATGGTCCCGGGAGCAGCCTCAAGGATGGCTGAGAAGGGGATTGAGTGGGGTTTGTGGCTCTGCCTCATTTTAGCTAGAGCAGCCCTTGCTTTAATGTGTGTCTTCAACCCTGTCTGCATATAGGAGCCACCTGGAAGGTTTTTAAAACGTTGAATCAGGTCACTGGGAATGTGTGTATTTTTAAAAAGTTCTCAGATTTCTCTAGAGTACAGTCAGGATTGAGAAGCATTGTGTTATCATGGGCTGGGGGGATGGGGAGTTTGCATTAAGATTTTGAAAGCTGATGACCTCACCTCAAAGGAGGATGCAGAACCCTCGCAGCAGGTTAGGAGAAAAACTGGACCAGAGCCGGGACTTTTCTTTTTAATTGAAGTGTAGTTGATTTACAATGTTGCGTTAAATTCTGCTGTACAGCAAAGTGATTCAGTTATACATATGTACATTCTTTTTCTAAAAATATTTATTTATTTATTTATTTTGGCTTTGCTGGGTCTTAGTTGCGGCACACGGGATCTTCGTTGCAGCATGCGAACTTTTAGTTGCCGCATGCGAATTCTTAGTTGCCACATGCAAACTCTTAGTTGCCACATGCATGTGGGATCCAGTTCCCCGACCAGGGATCAAACCTGGGCCCCCTGTATTGGGAGCGTGGAGTCCTACCCACTGGACCACCAGGGAAGCCCCTATACATTCTTTTTTATATTCTTTTCCATTATGGTTTATCTCAGGATATTGAATATGGTTCCCTGTGCTACACAGTAGATCCTTGTTGTTCATCCATTCTAAATGTAATAGTCTGTGAGTCTGTTTCTGTTTCACAGATAGGCTCATTTGTGTCATATATTAGATTCCACATATAAGTGATATCATATGGTGTTTGTCTTACTCTTTCTGACTTCACTTAGTATGATAATCTCTAGTTGCATCCATGTTGCTGCAAATGGCATTATTTCATTCTTTTTTATGGCTGAGTAGTATTCCATTGTATATATGTACCACATCATCTTTATCCATTCCTCTGTCGAGGGAGATTTAGGTTGTTTCCAGGTCTTGGCTATTGTGAATAATGCTGCTATGAACATAGGGTTGCATGTATCTTTTTTTAAAATAATTAATTAATTTATTTATTTTTGGTTGTGTTGGGTCTTCGTTGCTGCGCGTGGGCTTTCTCTAGTTGTGGCGAGTGGGGGCTACTCCTCGTTGTGGTGCCCGGGCTTCTCATTGTGGTGGCTTCTCCTGTTGTGGAGCATAGGCTCTAGGTGCATGGGCTTCAGTAGTTGTGGCTCACGGGATCTAGAGCACAGGCTCAGTAGTTGTGGCGCACGGGCTTAGTTGCTCTGTGGCATGTGGAATCTTCCCGGACCAGGGCTTGAACCCATGTCCCCTGCATTGGCAGGCAGATTCTTAACCACTGAGCCACCAGGGAAGTCCCTGCATGTATCTTTTTGAATTATAGTTTTGTCCGGATATATGCCCAGCAGTGGGATTGCTGGATCATATGGTAATTCTATTTTTAGTTTTCTGAGGAACCGTCATACTGTTTTCCATAGTGCAGAACTGGAACTTTTGCTACATCCCACAGTGAAGCATTAAGCAGCCATCAAAAAAAAAAAAAAAAAAAAAGAGACCAATCTACATTCACATGGAGAAATGAATACATTATATTACATGGAAAAAAGCAAGTTCCAGGACTTCCCCAGCGCTCCAGTAGTTAAGACTCCGTGCTTCCACTGCAGGGGGCGCAGGTTCAATCCCTGGTTGGGGAACTAGATCCCACCTGCCCCTTGGATTCTTAACCACTCCGCCACCAGGGAAGTCCCACCTACATGTTAATGTAAGCATTTCCCGCCGCCATGAAAAAGCCCTCTCAAACAACACTGTAATTGGCTGTGTGATATTCTATGACTGTCTCAATTTTCTTAATAATTTTCTTATTGTCAGATACTTGGATCATCTCCAACCTGCTACTGTTATGACTAATGCTGTGCAAGCATCTTTGTACGTAATACTTTCTTGCACTTGGGCTTTAGGATCCATTCCCAGTAGTTACATTCCTGGGCTAAATGGAAAGAACACTTTTAAGTCCCTGGCACTTCTTGCCAAATTGTCTATGAAGGGGAGGAAACTGTCTCCACTACCCCAGCCCTGTAGCAGCCCACCCTAAGGAGGTAATTTTCCATTTCATTTTCTAAGAAGCCCAGTTCCTTTTCTGAATCTTCTCCTTGCAAAGGGACTCAGTTTTCCCCACTCCTGTCCTCCCTCCCTGTGGTTTAGTGGACACAGCAGGGGACTGTGGGTTTTGAAATCATGGCTGGCCCTATGACCAACTGTGTGACTTGAGGAAAATCACTTGACCTCCCTGGGCCTCCGTTTTCCTCTTTATTTCCTCCCTTCCTTCCCGCCTGGCTTGAAAGCTAAAGTACCTGTCCTTGCTTTCCAGAGGTCAGGCGGGGTTGGAGAGTATTCTTCTCTTTCTTCTCTGGGACAGGATCAAACCTCCCCAAGTGTCCTCCAGGGATCTGGCTGAGAATTCTCTCTTACTTTGTAAGGGGCGTGTCCTGGTGTCTTCCCAGCACCACAGCAATTACCTCATACTCAGAGGAAGGTGCCCCATCTTCCTTTCCTTAGTGCTTCTGCCCAAGGTCATCCTCTCCCAGGCGAGAGAGCAGGGGCTTGTTGGCTCACTGACAGTTCTGTATTCCCCTTTCTTGCAAACCAGTATAGAGACACTGCAAGTGGTGTGAAATATGGTGGGCCCAGCTGGAGACTAGGGACCAAATCAGCCTGGAGACCTGGGTTCAAATCCCGTCTCTGCCACTTTCTGGCCAGGCAAATCATTTTAACTTCTCCAAGACTCATTTATTCAACAAAAGGTGTTGAGCACCTCGTGCCAGACACTTCTGGACCCTGGGCATTCAGTGACCATCACGGTGGACCCAGGCCCTGCTCTCATAGACTCTTCCTGTTTTTAATAAGCGTATAATCTGCAGGGAAGACTATGCTGTGAATGTGGATTATGACTCATAAAATTCTGTTACCTAATGTTTGTTTAAAAAAAAAGATGACACATTTAGGCTGTATGGTCTTTGTGAAGACCGTCAGAAGGGATGGCCTATATAAAGCCATCTGTGGTGGCAGTGGAGGTGACAATGAAGATGACAGTGATATCTGAGATTTAGGAGGTCCCTAGAGATGGGAGAATGTGGAGGAAGGTCATCTCTTGATCTGTGTGGACTGGAAATATTATTCACAACCTGAAAGTTGAGAGTTATGTTTTATTCGGTGGGAATTTTTAGGATTTCAAGCCCGGGAGGCAGCATTGCAAGTAACCCTGAGAGAACTGCTCTGAGGAGAGGAGGTGGGGAGCCAGGTTATATAGACGTTTCACAAGGGCAGGTAGTTGGGAACATCAAAAGATTATTGTTAATTAAAGAAAACCAAATACCTCAAGTTAAGGAATATAGCGCTTTTCTATGTATGGGAAGATGCAAGAGTCTGGGCTCACTGAAATCATTCCTTCGATATGCACCTCAGCTCTCTGGGGCTGGTGTCCTGTATTTTCACATCCTGAGTTTCCTCAGGGCTCACTGGCTCACGTTGGAGGGCTGCAACTGCTGATGACTGACATCCTTTGTTTACTGACATGGCAGGAAATATTCCATTCCTCATCTGCATGGGGCCTCGATGGCCCCCTTCAGAATCTCTTGAGGACGGGGCTCTGCTGTACCCTCCTCTCAGTACCCAGCACCCGGCCTGCCCTGTGCACCAGGGCGGGCTCAGCCAGGGCGGGCTCAGCCATGGTGGTGGAGGAAATGACTGTCTGCATTCCTGTCAGCTGATCCCTTGCCCAGGGAGAAGGCCTGTCTTGTCTCCCAGTGAGTCCCGTGTCCCTAAACCCAGATAAAGTGGCCTAGAGATAGTGAGAGAACAATGAGGGCTGTTGCAGACTGAAGCACAGCCCCGGGCAGGGATTGGCCTCCTTCTGGCCTCAGGTCCCATGTCCCCTTCCAGAACTTCACTGGGCTGAGGCCATCGGGCTTCTCAGGGAGTCAACCACCCCAAGGCCTCTCAGGACCTGATAACACTTATCTGTTGCCTAAGCTGGCAATACTGTGTTATCAGTGGACCCGTGGAGGTCATTCCATGCACGTGGGGGACGCGCTCCCCTAAGGAACTGAGGAAGATTGCAGCAAATTGGATAATGCTGGAGCTGGATCGGGAAGGACGGTGACGAGTTTGTCAGCCTGGGAGCAGTGCAGGCACTCACATCCACATTCCTCTGCTTCTTCATTTATTCACTCAGTCATTCCTCAAATACAGTCATCCCTCGGTAGCCACAGGGGATTGGTTCCAGGACCCACATGGATACCAGGACGTGAGGATGCTCACCTCCCTTACATTAGGTGGTGTAGGACGGTTGACCCTTGAGCAACACGGGTTTGAACTGCATGAGTCCACTTATACGCGGATATTTTCAATAATAAATACTGCAGGACTACATGATCCAGGGTTGGTTGAATCCTCGGAAGTGGAAACACAGATATGGAGGAACCGTATACCCGGAGGGCCGCCTAAAAGTTATATGCAGATTTTCAACTGTGCAGAGGGTTGGTGCCCCTAACCCCCTCCTTGTTCGAGGGTCAACTGTGTTTGCAGATAACCTATGCGCGTCCTCCCATATACTCTAAATCATCTCTACTTATAATACCTAATACAATATAAACGCTATGTATATAGTTGCTGGTGTGCAGCAAATTCAAGTTTTGCTTTTTGGAACTTTCTAGAATTTTTTTTTTTTTTTAACATTTGATCCTCAGTTTGTTGAATCTGTGGATTTGAAAACTACAGATAGGGAGGGCCAACTGTAATGATTATCTGTGGCCCAAACTGGAACCAAACTGTCCCCACTTCATCTAGAGAATGCTCTGGAACATGTTTCCAGAGCGCTTACTATGTGCCAGGCCCTGACCTAGTGGCTGGAGATACAGCAAGGTTAACTCTCCTTCCTCACACTTAGATTCAAGTACCTTGGACAGTAAGTAAACATACTGCTGGAAAGGATGATTCCAAGAGGAAAACAACAACAGGGTGACAGGTAGGGTGAGGGTGGAGACTACTTTGGTTGCAGGTGGTCAGGGAGCAGCCACGAGAATGAATATCTGGGGGAGGAACGCTCTAGGAGAGGGAAGAACAAAGGGCCACAGCCCCCAGGTGGGAAGGAGCTGGGTGCATTTGAGGAGGAACAGCCACAAAAGGCCACAGGGGACATTTCTGACAAGGTAAAAATGACATTTGAAAAGCTAGCTTTAAAAAGACAATGATCTTCACACATCTTCTCCAGAGGCACCCTTTAAAATACATTTGAAGTCTTTTTAATCATAAATTTAGACTTGCAAATGATGCATTTTGTGGCTTGCTGTATGTTGTCAATGTTTTAAAAATATTTTTTTCACCCAAACTTGGGGCTACAGCTTTAGTTCCTTTGATTTAAGAGGAATGTCTGTCACATCAAGCTCTGTCACCACAGTCAGCGGAGCAGACCTGCTTTTTGTCAGAACACATCTGACCTCACTTTTTAAATTCAAATAAGCATGCGTCCCCATGACAACCTTTTTGTTTCCAAGCTCTAACTGCTGGGAGATGGCAGGAAGTGGAGCCGTGTTGGGACCTGCCCTCACTGGTGTGCTCCCTCTGGGGCCTGGGCCTGCCACGGTTCCCTCTCAAACTGCCCCTTCACTGGGTTCCAGGAGGTTGTCATGGGGGTGTCCCACAGAGGACTGGGGTTGGAGGTGTGCCTCTCCTGTGTGGAGTGGGAGAATGACACCCAGGAACAGGGACATGGGAAAGCTAGACGGGTGGACCTCAGCCATGCTGACATCTTGTGTATCCCAGGGACATCCGTGGGCATGGATGGCTTTAAGGGAGAGTTCTGTCAAATCTGCACTGATTCACCACACCCACAGTCCTGGCATGGAGGATGGAGAACAGGGGGACAAAGGAGGGAAACAGGAGACCCCCAGAGGCCACCCTGTGAGGTGGGAAGTGGTCTGGCCTAGGTTGGTAGCAGTGAAGGTGGTGAGAGGTGGTTTTGTTCAGGAAATATTTGGCTGCCCCCGTGTTCTGGAGCCTGCCACACTTCTTTGGAAAGGTGACTGATCCTGGGCCTAGTATTAAAAGCAAAGGAACTTAAAACCTAATCCCGCCACTATGCAGCTGTGTGACCTTGACAAGTCACTTAATTTCTCTAGGGCTTATTTGTCACATAGGAAAAGTTAGCCGGGCCTTGCCTGACTCTCAGGGAGTGTAAAGGTGAGCTGGTGAGGGGACGGGCTTTGGGAAGTCCAGTGTGTCAGGCTCCTGGGAGACTCCAGACTCAGCCTCAGGCTCACCTTGCTTTGTGCCTCTGGGGATTAGGGTCCCAGAGATTCAAGGGTTTTTTTTTTTAACCTTTTTTTTTTTTTTAAGATTTTAAAAATTTATTTTATTTTTGGCTGCGTTGGGTCTTCGTTGCTGCGTGCAGGCTTTCTCTAGTTGTGGCGAGCGGCGGCTACTCTTCATTGCGGTGCATGGGCTTCTCATTGTGGTAGCTTCTCTTGTTGCGGAGCACCGGCTCTAGGTGCACGAGCTTCAGTAGTTGTGGTGCGCGGGCTCAGTAGTTGTGGCTCGCGTGCTCTAGAGAGCAGGCTCAGTAGTTGTGGCGCACGGGCTTAGTTGCTCCGTGGCATGTGGGATCTTCCTGGACCAGGGCTCGAACCCGTGTCCCCTGCATTGGCAGGTGGATTCTTAACCACTGCGCCACCAGGGAAGTCCTCCGAGACTCACGGCTTTGAGGGTCAGTGACTCAGGAACCTAGCTGGGCTCTTGTCTTGGCACTGTCTGAGCTTTCTCAGCCCAAGCTCACCCCTCAGGGGCATTTCCTTAATTCGTAACATTGTTTATTATGATCTGAATGGCCCAATTCATAGATCAGAGGAGAGGCAGAAAGGAAAGATTTTCCAATAGGCACCAGGAGCCCTGGCCCAGCCCTGCACAACCTGTTTCCCCCTCACAGTTAACGCCTCTGGCCTGAGTTTCCCCTCTTGAGACTCCGCGGCGTGCCAGGCTGACCTCTGAAAGTGCAGCTTGGAGGTTCTAATGGGGAGAGTTTAGACCTACTAGGTACCTAAAACCCTACTATGTGCAGAGCCTGCCTGCCGGTAAAGAGTCTCCTGATCTCCTGGGGAGTGACCTTGAGCCAGGCCCTTGGCCTCACCAAGCTGCTGGTTTCCCAGTCCTACAATAAGGGCAATAAACTAGACCGGTCTAGAGCTCTCAAAGGGCCCTTTCAGCCTTGATGATTTCAGTTCTACTTTCCCAGGCTGTGTGCTACTATCTCTGGGGACTGAGGTTTGGCAGGACAGGAACTTCAGCTTCTTATTTCCCATCAGGTGTGGAACCCCATGCTCAGTGGGTCCTTAACACCTGTGTTGATTGACCCTCTAACCCACCGTGAAGCTCAGGATGCTAGGTGGGTGGTGTGACCAGATGACTCTGAAAAGTATCCTAGTCAGGATGATAGATTAGATGGTGCTTCCACTGTAGGCTGTGGGACCCACCCACACCTCACCTTTGAAGGCTCCCAGAAGGCCAGAATCCAGCGCCGTCCCAAATGGGGAAGGGCAATTGAGGGAGGAGTGCCAGATCCACTGACTCATGGGGCACCCAGCCCCCAACACGCCTGTGGGCTCTGACCTCCTGCAAATTAAGCCTTTTCTTACCAGCTGCTCCTGGCCAAGGACGAGGGCGGCTCATGTCTTTCTCAGCCCTGTAGAGACCTAGTCCCTGTCACTTCCAGAATCAAGTTTGATAACCAGTCCTCCTCTTTCCTTGGGCAGTGTTCCTTATGCCTTACAGATTAAGTGAACTTCCAAATTGATGTATTTAGCAGATTATTTCTAGGGCAAAGAGGCCAAAGCTGTAGAAAAAGCGTTGTCCAGGGAGTCTGGAAACTTGGGATTAGCCCCAGCTCTTGCTTTTCTCTGGGTGACCTTGGAGGAATTTCTTGTTTCTGGGTCTCAGTTTCTCTTTCTGCAGAAGGAAAATTTTGGCCTAGGGAGCTCTTTGAGGGACTGAAAATTCTATCTTAACTGGTGTTGGTACCTCAGGGTCAGGGTCTCAGCCCTATACTGTAGGGCTCCACTGTGGCCTTTGCTCTTGGCCTGAGGCCAGGAACCAAGGAGGAAGGGAGTTTTGATTGTCACTCATTTTCTGAAAGTGATGACATTTGGTTTGGAGACTTTGGTCCCATATCTGTGGCTCAGCATATGACCCCAGGCCTTCTCAGCCAGCCAGGTGGTTCTATGGAGGGCTGAGCCTGTGGCTGGGCTTCCCACCGGAGCATGTGACCAGGCAGCTGAGGGCTCTGGCTGGCAGTGAACTTCCTCAAGGCTGTGACTCCAGGTTGGGGTGGAAGAGGGCCCATGAGGGTAAGTGCTAGTCACAGCTCCTTCTGGGCCCCGCTAAATAAGGCCTTGCTTAAGGTGAATGAATGAAGGTCCTCTCCCTTTTTACTGTCCTCAGGTGATAAGGTTTTCAGAAAGCCCCAGAGGGGAAACAACTTTTCCCTCCTTCTTTGTGCTTTCCTGAATTTTCTTAATTGTAGGCAGTGAACGTACGTGCTTTGGTAATCAGGAAAAAAAATGTCTGTTATTATTATTTTTTTAATTTTTATAATTATTTTTTAAAATTAATCTTTATTGGAGTACAGTTGCTTTACAAGCCTGTTACTATTTTTAAATGCCATTCCTAAAGCTATCAGCAGCCTTTCCCCTCACTCCTCCCAGGATCAGAGAGAGCCATCAGAAACACACACACCCCTGGAGCACGGGGCTTCTGAGCCACTGTGTCACCATGGGGACGAGAGCTGGATGGGGCCTGATAGCCTGTGCCCCAGCCTCTCACCGTTCCATCGGTGATGGGGACAACACAGCTGGAGAGGCGTGGCGTCTTGCCCAAGGTTCTGCAGCTGTTGCGATGAGTGGGCAACAGGAACCAGGTCTCCTGACTCTTATCAGGGCCCTCTCTGTGGGGCACAACCTCCTGGACCAGGGAAAGCTCTTTGGGGAAGTAGAAGGCAGGCTCTCACCATCTTGAGTCGGAAGGTCATCAGACATTCTCTTAGCACCTGCCGGCCAGGCTGTGCGTGAGGGTGTGGGCGGCTGTGGGAGCCCCTGAGGGTTGAGGGCAGACCAGAGGAAGCAAGAGCTCCAGCCCACAGCCAGCAGAGCAGGCTCGCAGGCCGCTGGGCGGGGAGGGTTGGTGGCAGTGGGCCGGGGATCTCTCTCCCTCCCCAGCATCGACATCACTGCCACTCCAGCCATCGCAGGCCCCCAGGGTGAGGTGCCCATGGTGACGCGGCTGTAGGGGGGTTATGCTTGGGGGGACTGTGGCTTTAGGTCCTGGGAGAATCCAAAATTGTGGAGCAGATATAGACCCACAGAGGGGGTAGGTGTGGGGCGGATTGGAGAACAACTGTCCCCTGGGACATGCAGCCTCTGGGGCAGTTTCCCTACTTTCTTTGTCCACTTGAGGAAAACTTCTCCTTCTGCTCTTAATAAGTGAGAAGGAAGCAAAACCCTCCCACCACCCCTCACCTATAACACCCTCTTGCTCAGGGTTCCCGTTTATGCAGTGCCGACTAACACATGCCGGGCCTGTGTTGGGCTCTTTGAATACCTTGATCTCATCCAATTCTCACAGCAGTCCTATGATAGGTAGGTGCAGCGTTCTCCCCATTTTCTGGATGAGGACACGGAGGCTTGGTAACTTGCCCAGGATTTCACAGTTGGTACAGCAGGTGACAGAGCTGAGATGTGGACCCTGGCGTCTCTTCCCTGGACATTTTAGGGCCTAGATTAAGTCTTTCTTCCTTCCTTCCTTCCTTCCTTTTTTCCTTCCTTCCTCCCTCCCTCCCCCTCCCTCCCTTCCTTCCAAAAGTATTTTCTGAAAATATTTTTTAAAAAACAGCTTTATTAAGATATAATTCACATATCATATGATTTACATATTTACAGTGTATAATACCCTGGCTTTTAGTTCAATCACAGAGTTGTGCAACCATCACCACAATCAACTTTAGAACAATTTTAGAACATCATTAACCCCCAAAAGAAACCCTGTACTCCTTAGCTGTTACCCCCAATTTTCCCATCCCCTTTAGCCTCTGGCAACCGCTCATCTCTATGGGTTTGCCTATTTTGGACATTCCATATAAATGAAACCATGCAGTATGTGGCCTTTTGTGACTGGCTTCTTTCACTTAGCGTAATGTTTTCAGAGTTGACCCATGTCGTAGCATGTGTCTGTATTTCATTCCTTTTTATCACTGAATAATATTGCATTTTATGGAGATACCACATTTTGTTTATCCATTCATCAGGTAATGGACATTTGGGTTGTTTCATTTTGGGGCCATTATGAATGATCCTGCTCTGAATATTCACCTACAAGTTTTTGTGTTTTTGCGTGGACATTTTGTATATACCTAGGATCATATGATAACTGTATTTTTAACCTTTTGAGAGACTGCCAGACTATTTTCCACAATGGCTGCACCATTTTACATTTCCACCAGCATTGTAAGAGCGTTCCAATTTCTCAACATCCTCATCAACACTTGTTATTATCTGTCTTTTTGATAATAGCCATCCTAGTGTGTATGAAGGGGTATCTCGTTGTCGTTTTGATTTCCACTTCCTTCATGACTAATGATGTTGAGCCTCTTTTCTAATAATTAATGATATTGGCCATTTCTTTTTAAAATAGTTTTAATCATCTTTATTTTTTTTTAAATGGGTTATGCCTTTACATGGTTTCTAAATGAATTCTAAAGGCCGTTTGGTAAGAAGTTTCCCTTCCACCTGCCCTAAATTCTTCCAGAGATATTCTATGGAAATATGATAAAATATGTACCAATGTTCTTTTTTTAAACACAAATGGAGCATATTAAACAACTTTTCTGTGCTTTGACTTTCTACTTTATATCATTACATATTTCAGCGTTGCTCTATAAGAGCCACCAGAGGTCCCAGTGTGTCTGCAGGGTCACGACCCTTTAATTTACCTCTGGAGCAAATCAGGCAGAATCTGGGAGGGCTTTTAAGGTCTGGTCTCTGTGACAGGGTGTTTTTGTTTGTCTATTGTGTTTTGTTTTAAATTAATAGACTTTATTTTTTAGGGCAGTTGTAGATTTACAGAAAATTGAACAACTAACAGAGTTCTCAAATGCTCCTTCTTTCCCCTCCCCAGTTTCCCCTATTACAACCATCTTGCATTGTTGTACATTTGTTACAATTAATGAACTAATATTGATGCGCTATTATTAACTAAAGTCCATAGTTTACATCAGGGTCCACTCCTGGTGTTACAGTTTTGACAAATGCATAATGTCATGTATCCACCATTTCAGTATCACACAGAATAGTTTCAAATCCCCTGTGTTCCACCTATTCATCCCTTCACCCCTTCCCCACCCCAGGCCACAACTTATCTTTTTACTGTTTCTCTAGTTTTGTGTGACAGGGTTTTGAAGGGCAGGCCTGCCCTCTTCACGGGTGGTGCTGCCAGCTCCAGGGAGGGGCTGGAGGCCACTCGAAGGCTAGGGACAGGGGTCTGTTGAGAACTGTCAAATGACAAAACTAAAACAATTTAGTCATGTTTGATGTCCTTTATTTAAGGGAAAAACGATCCATGGATTAGGGGGACACAGTACCTCACAAGCAGGGGAGCACTCTTCCTGAGGGATGTGAGACAAGAGGGAGTTTTATAGAGCATTAGAAGAGGCGATTTGGGAACAGGACAAGATTGGCTAGGAGGTCAGGGATTTCCTTATAATAAGGCTGGTGGGTCCTATTTTCTAGGGTCAGGTGAGCTAGCTAAGCTGAATTGGAGGATTGTGATTGGTGTGTGGTAAGTTTCCTTGACAGGTGTTTCCTGTAAGTAAGTAAGTAAGGCTGACTTCAGTGTAGGTTTGTGAAGTGGCCGGGGCAGTCTCCATCTTGCGTGTCTAGATATACATGTGAACTTCACCAGAACTGACCCTGTTGTGCCCTAGGAGAACCTACAAAGGAGTCAGGTGCTGCATGGGTCTCCTGGGCAAAGGATTTGGGCCATGAGGGGCATGCCTTCCTAATCCCCCATGGAGAGGAGGGGAGAAGAGATCCCTCAGAAATCGGCAGCCATAGTCTCCTCTCAGAAAAGGGGGTGTTCACCCATCTGCATCCCCACCCAGACTGCCACCTCCTGAGGACAGGAGGACATCTCTGCCCTTGTATACCCGGTGTCTGGCCCAGGGCTGGCCAGGAATACGCATTAGTTGAATTTGGGGCTGAATGGGCAAGTCTGACCTTGAAACAGGCTTCTGCTTCCCAGGGTCACAACGATCCCTTCTGTGGGCTCAGCTTTTTTCAGTTGGTTTTATAGGGTGTAACAATTTTGATGAAATTACTGCGGTCCAAGGGTCTTAGTCCACCCCACCCAGTGAGAAGTTTAATGTTTTCAGGGCCCAGAGTTAATGAGGCTCACAAACTCACAAGTTCAGTACGAAAGCTAGACCAACAGTCTTTACTGCAAGGAATAGCCCTGTCACCTGAACAGAATTATCTGCCCAGACAAGCAGCATTCTCCCACCGCGATCAGGCCCGTCAGGCGAGTTACAGAGCCTGTTCCGGGCATGTGGAACCTGAACATGGAAAGGTGGTTGTATGATGGCATCAGGCCCTGATGGCCCCCATGCCTCGGGCACTAAGGTAAGTGTCCCAGCCGTGTCACCCCTGGGCAATTCTGGGCATTCTCAATGAAGGCTGTGTGGCATAGGCCTCGGCCCCAAACTGTCTTGGGCTTGAATCCTGTTTTGCCAGGATCAGGGATATCCTAGGTAAGTCAGCCTCCCGAGACTCAGTTTCTCTATCTGTAAAATGGGCATAATCCTTGATTTAAAGATTTGAGTCCATGTATGTAAAGTGATCAGGAGAGAGCCTGGCATACAACAGGCAATCAGTTAATGCCAGTTGTGGTTGTGGTTGTTGTTGCTGTTGGATAATGCCAGTTTGCCTTTTTGATTCTTCTCTTCCACCTCTAAATTTCAAGTTCATTAGGAAGCTTCATTTGTTAAAGATATGCTAATGTAGTCAGTTTGATTAGAGCCCAGTTCTTGCTTTCCTTTCAGGCTCAGGAACTAACTATTCAGTCTAATCTCATCTTTATTATTGTTCACCCTCCAAGCTTGGCCCAGAGCAAGGGTGCTCTAGAAGTCAGAGGAAGAGAAACTTGCCTGAGGCTGGAGGGAGGGATCAGGGAGGCTTCCCAGGAGGGAAAGGGCAGGTGCTTGGGACAGAGATTAAACTGCTAAACCAGGAGGACTGGTCTCAGTTCTGTTCTCTACTGGCCTTGTGATGTGTTCTGTCCCTTCCCCTCTTTGGGTTTACTGCAGTTCTCATTCTGACATTCACAGATGGACAGTGGAGGTCTGAGAATCTCCTGAAACCAGTGCAGAATGTTGTGTCTGAGCACTTTTTGGCAGAGTGTCCCCAGCTTTCAGCAGATTCTCAAAAGGGCTTTGACCTCACAGACTGGCAGACTTCCTTGCAGTGACTCAGCTGCTTCCCATGGGCTCCGCTGCCCACAGCTGACTCACCAACACGAGCTCTTAGCAGCCCCCGGGGCCAGCTCCCCACAGAGCACCTGATTGGCTCAGCCAGGCACGGTCCACTGTGACTACACCTGGGGGCAGAGCTCTGGGGCCAGGCCACATCGTGCGGGTGGCCAGCTTCCAGAACAGACGGGCTGCCTGACACTGTGCTCATCCCCAGCCCAGAAGGTGGCCGGGCCCAAGGTACCAACTGGGACCTGTGCACCAGGAGCCCCAAGGGAGCCGTGGACCTGGTGGGGCGCTCTGGCTTCCCTGGAGGGGGTGAGATAACATCAGGCCTCATGTGTGGCTTTTCTATTAGCCTGTGTCTTTCAATTCAGTGTCCACAGTCTTTGGTACAGGATTTGGCATATATAATACTAGGTGCTCAATAAAAGTATTGCTGAAAATAACCAGACAGCTACTTGAGCAGTGAGTAAAGTACAGTAGGGACAAGAGGGAGCCTTGACCATCTCCTAAAACATTGAAAAGGCTTCCCTCTGGGAGTATCATTTTAACTGGGTTTTGAAGGTTGAACAAAAGCTCACCAGGGAAAGAGGTAGAAAAGGGAATTTGAGGTGGGGAAGTGGGTATTTACAGGGCACACAGATGTGAAAACACACAGGTTATTCAGACAACCATAGAGGGTGTGGGGCAGAGTGGCTGGGACCATGAGATGGAGGGGTAAGGCTGGGAGTTCAAGGGAACAGATTGCAGCGTTGGGTTAGGGCCAAGGCCTTGTATTCTGAGCAGAAATGTCAGAGAAGAAGGAGGACAACTCAGAGCAGAGGTGTTAGAGTGGTGCTGTGCACTCCCAGATCTCCCTTTCAAGACCAAGGAACTGTTAAACACTGGACAGTAGGTCCCAAATGGAGTCACCTATGTTAAGTCCCATGGCCCCAAACTGAGAATTATAGTGTTGGCTCTCCCAGAAATGGATTCTTAAACCAGTCATTCAGGAATTACCTAGTCAGGACTTCCCTGTTGGCGCAAGTGGTTAAGAATCTGCCTGTCAATGCAGGGGACACAGGTTCGAGCCCCGGTCTGGGAAGATCCCATGTGCCGCGGAGCAACTAAGCCCGTGCGCCACAATTACTGAGCCCACGTGCTACAACTACTGAAGCCCAAGTGCCTAGAGCCCGTGCTTCGCAACAAGGGAAGCCACCGCAATGAGAAGCCTGCATACCGCAATGAAGAATAGTCCCCGCTCACCGCAACTAGAGAAAGCTTGCATGCAGCAATGAAGACCCAACGCCAAATAAAAAAATAAATTAATTAAAAAAAAAAAAGAATTACCTAGTCAGCAATCAGCATTAGTTAGGTCCTCTGGCTGACATCTGACATCTGTCTGACCCATGACATCCCTTAAAGGAAAGTGACCTTGCCATTACCAAGCTGCATGTTTTGGCCTAGTTTTTTTGTTCCTTCTCCCTTCTGTCCATAAAAGTGTTTCATTTTGTACAGCTCCTCAGAGCTCTGTTCTATCTGCCAGATTGGATGCTGCCTGATTCATGAATTGTTTGTTTTTGGCCGCGTGGCATGTGGAATCCTAGTTCCCCAACCAGGGATCGAACCGCGCTCCCTGCATTGGAAGCACAGAGTCTTAACCACCTGACCGCCAGCGAAGCCCCCATGAATTGTTGAGTAGAGCCAATAAGATCTTAAAAATTTACTCAGCTGAATTTTGTTTTTTAACAGAACTCTTTTCCCTGCTGCCTGGAGGGCAGCCTGCTGAGGACTCACAGCTGTGCCCTTGTCCTGGTCAGCTTGGGCTGCCATAGTAAAACACCATAGACTAGGGGGCTTAAACAACAGACATTTATTTTCTCACAGTTCTGGAGGCTGGAAATCTAAGATCAAGGCTTCTGCTGATTTGCTTTTTGGTGAGGGCTCTCTTCCTGGCTTGCAGATGGCTGCCTTGTCAATATGTCCTCACATGGCCTTTCCTGGGTGTGTGTAGTTGGGGTTGGGGGGCGGGGTGCAGGGAGAGAGCAAGCTCTCTGGTGTCTCTTTTTATAAGGACATTAATCCTATGAGATCAGGGGTCCACCCTTAATTACTTCCTTAGGGGCCTCACCTCCAAATATAGTCACAGGGGGGATTAAGCTTCAATGTATGAATTTTGGAGCAGGATACAAACGTTTAGTCCATACTAGCCCCCATTCAGGAATTGCCCTCAGCCAAAGGGAGCCCTTGGCCCAAGGTTATGCCCCTCCCCTGGGGCACTATTATGTTGCCTCAACTGAGGACAATTTGGCAGGGCCACCCCTGCAGCATGGGGTGGGCTGAGGCCTCAGTGGCAACTTTACTGCAGTTTAATTTCCCCCTCTGCCCTATCTTGCTGCCCTCACTGCCTCACAGGTGTGATCCTGCGAGCATGCGCTAAAAACTTCTGCCCACACATCTCAGTCTCAGAGCATGTTTCCCAGAGAACCTCACCACTTGACAGGTGGCAAATATGTGTCAATCCAAGAGCCAACTTTGATCAGTTGGTCCTAGCAGCTGGAGTACTGAGTTGAGGAGGCTTTGAAGTCATGTTCTAGTAGTGATGTCTATCATGGGTGAGGAAGTGGGTATGGGGACTTCTGTGCTGGGTGTCCAGCATCCTGCAGAGTGGTGCTGTGTCATGGATACCAAGTGGGAGAGTTGTAGGAAGGAGGAGCAGATCAACAGTATCAGAGGCTAAAGGGAATGAGAAGGTGCTGGTGGACGTTCCAAGTAGGAATGTACTATTTACTTTCAAAAAGCCATTCAGTGGAGCTGTGGGCTGGGCTAGGGTTAGTCTGGAGGGAGAGTAGTAAATATGGTGAGTGTAGGTGACTGTTTCAAGGAGCAGGGCAGTGAAGGGAAGGTACGAGAAAGTAGCTGAAGGGAAAGTCAGGGGTGAGAAGATTTCTTTTAGGATAGGAGAGCCTTGTGTGTATTTATAATCTGAGGGGGAAGAGTCAGCGGTGAGGGGGGAGACTGAAGATATGAAAAAGGAAAGGACAATGGATGGAGCAAAGTGCTAGAGGGATGATAATAAAAATATTTAACAACTGGTAAGGCACGGGGAACGAACAAAAAGAATGGACACACCTAAAACTAATATAATATTGTAAATCAACTATACTCTAATTTTTAAAAAAGGAAAAAATATATTAAAAATAAAAAGAATGGACAGAATATCAATTCTGCCCTAGAGGTCACAGGAGCTGATCAACAAGAGCACAGGAGGGTTTAGCAGCTACAGTTTGGCCTCATAAAGAGAAGAAAAGGCATTTCCTCCTCAGAGATGGAAGGGAAGAGGTAAAATAGGAAATGAGCATGAAGAAGACAAAGATGAGGTCGGGGCTTGAGCATTGTTGAGAAGATCTGGAAAGTAACAAAAACTCAAGATAATGAAACCTTAAACAAGATATGGCTGTGTTTGCATAAATAGTCTGGAGGTGGACAATATAGGGCAAATAAAATCATCAGGGATCCAGGTTCTTATCTTGTTGCTTTGTCATCCTTAACAAGGCTCCTACCTCATGGCCCAGAATGGATGCTTGAGTTCCTGCCATTATGTCTGCAATCCAGCATAAAGAAGAAAAGAGTTTGCAGCCTTAGATGACGTTTAGCTGGTACAAGTCAGTAGTGTTGTTCAGCAGTAAAATTATTGAACTACTTCTGTACCACCTGCTGGTAAATAGCTGCTGATTCCCTGGTGCCCATCCCCCTGCTTACTCATCCCCTGGGACCACCCACCCCTCCAAGACAACAACTTGGCTCAGTTGGGACCTTCCAGGACATTCCCCCAACACTATGGTCAGTGTCCTGGCGGTACCATTTGTTAAATATTTGCATGGGCTGTGTCTCTTCCTTTTAAGAGCAGTACCTTAAAGTCACAAAATGGGCACTTGTTCTTTTATTTCATTGGCCAGAATGAAGTCCTGTGGCTGCAAGGCAGGTTGTGAAATGTAGTCCTTTTTCTGGGTGGCTATGTACGCAGCCAGAAATAGAGGGTTTGATTACTAATTATCAAGATCAAGGGAAAAGAGGTGAAGGATATTAGGAGATAGTAGGAGACTCGGCCACCTGGGAGGGCCAAATACGTGCCAAGTAGCACAGAGGGCTTTGTGAGCCTAGCTGGGATGATTGATTTCTCCAGCAGCCCAGGGCTGCTGGGAAGAGAGGAAAAGACAGCAGAGGCCAGGAATTGGCAGGTGAGTGACTAAAGTTTGATGGGGAGAGTGGTCCTTGGGAGGGGCTTACTAGAGCGGTTGCCTGAGGGGCCAGACTAGGCAGAAAGGCAAATGCAAGCAGGAGAGACTGGAGGCTGGAGGTCTTGATGAGGGAGATGCTGGCAGGAGAGGAACCTGAGCTTCCTTCTCTGAGACGCAGTGTGTGTGTGTTATGGGGGGAGGGGGTGCTTCCAGGGTGGTACCAGGGTGGCTGTTGGGGGAGCCAGAATGGAGCTTTGGGGCCAGGCGTGTGGGCTGGGCCTTCACAGTGGAGGCCTCTGTTCCATCAGCTGTCTTGGCCGAGTGCTCTTTCAGTTGCACAATAGAAACAGTAACAGATGGAAGCCCTCTGGGGCCAGAAGGGGAATTATTCATCTGACAGGTGGGAGTCTCACAAGATCTCAGGCACTAGAAGTGGGGCCTCGTGAGGAATTGGGACCCAGAACTGGAAAGTCATCAAGAACCCCCCCAGGATCTCCAGTATGGCTCACATTTCCGAGGAAAAATATCTTTGCAGTTCCCTGAAAACTTGAGCTCATAGTAGGGAGGAAAAGAAGGGGATCTTCTTATCTTTTAAAAAGTTTCCTATAATTTTTTCTTTAAAAAGTATGAAGTAAAACGTGGACATTGCAATGAGTGAAATAATGCAATGACGGGTAAACCCAAAGTCAGAAGACTCTTCCCACTTCCAATTCTTTGTTCCTCTTCTGAAAATCCTGTCACTTCTGAGAGAGAAGGGCACCTTGCTGCTTCTGCCTCATGCTTCAAAGCTGCTTCAAGTAACGTTGTTTTGTCCCGGCCCATTTCCTTAACTAGCCCATCATTGTTCAGCATTTGAAATCTTTCCAGTTTCCACTGTTACAAAGGGCTATTCTGTGAACACTTTGGATAAAGTACTTCTTAGCTCTGGATTATTTCTTTGGGGAGGTATATAGCTAGGAATGGTATTATAGGGTCAAAGGGTCCAAATAGATTCATAGCTCTTGTTGCCTACACACAGATGGTTTGGAAGGTATTTTAAGAGGATTGAAGCATCTACTGACTTGGTAAAAAATTATAATAACCCACTTACTGCTTTTATATTCTTTATTAAAATTCTGTCCTTACAGGGAAGGGGGTGGATGAAGGAACATATTACTCTTGTGTTGCAGGTGTGCAAATAAAAGGCAGCAAAAGTTCATCTCAAAAACACGGACATATCCCTCTAGTTGGGGGGGAGGGTATTAAAAAGAGTCGTGGTGGGTTCAGGCTCTGTCGTTAAGTAGCTCTGAGAGCTCAGTTACTCCGGCCAAGTGAGAGCCTGTGATCTGAAGGTCTCCAAGTTTCCTTTTGGCTTGGGGTCTTGTAACCTCTGCATGGTATGCTTTGCCTCCTTCATCGGCTAGGAGCTGGGAACCAGGCTGTGTCCTAGAACCCCACCTCCCTTGCATTTCTCTGGCTGTTGGGGTAATCTGCCCCATTCGGTGCCTGGACTTAGGAAGCCTGCAGATGGGGCAACCATGCAGCCTCCGTTTTGCCATTGAGGCCAACCAGTGAGGCATCCAGTTTAGACCAAATCTTGTCCCAACTTTACTCAGCTCTTTCACATCACCCGCTGCGGTGCACACTTCCCCATCCAGCTCCCCAGTGGGAAGTAAGAGCCTCGCTGTGTGGGTGGTGGTGGAGGAGCTGAGCCAAAGGTGCTGAGACCTCTGTCTGTGGGCTGTTCCTCAGGGAGGATTATAGATTGTCACAGACAGATGGGACCCTGGGTTTAGCCCCTCCCTGGTCAGGTGTAACTTTGGATAAATGTCCCTCCCATTCCAGGCCTCAATTTCCCAATTGGTACAAGGATGGAATGGGACTAAATGACCTTTAAGGGCCTGCCCTAAAAGTCTGAGGTTTCCTTCCTTTCCTTCCCTTTGGCTTGTAGGTACTTGGCCCTTGGGGGACAGCGAGGTTGGGGTCACCCCTCTGCTCAGAACCAGAGGGTCAACCACAGGTAGAAGGCAAGTGGTTTTGTGGGCCACCCAGGCCTTTCTTATTCTGGAGTAAGATGCAGATTGATGGCTAGACAGGGTGGGGCAGCTTCTTTTCTCCATAAAGGCTCCTGGCTGATTTTTAGCCTGATTCTCAAATTCGGGCTTCACTCTTTGTTCCCTTCTCCAAAGGCTCAGGCACTTTCTATCCTCCCCCATCTTGCTTCTCAATCCCTTGCCTCCACTCCCTCCAACTCTGGGACAAACCATGATAGGGCCTTGGGAGTGTTTGTATATTTTGGAAAGGGGAAAATTTCCCTTCCCTTCTTTGGTTCTTTTTGGTTGGTCAAACAATTAAAATGATGTAACACAGATTAACAGGAGAAAATAAAATTTAATTTCATATGTGCAGGAACCCCACAAACATGAGAGGGTCAGAGACAGAGAGGTAAAATGAGGTATGTACACCATGCTGAGCTAAGAAATGGGATAGGGACCTGGGGCTTCCAAGGACAGGAGGGTCATCCCCAGGTAGATAAGAAGAGCAGATTTTTTGGTAATTAGGTCTTTGCCCTGCCATATAGATGGGGTCACTTAGATAAAATTTGTTCCTGGTAATAACACCTTTTCTGGGAAAAATCCCCAATTTAAATTCTTCTAGGTAGTTAAGGGAGAGGCAGTAATTTCTCTTGAGCCCGCAGGCTCTCCATTGCCTTTAGCGCAAAAGAATCCACATGCCAAAGTACCACATCTCAGAGACCTGTTCTGAAACCCTACATATCTAATATTGAAAAACCTGTCTGTGAGTCATGGGGAGAAGGGATTGTGGATATGAAATGTTAAGAGGGAAAGTCAGGACCCAGAATAAAGTTACACGCAGGCCCAGCCACGAAAATACTATGAACGTCATTTAAGAGACAGCGTGGGTCAAGTGGTGAGTTTGAGTTTTGACTGTGAGAGCTTAGAAAAAGTAGATAACCTTTCTGAGTACGAATTCTCAACTGAAAAATGGTACTAATAATAGAAAATGGTACTTCATAGAAAAAAGGTGAGGCTTGAAAGATATTTTTATATATATATATATATATATAAAATCCCTAACGTTTACTTCTTCATTTATGTATTCTTTGATGACCTCTCCATTCCGTTCCGTCTCCTTATCCTCCTCCCATGCTCCTTCAATCCTTTCGGCCTCCACATTCCTCCCTCCTCCCAGCCTTCCTTTTGCGCAGGCGCCCTGTGCGGCGCTGAGTCAGGCTGCGGGGAGAATTCGGGCCGCCTGGCCAGGACAGAGCTTGCGCCTGCGCGGTGGGCGGCTTTGGGGCGGGGCAGGTTTATATTCGCTGAGGATCAGCTGACGCTCTGCATTGCAGACTGCGGAGTCAGGAGGCGCCATGTACTCCCTCTTGGTTCTGGCCAGCCTCCTTGGCGCGGGTAAGCCCTGGGACCCCCAGCCTGGGAAAGGGGATCCCGCAGGACGCAGCCCGCTAGTCCCGGAGCGGGCTGTACCGGGCCTCGCCCTTTCGCTCCCCATAGAGATTAGTGAGGGGCGCGCTCTGCGCAGGCGCGTGCGCAAAGCCGGGTACCTGCTGGGCGGCGGAGGGGCTGCTGGAGGCGGGAGGCGGTTGGGAGCCTGGCTGCCTAGGGGCTGGGGTCGGGCGTGCATGCGAGGCGGGCGGGGCCGGGGAAGTAGCGTCTCCCTCACGGCCTGAGTTGGCGGACTGGGGCTCCCTTAAGCTGCCGGTCCAGCTCTCGGGGTGGGCCTGTAGGGTGACCCCTGCTGCAGCTGTGTCGTGCTTGTGCTGGACGCACGTCATGGAGATGGACTGGAGCCCCAACTTCTGGACAGACTTTGGCCCTTGGCCTCACTTGCCCCAGTTTTTAAGAGTATTGACGTTGCAGAAAGCACATAAATATATCTTCTGTATTGATGTTTATCTTTGCATATATATTTACTCTTGATCCTACATCTTGAAGATAATATGGGGTTTTTGTTGTCCTGATGAATTTGCAATGGAGCCCTCATTTCATCTTGCACGGCCATTGGCTGGTTTTGGCAGTGGCCTTTATTTTTGGGAAAATCTAAGTACCTGAGAAGTTGTTGTACATAGGAGTATTCTTACACCCACCAATTGTCCTGAAATAGTACTGATGGTTGTTAAAATCATCAAATCATCGTAGGTTATGTAGGCAATGCTTGGGAACCAGCTGTACTGCCTTCCTGGAATTAGAAGGGGTCCCGTGCCCTTCCCATGTCATCGAGACCAACCCTCCACCCTCAACTCTTGCCTTCATATTCTTAACCTCGTCTAAATCGTCATGGTAAAGGGAAAGGAGTGAGGTTGACAGACTTGGAGCCAGATTTTAATTTAAATACACAGAGGATCCCAAATCTGGATGTTTTCAGGTAATAGCCCACTGAGGACAATAAACCTGATCTTCAGGCCCATCCTCAATTTCTGTTTCTAGTTAACTGTAATCTAAGGGCTAGCTTCCATTCTAACTCATGCAGCAATCCAAATTTTAATAGACAGTAATGCAATGGATGACAGAGTTGATGGGAATCAAATAAGATATTTATAAGTGAGATAGATTTAAGGTGTTTAAACCAAGCTCCTAAACTTAAACCAAGCTCCTAAACTTGCTTTACTTGTGGATTATGAAAGGCAGTCAACTTATACAGAAAGATTTTTGGTTTTATAGTCACCAAAGGAACTTTTTCTTGCTGGGGTTGATACTGCTTTTATTCCATAGTCAGTATGATAAACTAATGCTAGTCTCTAAATTTTCTATACTGATTCAAAACGATTTTTTTGTTTTTCAGTATCAAACTGTTCTTACTGGCAGTGAGTCACTCCTCATGAGACCCTTAAGAGTTCTGAATCACTCAACCCACATGAAAAGGACTTAATTGTTTGTTTGGAAATGTAAAATCCTCCTCTGGTATATATGGGAGTATGGCTAACCAGACTGTTAAGTTAGACTAGATACCCTTTCCCCTGAACACTTGGGTAAATAGGAGTGTGTAATAATGGCCTTGTTCTAATCTTGCTGCCCAGGCTTTAGGATTATGCCAAGGTCATGCTCTGAACACAATGTATGAATGCCTGCTTGCCTTGACAGCTCTGGCCCCAGTGTAGCTTTTTGGAAATGTATTCCTAAAATTTTTAATATTGATAGTGAGCTTGTTAACGAAGGTGCCTAGTGACGGCAGCCATCATCTGCTTCCTGAGAGCTTAGAACTTGCCGTTCCAGTGTAGCACCAGAGAGTGTCATCCTGAATCTGGAGAGGCTTTATGCTTTGTGTTTTAATGATGTCCTGGTGGTAGAGACTTTTGCTCTTGAGTTATTTTCCTACTCATCCAGGTGCCCCTCCTTTTTCTCCACCTGGAAAAGAAATGGCAGTGATGGTATACTGAGAGAATTGGAGAGTATCTCCTCTAACCTCTTAGGAGTGAAGACACTGAGGCCCCCCAGAAATGACTCCCCCAAATCGTAGGCCATTTACTGGGGAAGTCAGAAGCAGAACCCAGGACTCCTGACTGCTTGCTCTTTATCCTTCCATCAACACCAGGTGCTTAACTTTACAAACTTACTGGGCTGTAATTTACATACAGAAAAACATGCACATTTTAAGTGTACAAATTGAGGTATTACTGCAGAGTGAACAAGCCCACTGTAAGCAGCCCCCAAGGTAAAGGAGTAGCCATCCAGAAGCCCCTGTGCCTCCCCATCCACTACCCTATCTAACTTGCCCCAAAGGAAACCGCTTTGTTAGCTTCTAGCACTGTAAATGTAAAAACCTAACTACTATTTTTGAGCTTTTTATAAATGGGATCATATAGTAAGGACATACTGTTGGGTGATTCCTTTAGTGGAAAAAGGCAGGCCCAGTGTTAATGAGGTGGCAAGTATAAAACAAGTGGCTTGGTGCCTGGGATATGGTACATATTCCCTGAAACTTAGCTGCCCCTGTTACTGCCGCTTGTGTAGAGGCTAACCAGCTGAATGTTGTTTACCTGCCACTGAGGCAGGTAGCTCTCTAAGGATGCTAGAATGTATTATGTACAAATATATATATTCATTTGATAGCTTATTTTTATTAAGATGCAAGACATGAACTTATAGCACAGCCTGCTGAATGTCAACAACTCCAGTTCTCACCTGCCAGGAATTTGGATAATTCCTCTGTTTATCAATTTTTAGTCAATAATCAACTTTACTCTGAAAATAACAAGGATTTGGTAAGTGGTTTAATTGCATTTAACAAGGTGTATCCAATACCTTCTACGATAGTTGAAGCGTATTAGATCAGGTGGTCTGGATTTTTCTAGATGGGGAAGGAGAACTTGCTCCTCCATTTTCTTGGGCTCTGAAGCTGGAATGGCTGGGCTGTGGCTTAACTGGATAGGGATGAGGAAGGGCGACAGGGTGTTGCTGGCGGGGGGAAAGCACCTAATAAGGCATGGGAAGCTCTCAAGGCCCAGACCGTGCCACTTGGGCAAGTGTGCACTGCAGCTTCCGGAAGCAGTCTTCTAGCATGGGCATTCTAGGTCACTCTAAGCCTTGCTTCCGGCACCAGTTATTTGGTTCTGCCTCCTGGAAGGAGGATCTGGATTTTCCTGCCCTGCCTGTTTTGTTTTTTGTTTTTGTTTTTTTAAATCATTTTAAAACTTATGGTAAATACAGTGATAGGGATGAACAGTTTGACTGTTGGCGAAAGCACTCATTGCTTTACTTTTGTTCCTTGAAGTTCCAGAAAATAACCTCAATTATGGCCTTGGGTAATGGCCTGTGCACTGAAAAATAACCTGTCAAAATTCCATGTTTTCTTGTGAAGTTTATTATTCTTTATGATGGGAGTGAGATGATACTGTAGAATAGAAGTTTAACTTTATCACATCACTGACTGACCTTGGGCAATTTTCTTAAACTGTGCTTCCTCATCTGTACAGTGAGATTAATAATGTAGTGATGTAGTGATACTTTAATAACTTACTGTATGACAAGGCTTAGGTAAATAAGTACTATAGGGTTTGTTGTTAAACCACAAAAAAACAATAGCATGTTTGTTAATGTCCTTGTCCCACCAGCACAAGGACAAAATCAGTCTCTGCCCTTGATTTTGTGATGTCTCCTGCCTTCTTTCATTTCATTGGATGTTGTAAATTTAACAACAAACAAAACTAAATTGACTTGTAAATATGTTACGTTGGACATAATTACCAGATCAGAAAACAAACTAGGGTAGGTCGTCAGCCATCAGGAGGGAGGTGGGAAAGAATTTGGCTAGGCAGCCAAACTCTTGGTTTATACATCAGTCTTTAACAGAACAGCCCAACAGATCAGGGCTGGTTCCTGGTAACCTGACTACTCAGTTTCTAGGCTGGTTGTCCCTAACCATGGTACCTGGGGTAAGTCTGTTCTCCACCCCCCGCCCCAGTCTGGTTTCCCCATCCCTCAGTGGAGGTGAACTGTTCAGATAATAACTGCACACGGTAAACAAGTTCCATCAGTGTAATAGTGCATAGAGTAAAAAGTATGTTTCCCTCCCACCACTGTCCCCTGGGCCTTTCCCAGAGGCAGCCTGGTACCGGCTCCTTTAGGAGCCTTCCGGAGCTACCTATAGGTGGCTGTGTGTATGATTTCCCCTTCTGGTTTTCTTTTTAACACAAACACATATTACACTGTTTCGCTCCTTGCTCTTTTTTAAAATTGTGGAACATTCTAGACATCTGGAAAAGTGGAAGAGTAATGATAATGAACACCTATGTATATAACACTCTAGTTAAGATATAGAACAACCCGCCTCCTTCCATAGATAACCACCTTCCTGGCCTTGGTGTTTATCATTCCCCTGCAGGTCTGGCTTTATACTTTCATACATATATGTGTAATCTTCAGCGGTATGTGTAGTATTGTTTTGGATTTTTTTTTTTTTTTTTTTACCTTTTTGGCCGCACTGCACGGCATTGCGGAACTTCCCCGCCAGGGGTTGAACCCCTGCCCCCTGTGGTGGAAGCGACAGTCTTAACCACTAGACCACCAGGGAAGTCCTGTTTTGGATATTTTAAACATTTCATGAATAATATATATTCTTGGGTTAGGTTTTTTTTTTTTTTGCTAGTGAGGTTCATTCATTTTGAAAAGTTTAGATCTGTTTCATTCATTTTCACTACAGTACAGTATTCCATTTATATCATACTTATTCTCCATTCTGTTGATAAACATTTAGATTATTTCCAGTTGTTTTATTGTTCTGTTACAAACTGCTTCTATAAATACTCTTGTGCACATGAACAGACATTTCCTTAGAGGATATACCTAGGAACAGAATTGCTGAGTTGTGGAGTATATCTGTTTTCACCTTAATTAGAAATTGCTGAATTACTCTCTCAAATGATTTTAGGAATTTCTGTTCCCACAGAATATGCGGTTTTTAGTTGCGATATTAACATTTGATGTCAAACTTGAAATTTTGCCATGATAAAAGGGTGAGGTGGTTTTCATTTGCATTTCTCCTTTTATTTGTATCTTTAGAGGTTATTTCATGCTAATACAGATAGATCTATACTACTACCTTTCTAAAAAAACATTAAAAATTTTGGAATAATCTTAGATTTACAGAAAAGTTGCAAAGCTAGTACAGTGAGTTTCTATATACCCTGCACCCAAACTTCACTTACTGTTAACATCTTACATAACCGCTGTACATTTTTCAAAAGTAAGAAATTAACCTTACTGTTAACTAGACTGCATACTTTATTTGGATTTTACCAATTTTCCCACTAATCTCTTGTTTCTGTTCCAGGAGTGGATCCACAGTACCACATTGCACTTAAGTTGTCCTATCTTCTTAATCACCTTCTACCTCCCAGCTGTTAAAAAAAATAGCTGCAGAGTATTTTATTGTATGGATGTGTCAATTTAGTTAAACCTATTGATGGACATCTGTGGCACAGAAAAAGTGAGCTGGATTCTGATGACACTTCCAAATTGTAAAATTAAATTCTGGCCACACTTGGATAGATACTGCTTTTGAAAAGAAATTCTTTATATGACAGGAAACTACGTAAATAAGATTGAAGGAGATGTTATAGAAAGTTTTTTGGCCAGTCTTAGTGATGTTACTTATTACAGTAAAAAAACAAAACAGAACTCCTTTAACAGCTGTGCTGGAATGCTGTCTCCATGTGCAGGCGCTGATGCCAGAGGGTCATGTGGCTTTTCCTGTCTCACTAGGAGTAAAACCTAAAGTTTATTCTGCAAGGTCATGTCACCTGGCCCTCGGCTGCTGTTCAGAGTTCTTCCTCTCCCATCAGGTCAGGGCTGCTTACTTACTGTTGCCCAGAACCTTTGCATTTTGTGTTCTACCTATCTGGGTCATCTTCCTTTCCAGGTAATCGTAGTTTACTCTGTGCCTAGGTGTTGCCTTACCAGAGTTGTGCCGTGCTCTGCCTGAAATGTCCATGCCATTCTGCCCTAGTCTTGCTCTTCCTTGGCTTCATTTTTCTTCTTAGCACTTGGCACTGCCTGGCATCATATGATGTGTTTTTATTTGTTGTCGTGGTCACTGACTGGATCTGCAGCATGTACAACAGTGTTTGGCCTGTAATAGGTGCTCAGTCCTGCTGAATCGTGGTGTGAGCTGTAGCAAGAGGACTTAAGCTCAGTAACTGCTGGTGGCTCGGTGTGCATGAAACTTAAATGCTGGTAGTGCCAAATCTTTATCACGATTAAACAAAGCATTTTCTTTTATTAACTGAAACTAATTTTAAGAAATTGTGTTTAGGAGTTTGCAAATCAAGAGTGACTTTGGACTCAAGTGAAGTGTTGGCTTTTAATAATAGTTCATGTCCAGGTTAGAGCCAATCCCCGCCCCCACTGCCCCGCCCGAGCCTTTTGGAGAGGATTTTATGTAGGGGTTAGGGACACAGGACCCTAACATAACTAAGATACCCCTGGTGGCCCTGATTTGAGGTAAATCTGAAAAGGGAACCAGGTATAATTTGAGGAGGTTGTTTCCCCTCTTTTTAGTTCCAGAACTTAGTTGTTTTTAAATGTTTAACCCAGTGGTTCTCAAACTTTTTGGTCTCAGGATCCCTGTATACTCCTGAGTCACTGAGAGACCCCAAAGAGCTTTTGTTAATCTGGGTTATATCTATGATATCTACCATCTTATAAATTAAGCTGACAAAATTTTTAAAATAATCCTTAAAAAAAAATAAATCCATTACATGTTAACATATTGTGATTTTAGTGAAAAATAGCTGTTTTCCTAAACATAAACCTATTTAGTGAGAAGAACAGCTTATTTTACATTTTTGCAATCTTTTTAACACCTGGCTGGATTTTCAGCTGCCTCTGCATTCAGTCTTTTGCACTGTCACATGTCATATGCTTCCAGAAAAATTCCACTGCTCATTTTTGAGTGAATGAGTGAAAAAGGCAACTAACATCTTCATATTACTATTATGAGAATTTTGACCTCATGGACCCCCTAAAAGAATCTCTGAGACCCTCAGTGTTCTGTGGACCACGCTTTGAGTGTGAACCACCAGTGTAGCTGATTTGCGGGAACTACAGACATCATAGTAGGTGACACTTCCTGAGAGTTCATTGTGTACCCAGCACTGTTCTAAGTGCTTTTTGCTTAACATTTTATCCTCACAGCAGCCCTCCCAGGTGAGAGCAACTAAATCAGAATGCTGGGGACATTCTAATATCCTGCCCTAATCCATGCTGTGGTCTGAATTTTAGATTTCAGCATTTCCAGTGAAGGTGGTATTCCTCTTAAGTATTAAGTACTCAAAAGTGACATTTATAGTAGACACACTTGCATGTATCTGAAACTTTTTACTTAATAAACAATCATGTGCGATGAGCCCAGAACGCTGAATTTCCTTATTAGTGGGTTTGCATGAAATCCTTTTTTTTTTTTTTTTTAAGCATAGTATTGTCTTCTTCAAGGGTGCAGAGACCACCCAGCCGGTTAGCAGGGATGGGATAGAGCCTGGGCCGGCTTCTGGCTGGCTGGCTGGCTGGCTGAATTGATTCCTGGGCTGTACCCTGGGCTGAGTGTAGAACCATACAGGTGTGCCTTTGACCTCTGCCTGTACCCATTCACCTGGCTGGACCTTGGGCATTTCTGTCAGGGGCTTCTTCATGGTCCAGTTGTGGAGTAATCTTATCTAAGGTGATTTAAGTTTATGTCTGATCATCACCTGATAGGTTGACACTTTGGAAGAAGAGCTTTGCTGACAGGAGTTTATATTGGACTGGAGTGCTCCTTTTTTCTTTTTTTAATTAATTTTTTTTATTGGAGTATAGTTGATTTACAGTGTTGTGTTAGGACTAGAGTGCTCTTTTTTAAAAAATATATTTATTTTATTTTTGGGTCTTCGTGGCTGCGTGCAGGCTTTCTCTAGTTGTGGCGAGCGGGGGCTACTCTTCGTTGCGGTGCGCGGGCTTCTCATTGTGGTGGCTTCTCTTGTTGCAGAGCACGGGCTCTAGGCACACGGGCTTGCGTAGTTGTGGCATGCGGGCTCAGTAGCTGTGGTACGCGGGCTCTAGAGCGCAGGCTCAGTAGTTGTGGCGCACGGGCTTAGTTGCTCCGCGGCATGTGGGATCTTCCCGGACCAGGGATCAAACCTGTGTCCCCTGCATTGGCAGGTGGATTCTTAACCACTGCGCCACCAGGGAACCCCTGGAGTGCTCTTGAATGAACTAGATAGGAATTTCTCTTCCCAAAATTAATTATGCCAAATTGAATCATTCTTTTACAATCTAAGACGATCACACAGCCTTGCCCCTCAGTGTGTGTTATCACACAAGGCAGTGTACCTGAGGATTCTGTTGCTTTCTTCATGTGGATTGATTTCTTGTCCTAGAATGATCTGGCTTGTGAGGAAAATTAAAAAGCAAGGGGGCAGTGGGAGAGGAGAAGCAGGGAAGAAAGAACCTTTGTCTTAAGTAACAGAAATAATAGCTTATCTGAGCCAGAGGTGATGGGATGTCAGCCTAGCAAGCTTGAAAGCTTTATTGCCACAGATTCCTTTTGTGATAAGGGGACTATTTGGACCTTACTTCCTCCAGATCAAGGCAGGCTGCCTCTAAGCGTATGCCATTCAGAATGATTAAATGGGCAGTATTTTTATTCTGCTCTGCAGAATGCTTTCCAAAAGCAAGATCCTCTAAAGAAGAGACAAGTGCTCTTTGTCATCGAAGGTATTTGTGACACCAGCTGTTTCATCGAGTAGTCAGTGTTGAGTGCATTGTGTTATCTCCTGCTCTTAGGGAATCTAAGTGCACAAATTCTCCTGAGAAATGTCTGAATGCGGGGGACCTGAGGTAGATACTGCCTCTCCTGGGGTTCCTCTCTCTTGGTTTCCTAGCAACCTGCTTGTTGCCATGGCAATGCATTACCCAGGCAGCAGATCCACTGCCCTGTGGAATGTGTGCTCTGATTGTTGAGATTGGGAGGCTGCTTGCATTTTCTGTTACCCTTTTTTTTTTTTTTTTTTTTTTGATAATTAGACTCGAACAGTATTTAGCATATGTTACCTGAAATATTTAAAAGGAATAAAAAAGATTTTATATGGCTAAAATAATAAGACTGATTGTTTTAACAAATAGGGCATAAAACACACATTCTAGGAATGATTATCCCTTTCATTCTGAGGTTGGTTTTGAAAATCTTTGTTAATTATATGGTGTACATGGACTTTTAAATATCTGCAATGGAGGTAAGCCTTAGTAAAGACTTGTCATTTGAAGACTGTTTTGGTGAATGAGGTAGATGATTAAGCTGGTATTATAGTTAGGCTTAGGTTTGACTGCAGACAACAGAGACCTAGAATAATGGTATCTTAATTATGATTGAACTGTTCCCATCTATCATAGCGAGTTCAGGAGCCAGGCAGTCTAGGGCTAGCATAGTGGTTCTACTTCCAAAAGAATCGGAGACCCAGGCTCTTCTAGCTCAGTGTTCTGCATCATTGAGGTCTAGGCCCTTTCTTCATGGCCCATCATGGCTGCCAAAGTTCCAGCCATCACTTGGCCTTAAAAGTGCAGTAACGTCTGCTAACATCCCATCAGCCAGAATGTGGTTTCATGGCCAGACCCTGCTACAAGAGGGACTGGGAAATGTGGTTTTTTATTTTGGCAGCCATGTATGTAGCTAAGAATTTGTGTCTCTGTTCCTTTGAAAGGAGTGGAGAATAGATATTGCTCCCACAAGGGAGCAACTTGTGGTCTGTGCCACACTGGGCGATAATTGTTCCCTGAAACAGGTTGTAAGGTTTAACTATTTTTTCTGATTTTAAAAGTAACATGAGAAAAAATTAATTTATGCCAATATACAAAAATTAGAATGTGAACACCTCCCTTTGTCATCCTTTCCCTCAAGTCCACATTAACAACAATCCAGTGTACAACTAACTGAGCTTCATAAGTACCAGACACTCTCAGTGCTTTCTGTGCTTTCTTATTAATCTTCACAGAATTCCTGAGAAGAGGGCACTCTTTTTTTTTAAAGGAAGTTATTTAATTAATTAATTAATTAATTAATTTATGGCTGCATTGGGTCTTCGTTGCTGCACGAGCTTTCTTTCTCTAGTTGTGTTGAACAGGGGCTACTCTTCGTTGCGGTGCGCGGGCTTCTCATTGCAGCGGCTTCTCTTGTTGCGGACCGTGAGCTCTTGTCACGTGGGCTTCAGTAGTTGTGGCTTGCGGGCTCTAGAGCGCAGGCTCAGTAGCTGTGGAGCATGGGCTTAGTTGCTCCGCGGCATGTGGGATCTTCCCAGACCAGGGCTCGAACCTGTGTCCCCTGCGTTGGCAGGCGGATTCTTAACCACTGAGCCACCAGGGAAGCCCCAAGGGCACTCTTATTTTCCATATTTTGCAGATAATTGTGGCGTTAGTAACTTTTCTGAAGCTTGGCTTTAGTAGACAGCAGAGCAGGAGTTTTGTCAGATCTGTCTACCCCCAACACTCAGGGCAGTGATCATGTTGCCATACTGCCTCTGTGCCCTTCCAGAGAGGGAGAGGTTTTTGAGGGGGCTTTTCTAAAAAGTGGGTTCCACTTTTTAGTGGAACAGTGAACAGTGAACAGTGGCAACTTTCTTGGGATTGGAGGGCAATCAGCCTGTAGCTCCAATTACATGAATTACTGAAAACTTTTCACTGGTGGTGTTACTAGTGCTTCGCTGGGCACCTCTCATTTTTGCACACGTGGGGCTTCTTGTTTAGCTCCTAGCTACCAGTATCGACTCCTGGGCTCATTACAGTGGGGCCTGTGCTTCACTCTCCTTGAGATTTCTGGGTCTTGAATTTAGTAACCAACAACTTCTGAGGTTGCTGGGAAACAGCTCTCTAGGTCTTCGAGCTGCCAGTTAATGACCTGATTAAATGTAGAGAAAGCAAATAGAACATCCTTGATTCAGCTATTTGTGGAACACCTGTTCTGGGCAAGATAGTGGACGTGAAAAAGGTCTTCCAGTTGCTACTGTGGATAATAATAGTAATAGTGCTCACTGGACTGTTGTAGCATGCCAGCACTGCACTGTGTTGTACAGTCGGTTAATTTTTACAAATCCCTTGGAGTAGGTACTAGTAATAGGCCCATTTTGCAGATTGGAAGACCAAAGTCTGAAGGTCACATGACTGGAAGTGGTAGAGCCATGATCTGAACCTTCACTGTCTGATTTCAGAGTCAGTCTGGTAGGGGAGTCGAGATAATGTGGGTAAATTAAGGTACCAGAGAGATAGATGATGATAAGGAATGATGGTTGAGAGAGTAATACTCTGGCAGTTGAAAGTGCATAGTTATGTCATCTCTTTTCTCAAAACAATCCAGTGATCAATGGCTTCATCCTCATTTTACAGATGAAAAACAAGCTCAGAAGGATGGTGATTTGCTTAGGGTCATTTGGACAGGACTTGCAGGCAGATCTTATTTTCTTTTCAGTATACCGTGTTTGAAAAACATTTAACTTATTAGATGGTGGGTAAGTTGCCTTAGAAGCCTCACTCTAAACTTGGGGTTTAGCTCCTTCTCACTTAAGAAGTCATCGTAAGAGCACCTAAAACACACACGGCTATGGTGAGCTCTCCCTCCTTCCCTCCCTCCCAGGCTCACTGAGGATTTTTGGTCAGAGTCTAGAGCTGCCACAAAGCCCATGACTGATGCGGCTCATGGCAGCTGTTCTCAAGACAGTAAAATTCCACTACAGCCTGTCTTTGTTAAATGACCTACATGTGGAGTGGTTTAGAGCACATCTGCTTATTTTCTTCTAAGCCTAGGAGTAAGAAGGGAACAGAGCACCCACCCCTTTCCTAAGGAAATAACCACTGAAGTCTTTAAACAAACAAACAAACAAACTGAAACCCTGTCCTAATAAAATGAAACTTGGTTGTGGGGTTTTAGTGTCTCTGAAGTGATCATTTCTCTGACTCCAGCCCTCCAGCATTTGTCACTGAGGGCTCGAATGCCAGGCAGGCCCTTGAACTAAGAAGTGTAGTGCTTGCCTCACCCTGAGCAGTGATCCTTCTTAATAGGACAGATTTAATCAGAAATCTCCAGGGTGTCAGGCAGACATTCTAAGAACTGTCTTAGAGTTCAGCCTGTTGCCTCAGGGAAGGAAGTTGGTTTTTGGGGGCAGTGTGGGAAGATGAAAATAGAGATGAAAGCTTTGCTGGGAAGATGTTTTGAGAAATAACTCAAAAGAAAGGTTAGGGTAATTTTAATATTGGTTATGTGTAAATACTGAAAATGTCATTTGCCTCATTATTATAAGAGTGAAGACTTTTGTAGCCCCTAGAGGTCTTCTAGCCCCGCTCACCACTCAGGATCCCTCTTACGCAGAATCCCTCTCGGTTGGGCATTTCGTTTCTGCTTGGTTGCTCGCACTCTTGTAGAGGTCATCACATAACAAGCAAACTCATTCCCTTTTTCTTTTTTTTTAAAGCATCAGTTTAATGGTTAGAGGACAGTTCAGGCTTCAGAGTGAGAACTCTGACTTCAAGTTGAGACTCTGCACTTATTAGTTAGAACTTGCTTAATCTCTCACAGGTTTCCTTTATTTTTTTTCTTTCTTCTGGCTGTGCCGTGCGGCATGTGGGATCCTAATTCCCCACCAGGGATCAAACCCCACGCCCTCTGCAGTGGGAACGTGGGGTCTTAACCACTGGACCACCTGGGAAGTCTCCGATTCCCCTTTTATAGCCTGTGGATGTTAAGTCTGTTCCTTACCTTGAGCTGTGGTCTGCTTCCCTTCACGTCTACCCACCGCTCTGAGGTCTGGGATCTGAAGCCACCACCCAGAGCAGATCCACCCCCATGTGAGAGGTGGAATGTGTCCTTCACCTGTGAAGGTAACTGTGCATATCCCGGAAACCTTCTCTCTCCCAGCTAAACACCTGCAGTCTCCTAAGGGCCTTGCCTTCCGACCTGCTGTGTTCCCCTGCGCTTGCCACTGTCCCACGGGAAGCAGGGTGCGCAGGTGTGCTCTGCCTGCCTGTGTCCACTCACGCCGCAGCTGCTGACCCCCAGCTCTGTCCTTGTGCTGTTGGCTCTTGCTGCCCTGCTTTTTCCTTCAGCCCAACAGACTTCACATTTAAATTTAACCCAGAGAGTTTCATTTTCCCAGCTGTCTTCTTCAGCCCTTGCTGCCCCTGCTTCCTGCTCAGCCTTCTTGGGATGAGCCTTGCACTCCATTTAGGTGCCCATCATCTGGATCTCCCCACCTGCCCCTCGTTTCTGCCACGTCACAACTGGGCGACGCTAACACGAGCTGTCGCCCACAGCATGGACCATGGGCGACACTCATCACAAGGGATGAGTGCCTGGTGGGGTCTTTCCCAGTGGGCCTGAGGTCTGCTGGAGCCCTGCTCCTGAAGAGACAAAAGTGTTCTTTCCCTTCAGCAAAGATCACTGCTCTCCCTGAGAATGTTCAGGAATGCCCCTCCCCCCGCCCCGCCCCACCAGTCTTTCAGCTGCCCTCTTTCAGGTGCCAGTTCAGTTTCCATTTTGAAGAAGCCACCTCTGGCTCCCCCAAGCAGTTGGGCATTCTCCTTGCAGCTCCATGTTTCTGCCAACACAGCACCATTGTTCCTGTGTTTGTCCCTCCCACCTGAAGGCACTGCTTTTCCCAGTCAATGGAGTTGATAATTGTGCCTTCATCTTAGTTGTTTTCCCACTTCCGTGGAGAAAAACCATGCTTACCCCGGGAGCTTTCAGTCCCCAGCTGGAGTCCCCGGACAGGTGTTGAGAACCCCCTGAAGTGGTGTGAGGGTTTTGTGTATTAGTACGTTTTCTGAGGAAAGGATCTGTGTTCCAAACTTGTTCTGACCCACTGTTTGATTCCCTCTCAGGAGACCAGCTCCTGAAATAAGCCCCTGAACCTCTCAGCAGGTCGCGCACTTGGCATCACCAGGCTTGTTTCAGCCTCATTACCAACCCTGAGGACACGCAGTTGTTTCGGGTCATCTTAGGAAATCCCACCACAGACCATTTTAATAACATGCACCTTTATGAATTTGGCTTTAGGTTGGAGGTAAATGGGGAGGTCTTGCTAAGGACTGAATTTCTAGGAGCTGGGACTTCAGTTTTCATTTTTTAGTGTCCGTGAAATCTGTTTTAGGCTTGGATTGGGTGACCTCTTAGGTCTACCCGATTGGCCACCAGGCATATATTTTACCTCTTGTTCTGAGGTGAGGGCTTGTTACCGTTCAGCAACTGTTAGGATTGGGAAATGACCTTGGGTTCTACAGTAGCTGGACTAATTTCAGATAAAACGGGCTACTTTTTTAGTCCAGAATATCCTGGCCAAAACAAGTAACAAGTCTTTATAGCAGGTGATTACTGTTTCAGGTTCCTAGGGGGAGTAAACAAGTTACAAAGTATTCTTGCTGCTTAGGCCTGTGATAGTGCATTGTGTTCGGGAAACCTGATAGATTTTGGTCAGTTACAGCCATTCCTGGTTGGGAAGGTTGGAGAAAATCCCCAGACTGAGTATTTGTAAGGATGGAGAGTGGTGGTCAGGCCTTGTGCAGGGAGCCTTGCTTTTATCAGCTGAGGTCCATCCTTCCGGCTTCAGTGTGTATCACTGTGTGTTCCTTTGCCTAGAGACTCATTTTGTAGCCTCCTGTTCATAATTCGAGCGCCTAATTCAGATGTAGAAGCAGGCAGTGTACTTAGTGGGTACTGTTCAGGAGAACTGGGAGGCCAGTACCTGGGAGGAGCGTGGGAAGTGCTGGTGGGAGCTGCCAGGTCTGGGGCTTTCTCTGTGACCCCCTCACTCCGCAGAGCCCTTAACCCTCGTGGCTTGACTTCTGCTCCCTGCTGACCTCCCAGGACCTACGGCTGAAGGCCCCAGCCTAGCTTGGCTACGTTATGGTTAACCATCTGGGGAGTGTTGTACTGTTTTGAATCTGGCACATGTTTTCCCACAGAGACCAGACCAAACCAACAGCTTTTGGAATGAGGCCAGTTCTGTTGAGTTCATGAACTGGTTGTGGGTTGTGCAAAAGGGCAGAGAAGGCTGTAATCTGGGCAGATTAAGAATTCGTTTGGTGGTGTCTGAAGGGGCGCAGATCATCTGGCTTGAGTTTTCTGGGGACCTGTGACTCCGTGTCTGCATGAACAGTTTGTGGAACTATAGCTAAGCTTGAATAGCTAGTAAAGTAATAAGAGTATTTCCTTTCCTTCCTTCTCCTAGAGAGAGAGCACCCACCGCCCTCCATGTGTTGTAGCCCATGGTGTGTGTGTGTGTGTGTGTGTGTGTGTGTGTGTGTGAGAGAGAGAGAGAGAGAGAGAGAGAGAGAGAGAGAGAGAGAGACATGTCTATAGAATTACTGTATCCTCTCTTGGTTTACAAGGTGAAGCAGCATGCAGCATGACTCCTGAGGTTCTAAATCTGTTTCTTACATGGCTGTGGGGTTTTCTTCTCAGACCCAAGCCAAATGTTTTCTGTTTACAGTAGAAGTTAGTTCAACCCTCTTGTGATAGCTGCTGGAGTTTGACCCCTGCGGAGTCATCCGTCTGCATGTGGCCCGATGTAATCTGTTGTTTCCTAGCGAGGTGTGAATGTGAGAGTTTTCTTCTCAGTTTTTAGTTCCAGAATCAAGGAATACCATAGTTCTCTCAGGGCAGTTTATAAAATATTCTTTAAAAATTACACACAAACAACACGACATGGGGAATTTAAAAAAGTAATTTAGCCAACCACCTTGTTTTGTTTATTTTCTGATTTTTGTACAACCTCAATTTCATATTCTTGAATATTTTTCTGTTTGACATACATCATTTTTATAAGTATATTTAGCAACTGCATAATATTTTGGTAAGAATATCACTAGTTTTTTCCCTCTGGTTTTGACCATTCAGGTTGCATCTGCCTTTTTTTTAGTATCCTGAATTTGACTTAATATATATATATATATATATATATATATATACTTAGGCATATTGTATTTTACCTCTTGAATTACTGGATTTCCCTAAAATGTTTTATTAGAAGTGGATTTTTGAAGAGAGATTTTTTTCCCTCAGTTCTTGAAATATATTAATATATTTTGAGAAGTACTTACTAGTCACACTGCTGTCAGCCTTATAAGAATGCATCTTTTTCCACAAATTTATCACTATTTGGTGATAAGGTTGTTTGTTTTTGTTTTCCGTTGGCTATTATTTTAACTTTAAAAATATGGTACCTTCTTGCTTTAACCTGCATTTCTTTGGTTCCAGGTGACTTGAACCTTTCTTCTGTTTTTTTTTTCCTAATCCCATTTCTGTGGTTGTGACTTTTGCCCGAGTCCTTTCCTTGTTACACCATAGACGAAACTCCGTGTGTGCAATTGGTTTCAAGTGGACATACCTACACTTTGTAATATCCAAGCTTTGTAGTTTTGTTTTTTGCTAGCAAACTTGTTTATGTGCAAAAACTCACCCAACTGATTATAAAAGGTCTCTTCTACTAGAACAACATTAAGAGCCATTGTTTTATGTAATAAGGATATGACTCTTTGTGTTCTCATTACAATTTTTTTAACTTTGGCTGTTTTTCATTTCTGCAGAAGTTAAAATCTTCTATTCTTAAACCTGCCAGTCTTTTCTCTTGTGATTTCTTTCATTACTTCATGGAAATTTAAGATGGTAAAGATTAAAAGGACTGATCTGTCTGATACTGTTTAAAAATAGTGTGAGAGGAAAACGGTGAACCAGGTAGATTAGTCCCTCCCAGCCCTGTGACATATGTGACAGCGCAGCTCCTTGGCTGTGTGGCTCGTGTCTCATACAGCTGGTGAGGGGCCAGCCTAGTGTCCCGCAAAATGCCAAGGCCCCTGATGCCGGGGAAGCAAGTGAGGTGGGCCTGGTATGTGGGAATGGGCCGCGTCCTCACACTGAGTCTGCTTGCAGCTCTCGCCAGCCCCGTCCTGGGCCTGAGAGAATGTACCAGAGGCTCGGCCGTGTGGTGCCAGAACGTGAAGACGGCGTCTGACTGCGGGGCCGTGCAGCACTGCCTGCAGAACGTCTGGAACAAGCCGGCCGTGGTGAGTGCCTCCGACTGCCGGGCCTCTGTGTTGTCTGTAACTGCCTGTAACTGCTGCCCTTTACGGAGCGCTCTCTCCTGCGTCCTTTTGTTTGTTCTTCCTGGTGAACCTGAGACCTGTTTGTGGGTGGGGGTACCCACGCGGAGGAGTGGAGGGCTGGAGCGGGGAGGCTGCATTCCCCCAAGGCCGCCCAGTGTCCTGGTGGCACGGATAGGGCGAGGTCCTGCCGGTCCTCCACCGTGTGCCCCATGCTGCCCTCCAGATGCAGCTCCCACCTCTCCACCCCACGTAAGGGACCGGCAGGTGCAGCTCCCATTCCCAGGACTGGGCACGCGGGTGCAGCTCTGTCCTTGGTCACTCACTCAAAGTAGATGCTAAGCTTTTGAAATCCTTTCCCCCTTTTTTGGTATTTTTCTCTTTTAAACAGGCAGATCACTGATTCAGACCCTAGAGCTTGGGAGCTATCTAAAATTTTATTTCCAACTATAGCCAAACTGGAAAAGATGCCACTGATTTTTCATCTAAACAGTGGTAAATATAGCACCTTAATGTGGGGAATACTCTTAAGATGACAAACCTCAAGTGCATACTCCACGCAACCTGAGTCCTCTTGGGAGACGCCCAAGCGCTGCTGGCCGGGCCGGCCGACTACAGGAAGTGCTCTTTGTTTGCTCTGGGATGTGCTTCAGCCTGTGGTGCAAGGCAGGTTTGACTGTGTGGAGCTTGAGGTCTAAAACTTGTCGGTGGCCACTCGTACTCCTTCAGTAAGAGAAGAAGAATTAATTCAATAACACTGCTCTTTTAGGTTCTGAATTCACTGTCTTAAACCAATCTCTGTGGCCAAAATTACTTTCAGATTTGGTTTCTAATTTGCTTCTGATCTTGTTTTTAATACTGCTTCCTCTTTTGAAGTTTAATGTATCATGGGGGGAGCTTAGATCTTTCTCTCTTGACAGGACAGTCTTGTGGATACCGGAACCTCTCGGGCATCGTGCACAAATTCATGATATCATAAATTCACGACACTAAAAAAAGGCATATGTAACCTGAGTGGCCCCATGCACAGTATTAGCCTGATTAGGTCCAAAGGTTCAAGGCGGTTTCTCTAAATGCAGCTAAATTCACAGGTGTTCCTTAATCTCACCCAGATGTGTTAGTTCCTTCTTCATGGGTTGAAAATTGGTTGACATAAAGAAGGGAGCGCCCCAAGAGCTTTGAGGACTGGCTAGAATTTCCGTGGTCCTGGGCCATGTAGGGATGCCAGGCTTGTCTAGAAGACTCGTGTCGTGTCTCTGAGCTCTGCAGTGGTGACGTGTGGCCTCCACTGGCACACAGCACTGCCCAGGAGGTGGAAGGCAGACAGAGTGCCGGCAGCAGTGCTGGTGGGAATGGGCAGAGGTCTGACTGGGCCTTGTTTCACTGCCCGCACCCTCTTAACTCTGTGATGTTCCATCACATTACCGATTTTCTCTGATTTCTGCTGCCCTGAGTTCCAGCTGATTTTTGAGCCTCAGTTTCTTCACAGAGCTGTTGTGAGCATGAATGCGAAATGTAGCCTGTGCCGTGTGCACTGAGCAAGGCGCTGAGGGGTAGAGGGTACAGGAAAAGGGTTTCTATCCCGTAGAAGCACGGAGTAGTGTGATCAGTCACATGTAAGCCTCCCCCGCGGTGTCCGGTGCTTCTCATCTAGGTTGGGGGACGAGGGTGTGCCAGTGTGTCAGAGATGGCCATGGTTGGGTGAAACAGGAAAAAGGCCGTGGCAGCTTTCAGCTGTGTGCGGTGTGAGTTATGTCCTGCGAATACAGATCTCTCTCCCTCGTGTTCCTGCCTCTTAGAAATCCCTTCCCTGCGACATATGCAAGGACGTCATCACTGCAGCCGGTGACATGTTGAAAGACAACGCCACTGAGGTGAGCCGCCACCAGGGTGTGTGACTGCGTGTGAGCGGTGGCCGTGTGGCCACGTGCATCGGTTCCGTACAGAGCTGTGACTGAGGGCGTCCAGCGAGGAATAATGGTCTAGGCTCAGGTCGGAAATAACTGTCCTGTGGGCCACAGACTGCTTCTGTCATGTAATGTCCCCCACCCCCATCCTTTAAAAAGGTAAGAACCATTCTTAGCCACAGGCTGTACAAAAGCAGGCCGTGGGCCCTAGTTTGCTGACTCCTGGGCCAGGCGTCAAATGCCCGAGGTTGATTGGGATTTTGTATCACATGCTGTTAACCTTTAGGTCCATTTTTGGTGATTTCTGCTCAGAATTCCCTGTGCCAGTGAGACTGCAGGTCAGAGGGTCTTCGTTTTGAATAGTGCTCGCGTCTGCTTTTTGCCTCACTGACCTGGCAGGGCCACGGCTCCACACTAGCCCTCTCCCAGGTCCTCTTCCCCGAGGGCCACTGTTTCTAGCCTTCACGTTTCTCGAGTTGTGGAGGGCCTCTTGCTTTCAGCCCATTTGTGGAGAAGAAGTCCATCCTGGTCCGACCCTTGCCTCTGTCCTCTCTAGCAAGAGATCCTTGTGTACTTGGAGAGGACCTGTGACTGGCTGCCTAAGCCGAACATGTCTGCCTCCTGCAAGGAGATCGTCGACTCCTACCTCCCGGTCATCCTGGACATGATTAAAGGACAAATGGTACGTGATGGAGAATAGATAGACTCTTCCTTCAAGGCACCTCTGGGGCCCAGGGGAGGTTCCAGACCAGATTACAGTGACTAAAATGGAAAGTCCGTTCATAGACTGAGATTTTGTCAACAGATCTTTTATACAGTTTTCGTCCAAAATGGCTTTGGCACAGCAGACCACTCTGCTTGTAACGTTCAAGAGTTGGGGAGGGTATGGGAAATGGGAACTCATAGAATTAGTGAAGGAATGTAAACTGGTATAACAGTTACAGGTGCTGATTTGATAACTCATGTCAGCTACAAGGATGCTTGACTTTCATTCAGTAAGTATCTGTTATGCATAAACCATGTGCCAGAGGTTGGGTTTTCAGCAAGGAACAAGGAACCAGGTTTGTGGAATTTGGAAGGACCCTAAAAACCTCCAGTGGGGCAGGAGTGTCCTGAGATGGGACCAAGGTTTTGGTGAGGAAAGCAGGGGTCGCATCACGCAAGACCTTTCAGTCTGTGTTTCAGGATTGCCAGCGCAGCGGGGAGGTCTTGGAGGGTTTCCCGGGGAGAAGTGAGAGGATCCTTTTTCCAAGGGGTTGGTCTGGTCTGGGTCCCACCAGTTGGGAGTTGCAAGAGGGGAAGCTGGCAGGACGGTCAGGTGTGAGATCTGGTGGGGACGGTGGAGGCGGACAGCTGCACGTGGTCTTAGTGGATAAACGGACGGGACTTGCTGGTGGAGGGGAGGAGTTAGGCATGTCTTCCAGGTTTGTGGCTGGCACCTCCGGGAGGATGGTGGTGGAGCCATTTGTTATAATGGAGCCGTGGGGCCGGCCGAGCAGGTTGGGCGGTTTAGTTTGAGATGCCTGTTAGCTGGGCGTGCGCACGTGAGTCACGCCAGGAGATGAGGAAAGGGAGAATTCGAAGGCACCAGGTGGCCTGTTTCCTTCTGGGGAGAGGATTTCCACTTGTGCCTCTTTCCCCCCAGAGCCGTCCCGGGGAGGTGTGCTCCGCTCTCAACCTCTGCGAGTCTCTTCAGAAGCACCTGGCAGAGCTGAATCACCAGAACCAGCTCGAGTCCAATCAGATCCCGGAACTGGATATGGCTGAGGTGGTGGCTCCCTTCATGGCCAACGTCCCCCTCCTCCTCTACCCTCAGGACGGGCCCCACAGCAAGCCCCAGCGCAAGGTAGGCAGTGGGCCTGGCCTCCCGGGGCCCCGTCTCTGGTTGGGTTTGAGCTGCGACACAAAACGGGGCCGGCGTGTGCATACAGCTCTCAAACTGGGGCCTTATTGCTTTACTTGATTCTGCAGTTCCACAACCCACCCTTCAGATGGTTGTGCCATGGAGGTTCTGAAGAACCGGGATATCTAACAGACGCAAAGATTGTTCCCCCTTCCCGTTAAGCTGTACTATAATCAATGCCCACTTGATTTTAAACCTGTCAGTCCCTTTAGAGCCTGTAAAAACACATTAGGAACAGTTCAGGGACTCAGCCCTGGTGCTGCAGTTACGAGCATGTTGGAATCTGAACGCTTAGCTATTTTTAGGAATATGCAGTGTTTACAGACCAACTGCCCCTGTCTCTCTAGGCTGATGGGGACGTTTGCCAGGACTGCATTCAGATGGTGACTGACGTCCAGAATGCTGTGAGGACCAACTCCACCTTTGTCGAGGCCTTGGTGGACCATGCCAAGGAGGAGTGCGACCGCCTGGGGCCTGGCATGGCCGACATGGTGAGCCTCACCTCGTGCATCACAGGATGTTCTGGGCCAGGGAGCTGGGCTGTGGAGACAGGAGTGGGGGAGCCAAGAAAAGTTCACTTCCTGGGGTACCACTTTAAGTTGCAGCCTAAGGGCTTTGAGGAAGAGATGTTCAAACAATTCCCTGTTCCCGGAAAGTAGCCAGATATGTGGTGGGTACTTAAATACTTGGTTGGTTAATTGAGTTTGGGTATGTAACAGAACTCCTTGGACAAAAGAGTGGAAGGAGAAGGAGACCACTTTTGTGAAGACTTTTTTTTTTTTTTCTCGCAGTCACCACAACTTTTTTTTTTTTTTTATAAATTTATTTATTTATTTTTGGCTGCATTGTGTCTTTGTTGCTGCGCACGGGCTTTCTCTAGTTGTGGCGAGCAAGGGTTACTCTTCATTGCGGCACACGGGCTTCTCATTGCAGTGGCTTCTCTTGTTGTGGAGCACGGGCTCTAGGTGCACGGGCTTCAGTAGTTGTGGCACATGGGCTCAGTAGTTGTGGCTCGCGGGCTCTAGAGCGCAGGCTCAGTAGTTGTGGTGCACGGGCTTAGTTGCTCTGCAGTATGTGGAATCTTCCCGGACCAGGGCTCGAACCCGTGTCCCCTGCATTGGCAGGCGGATTCTTAACCACTGCGCCACCAGGGAAGTCCATCACCACAAATTTAAGAAACAACAGTAGAACCACTTAGAACCCTGTTTCGGTTCTCAGGCCTGGCTGTTGTCTATTCGTAATTCTAGGTGTGCTGTCCCCGCCGCCAGCAGGGTGGTTGCCCAGGGGAAGCCACGCGCCTGGCTTGTAAGAGGCTCACCCGGGATGCCTTCTTTACTTTGGTGAATGTTGGTCCTCCAGGCTCAGAAACTCTTCATTAGCCCCGTGGGGGGTTTATGTCTTGGACCCTGTTCCCATTACCCACACTCATGAGATTGATGTCTAAAACCAAAATGCCATTTAGTACCCGACCACTAATAAACCTCTGCAGGACTGGATGTGGGGAGGCCAACTGTAAGAAGTCCGTGGGTCTGGGATCTAGAGCAGCCTTTCTGGGTGGGAATGGCTGGCTCTGGGAGCTAAGGGTTCCTTTCTGTTGACTTAACTTTCTTTAAAGCCTGTGAATCTTTTAGCCTCATTGAAGTATCTTGGTATATTTGCTATGTCAGTTGGCTTCCCCAGGTTAACCTCTCTGAGGGCTGTCATATCACCCTCAGTTTTCTCACGTATAGAGACTCCCCAGTCATGACCAGATAGGGTCTGCAGGAAATAACCTAGATTTTTATGAAAATCATTATAACTTAACTGGATTATACTGGATTTAAACTTTATAATCCTGTCCAAGAATGTGTGAACGGATTTGAAAAGTAATCTCGGATCCATCGGCAGTGTTATCTTGTAGCCACACTCACTCTAAATTGCCACTGAGTAGTTGCCGTGTGACCTCGGGGAAAGTATGGGCCATGAAAGGAGATTGGAGGACCTCATCTCTAAGGGCCTTTGGAAAACATTTTCAGAACACGTTTGCACACATGTTTTCCTGTAAGGTATGGAGTAACCAAATTGCCATTTTTTATCTTATTGAGACTTGCCCAGAGCAGACATTGATGATTCCACTCTTGGAAACTGGCTTGGTACTCACCTATTGACACTGTTGGAAAGGGTGGGTTTTTGGTGTGTTGTTGTAGCAATGAGTTTCACTAACAGTCTTTTTCTCTCTCCCCAGTGCAAGAACTATATCAACCAGTATTCGGAAATTGCTATCCAAATGGTGATGCATATGGTAGGTGGCAGGGGAAGCTCCTTGTGAGCATTTTTCTTTGTCTCAAACTGTGATTTCTAGGATTTTGAAAATTATATGGTTTAGTTTCCCTTTTACCTTTGAGTACTGAATTGGGCCAAAATGAGCCCTCTTTGACCAGCAGACTGTCCACCTGCAACTCAGTACCTCCCCCTTGCCTTCCCCAGGTCGGGGAAAGGCTGAAGCAGGCTGACCCCTGGGACTGCCCTGCTGGCTTCCTGGCGGTTTGTTTGCCGGTGCATATGTGAGCTGGCCATCAGATTTCTAGTATCTGGCTTTCATTCTGGGACCCTTGGGAATAGTCTGCTCTGTAGCTAGGCCAGGCCTGAGGATTGCTCTCTTCCAGCCTGAGTTCTGAGGGGGGAACATCCGCCTCCCAGAGTTGGTCCTGCACTCTGCAGCAGTGTTAGCTGTAGCTGCTGCTTGAGCCCGTAACTCCTGCACTTGCTTCTGATGCATCCAGGTGGTAGGGGCATTCTTTCATGATTAGAGGTAGAAAATATCCAGAAAGCACAGTGAAGCCAGCTAGATCCATGCAGCAAACTGTACAGAGCAGGGAGGTCTGAAGGCATCCTTACATGGGGAAGGTGCATTGGCCTCCTGAGATCTAATCTGCAGTGGGTGAGGGGTGAGTTGTCCTTTTCTTCCTCTGTCATGCTGACTTCCTAACTATGTTGAGATTGGCCTACAGTCCTTGAGTTTGTTCTCCTTAGGGCCAAATAGATACACATGCACATCCCTGTTTCTTCCCTTAAGATAGGTAACTAAGACTGGAATTGCTGAGTCAAAGGGCAGGGCTTTTAATACACAGGCTTACCTCGAAGATACTGCAGGTTTGGTTTCAGACCATTGCAGTACAGTGAATATCACAATAAAGTGAGTCAAACGAAGTTTTTGGCTTCCCAGTCATATAAAAGTTATGTGTATACCACACTGTGGTCTGTTACGTGTGCAGTAGCATTAGGTCTAAAGAAACAATGTACATACCTTAATTAAAAAATACTTTATTGCTAAAAACCATTAACCATCATCTAAGCCTTCAGTGAGTCATAGTAGTAATATCAAAGGTCACCGATCACACAACTCACCATAACAAATTAGTAATGATAAAAAGTTGAAATATTGTGAGAATTACCAAAATGTGACACAGAAACATGCAGTGAGGAAATGCTGTTGGAACAATGGAGGCCAATAGACTTGCTTGAAGCAGGGTTGCGACAGACCTTCAATTTGTAAAATCTGTGAAGCTCAATAAAATGAGGTATGCCTGCATTGTCAAACCAGCCTTCCAGGCTGGCATTTGGCCACCTGGGGGCAGATTGCCCTGAGACCTGGGCTGGGGATCCCTGACCCCTCCGGGTGTATTTGATATTCTGACACACGCCCCTGATTTGAGCAGCCCTGTGTCCTGTTCCCGGCTGCTCATCACCAGCCTGAGGTGAGGGCCTTGCAGGCGTGGTGGGCTTGGCTTCTGAGCAAGCAAAGCCCCTCACAACGTGTTTTCTGGGGACCTGCTGCTCAGTGTTTTGCCGTGGCGTGTTAGGGACATGGGGATGGTGCACCAACAGGCTGGGGGCAGCGTGGTCTGACCCTTGAAGGAGAGAGTAGCTTTCAGGGTCCCCATGTGCATGCAATAGTAGGAACAAGGTAGGTTGCTGATAGGTGACTGGAAGGGCATTTCACCTAAACTTCTGGTGACAGACATCCTTATACCTGGTTAACTGCTTGATTATTGTTGTTTTAATTTTTTCTTAACTGTTGTGTCCTTTCCTTTCTCTTATTTTCATCTCCGATTTCCTGTTTTTTTGTTCAACAGCAGGATCAGGTATGTGCTGGGAATTTGCTTGTAGTAGTGGTCTGCTGCTGCTGCTTGTTAATTTTGCTCATCTTTTTTTGTACGGCATCATCAGCTCTGACAGACACAAGGAAAGGTTGTGAAAGGCAGGCTCCCTCTCTACGTTAATAACTTGGCTGGCAAGGGAGCTTCTGCATCTCTCCTGTGTGATTCAGCACTGGGAGGGGTCAGGGGCCTCACTTCCCCTTCAGGGGGCCCAGCAGATGAAGCCCACAGAGCCTTGCCCTCTGGTCGGAATCAGCGCCTAGCCAGCCACGTGCAGGCCCCCAGTGTGGTGGGGAACCATCGGTGGCCTCAGCTTCCTTCAGTGCAGGCCCAGCTTCAGTGGGACACCTTGTTTCTGTCATGATTCAGGAGAGCGTTGCATGTCATTGGTCGTGTTTTTCATCGCCCCAGAAATGCTTCTGCTGCATGAGCAAGTCATTTGCAGATAGCGAGCAGGCTGTTCCCCCGTCTGTTGGATCCAGAGAACTGGAAACAGTCTCTTGATTATGGCTTCTGCCCCTCTGGGTGACGGGGTCCTTTGGGTTCTGGAGCCGCACGAGACAACTCAAGAGCCAGGCCACTGGTGGCAAAACATGGGGACCGAGCCCCCAGACTAGACTTACCGCGCTAGTGCCCTTTCGGGGTTGTACTGAGCACTGCCCTTCTTTTGAGTACTGGCATCCATTTTTAGAATTAAAGATTTTCAAAGGTATTGTGAGGTCTAATAGGAGAGGACTTTGGTTGAAATATTTCAGTTTTCACCTAGGCCTCCTCAAGGAGCTAGTACAGCAAAGCTGATCTGAGACAAAGCAGCTGCACCTCCTGATCTTTGTCCTTTTTCTAAAAAGCTTGCTGTATCTTCAACCCCTTTCTGATTTTTGCCTGTTCTTAAAGCCTGCCAGAGATAGGATACTTCTAGGATATACTTTTCAGACTTCTCCAGCCTTATTTAATTTTAGAGCCTTTTGCGTATTAAAAGATGAACCATAGCCATGAGCTACTCTTTCCCCTTAACAGGGCCCGTTTTAGCAATCCTGTTCCCGCTGCTTTATGGTTTGCCGGTGGGAGCAAATGCCGTCAGGTCAGAGCTAGTTGCATTTGTTTTACAAAGTATACCAAAGTGTGTATACTTTACTTGCTCTTGGCCATTGTCGTAGTGAAATGGTCAAGATGTTGTCCAAACTATCTAGTTCTTCTGTGGTTTGGTGTCTGGAGGGGAAAGGGGATCAATCTGGAGACCTTGTGACTTGAAAAGATTCATGACATGGGGAGACTGGGTTTTCTTGTGTACTGTGTGTGTGTGCAATTGTGAGCATAGAATGTGGCTTTTTAAAAAGCCAATATTTCCCCTTAATGCATCATTTTAAATGGTCCTGCTACTGAAAGATCTGGTGTGGTTTTATTTCTAACAAACACATTTGGCTTTCTGTTAGTTTATGGGCATCGTAGTTCTTCCTCTAGAAAGAACATGTAGCTTATTACTTCCTCCTGAGGGCGAGCCAGCTCAACTGAAAAACAGGTTCTAGAACAGACCAGGTGTCCTTGGAGTTGATTCGATTGCCCTTGAAAGGTGCCAGGAATTTTGCTTCCCTGGGTGCTCCCTGGCTGGAGCAGATAGTGGTTCTGTCTGATCACTCTTCAAAGCTTTGCATGGCCTCCTTCCCCATGTGAAACTGGTACATCTGCATTTGCACAAGCCCCTTTAGATTTAACGTGGAATCTTTGCCTGTCTGGGGGGCAGTCAGCTTTGACACTGGGTCTAGGATGTTCCTCCAGCACCCCGACTTTGTGTGTAGCGCGTGGGACAGGGGGTGGTGGGTTTGGGCCTGCCTCTCACTGCTGCTTCTGTGCTCTTTTTAGCAACCCAAGGAGATTTGTGGGCTGGTTGGGTTCTGTGACGAGGTGAAGGAGATGCCCATGAAGACTCTGGTGCCTGCCAAGGTGGTCTCGGAGGACGTCATCCCTGCCCTGGAGCTGGTGGAGCCCAGAAAGGTACCCGGTGCCACTGGTTTACGATGCCCCGCCACTCCACATCGTCACTCCCTACAAGGCACACACTCTTTTGGTTCCCTGCTTGGCTTTTCAAGGTATTTGAGTTTGACACCATTAGTTTACAGTATCCCCTAAATTGACGCAGCACCCCTACCCTCGTACATTTATTTCCTTGGTTATAAACCCTGGTGCTCATGGGATCAAGTCTACGTTTTTTAGCACACCATTCGAAATCATTTTTCAGTGCCCGGCTCCAGCCGAACCTTTCCGATGTGCTTTCTGTGGCCTCGCCCACCTCCTTCCCCATGCTGTAGCCGTGGTACAAACTTGATGTTCCCAGAACAGGCGCCCAGCCATGTGATGTCTTATCACGTGGCACTTGTGTGCACTTCTTGTTCCAGAACTTCCCATGTCAGCGTCACTTGACCTTTAGCTGTCTCGTCTCCTCCTGTTGTCTGCTCTCGGCACGTGTGCTGTGTGGACCACACAGGGGTTGTGTCTGGCAGAGTCAGGGAAGCACTGCTGCTGCCCTTTTGTCCAGTCGAGACGCTCAGAGGCTCTGGCCCATCTTGCTGACTGCATTAGTGGCTGGAGAAGATGGAGAGTTATAGCTTGTACTCTAGCCACATGTGATACTTAAAAAAAACAACATTCAGTTCCTCGGTTACACTAGCCACATTTCAGGTGCTTCGCAGTAGACTCATGTGGCTAGCGGCTGCTGTATTGCATGGCATGGCCAGAGAATGTTGCCACTATCACAGAGAATTATGTTCAACAGTACTGTTTTATCAAAGGTAGGCTCTGGAAAAGCAATCTCAGGCGCTGAGACTTGAAACGCAAGAGCAGACCTGAAACATGTTTAAAACGCTGTCTTCTAGACAGTAGACTAACAAACAGTGAATCCTCTCTGTTCCTGCTCCCCCGTTCACCTCCCCAAAATGAACGCTGAATGATGAGGTGATTGTAACCAAACGGACATTGAATGACAGCTCTTTGGGGTTGGGGGACAGTTTCACTGCTTCTGTTCCTGGTTTTGGGGTGGTGGTAGAGGATTGGGGAAAGGGATGGGTTTCCCACCGTATAGGAGCAGCAGGGCCTGGGGCTTGGCACTGGGAGGAAGCCACACCCCATTCTGAACGCAGCAGGAAGTGGCCTTTGTGTGACGCTAGCCTGTCCTGGCCTCTGCCCCACTCCTTTAGAGGAGCAGGACCCAGGAGTGAGGCGAGGGCCTCGGTGTTAGTATTCTTCTGCCCCTTCAGCAGAAGGATCCGGTCCCGGCGAAGGCTGATATTTACTGTGAGGTGTGCGAGTACGTGGTGAAGGAGGTGGTCAAGCTGATTGACAACAACAGGACCGAGGTACGTGGATTTCGGGAAATGCTGCCATTGCAGAGGGAAGCGCTCCTGGCCCTGGAGCCAGAATGGCCTGGTGGGAGGACCCAGCCCGAGAGCTGGGTTTGGCCCTTGTGGGTATGAGACACCAGCCTGGGAGTCGGAACCACCACCTCCCAGCAGCGGATCCCTCGGGGCTGGGGCCGGAGGCAGCCTCTTTGCCCTGCTCTGTAGGTCTAGCCTTTGGGGGAGAAAACGGCACCTTGCTGTTGGTCGGCTCCCTGGTCACATCAGCATTTTCAGAGTCTCTCCCACCCCATGCAGCCTCCCATCTTCTCACATGAGCCTCTGTTCTTGTGTTTCAGGAAGAAATAATTCATGCTTTGGACAGCGTGTGCTCGAAGCTGCCCACGTCCTTATCCCAGGAGTGCCAGGAGGTGGTGGACACTTACGGCAGCGCCATCCTGTCGATCCTCCTGCAGGAGGCGAGCCCTGAGCTGGTGTGCAGCATGCTGCATCTCTGCTCCAGCCGGGGGCTGCCTGCACTGACCGGTGAGCCCAGTGCGTGGGAGGCTGGCCGGCCCCTCTTGGCTTAGGGAGGGCCTTGCCAGCACTGAGCCTGTGCTCTCTTGCGTAGCACACGTGATGCCGCGGAAGGACGGTGGCTTCTGTGAGGTGTGCAAGAAGCTGGTGGGCTATTTGGACCGCAGCCTGGAGAAAAACAGCACAAAGGAGGAGATCCTTGCTGCCTTCGAGAAAGGCTGCAGCTTATTGCCTGACCCGTACCAGAAGCAGGTATGCTGTGGGCTGCTTTCGGCCAGAATGTCAGAACCTGCTTGGGACATGCAGGAGCTGGGTAGCTCACTGAGTGTACTGCTGGTTGAAGTTTTGAGGGAGAAGCAGCCATTTCTGCCTCTGGCATGGAGTCCACTCAGATTTTCTTAAAGGTGCTCTGTTGGCTCAAGTGGAGCCACTAGGGGGAAAAGAACATGAGCAGGTGTGGGTAGGTGTGTCACCTGGGCAGGCAGGGAGGCCCTGGGCCCACTGGGCTGGGAAGGCCAGGAATTCTGGTAGAAGAGCATGGCCAGCGTCCTGCACTCTGCTTGGCCCCCCTAGACCCACATTGCTGTTTCCCTAACAGTGTGATCAGTTTGTGACGGAGTACGAGCCCGTGCTGATAGAAATCCTGGTGGACGTGATGGACCCTTTCTTTGTGTGCCTGGTAAGTGGCGTTGGGCCGGTATGGGTTCCTGAGCGGTGTGACCTGGGAGGGAGGTGCTGCATGGACCCTGGAAGGGTTCCTCTGAGATTCGGGGCCAGGGTCAGAGTCTGGGGTGGTGTGTGGGAGAGCCAGGCGTCCAGGCCCCACCACTTTACTCAGCAACCCTGCCTTTTCTGGAAAGTGCTTATTAGAGCTCTGATTCTAACTGCTTCTAGAAGCTGATAATCATCTCAGTTTTGAAAAGGATTAGCTGAAAAGAAGATCTAATTCTTCCGCCTTCTTTCTTTTGACCTTATAGAAAATTGGAGCCTGTCCCTCAGCCCGTAAGCCTCTTTTGGGAACTGAGAAGTGTGTCTGGGGCCCGAGCTACTGGTGCCAGAACATGGAGTCGGCAGCCCTGTGCAACGTGAGTAGCTCAGTAACTGCTGCCCAGGTCCCCCCGCCAGGCAGGCAGCTCGAGGGAGAATCTGCTCCAACAGGCTCCTGGGCAGTCAGCTGTACCCTGTCTTTGGGGAAGACTGAGGCCCAGAGGGGCAGTTAGGCTTACTTACGGCCACCAGCAAAAGCCGGGCTCACTGCATTCTTGTCTTTGAGGAGGGAGCAGTGGCAGTGGATGTTCTTCAGTGTTCTTTGCTTCCACTTTCTTGCTTTTGCCTTCAGTCCCCTGGTGACAGGGTCAGATTTGCATGAGGTCACCCGAGGGATTGCACAAAGCCCATCGGATTCTTGCACAAGGTCTCATGCCTCTTGGGTCACTCTTGCCCCGGCTGGCGCCCGGCCTGAATCTTCACCCAGGGCCCAGCGGAGCTCTTCTTGAACGGCCTGGGAGTTGGCTCCTGGCTGGGCAGCTACTGCTGGGTGACCCATGCTGCGTTCCTGGGTGGGGATGTTTCGGCTCAGCCTCTGTTACTTAATGTTCCTTTTTGTGCAACTTCTGCTTCCTCGTGGGGGTTCTTCATGACCAGTAAGCCGGCGTCAGGGCCGCTGCAGGGAGGATGGGGAGGCCCACCCTGCCGAGCCCCTTGCCCCAGCACCCTCACCCTGTAGCACGGTCAGTGGTGGAGTGGATTTCTGTCGCCCTCCTGGGTACCCGGGCCCGTTTCTGAGCTGGCCTGAGCTGGTGTATACCTCTGACTCTTGGGTGAGGAGTTCTGCCTTGGGGGCCTCGATGGAGGGGCTCAGGTGTGTAACCAGAGGAAGGGGGTCCTGGGTCCTACCTGTAGGGGTGCTGTTCATCCACTGCTCTGGACTCCTGCCTTATGAGTCCCCGAAACTCATAGCCACCTACTATCCCCGAGTTTAAATGAGATGCTGTCCCGGGTCTTTAGCATCTGGCGCCATCCCGGCTGATCTGGGACAGGATAGCGGGTCCCATTTTTGGGTGCCGGCTGATGCGCTAATGGGCCAGGGATAGGGTTTGTCACCTGCAGACTAAACTGTTTCCTCTCTCCTGTCAGGCTGTCGAGCATTGCAAGCGTCACGTGTGGAACTAGAAGGCACGGTCCGTCTTAGAGAAACTGCAGCATCTTTTCCTGCTTGTGTGTCTGGGGGAACGAACACAGATCTGTTGGCTTTGTTGTTATAAAAATAATAGGACCCCTCTCCCTCAGTCCCTTTCTTCTCGCCCTCATCTTAGCATTGCTGTCAGCATGCCGCTGGCGTAGCTGCTTCAGTGTCCCTTTCCTCTCTGCTAGATGGATGCCGACATACCGTACACTGGAGGTCTTTTGAGTCTGTCCCTGCATAGTGGTTACCCGGAGGAGGAGAGGGGGCTCGGGCTGTGGGCATGAGCCAGAGCCTCTTGACTGAGGTTGTCCGTCCTCCTGGATAGGCCTTGGGTGCTGAGGCCTCTGGAGGCCTGCTCTAAGGAGGGACCTTCCCTCTTCGTGGGCCTGCTGACTGCCAGACAGACAAAGGCAGTTTTTATATGAAAGATGAGAGGCTCAGAATAATTACTAGGCTTTTTAAACAAACAAACAACGTGGTTCTCACTGTAATAGAGCTGCTGGAAGTAGCTGCTCAAGAGACCTGGTGAGGCCGGGCTCGCTACCCTTGGGTCAGCCTTTGATTTGGGTTTCCTGTCTTTCCTGGTTGATGCCCTGTTTGTTTGTTTGGAGTTCTGTGGTTTGGGGTGGGAGGGGAAAAAATCTGCCTGAATGTAACCTGCTAGCTCTTTGTGGAGGTCCTGGGGGCCTGCTTTTGTGTGTGTGGACAGTGGTGACTGCGTCATGCCTGCTCTTGTGTCCACCCTGCTGCCCAGCGCCCCCGTTGCTCTGGGCAGTACAGCCCCCTTCCCCCCTTCTTGCAGATGGTCTTTTTGACCTGCAAATAAATGTGGATGACAAGCTCCTAAGCCTCTGGCTTGGCTTCCAGGTAGAGGGGCTGCTGGCCTGGGGCCTCAGCCGTCGCCCTGCCTTCTCTCCCGTTTGGCTGCATCTTCTCCTCCACTTCCAGTTGCCAGGAGACAGACAGACAGCAAGATGTGCAGTTGCTATTAAATGAACTTACTTACCGATTTTTTTGTTTGTTTTGCACTAAAATTTCTGTGATTTAACAATAAAGTCTGTCAACCAGAGGCCGAATGTTTCTGTGACACCTCAGCCAGAAGAGTTTGGCTGCTGATGAGCTCCGAGGCCGTGAACCTGTAAGTGCCCAGCAGTCCTATGGCCCCGTTTGGCCAGAGAAAGAAAATGCCATCTGGTCCTCCCTGACAGACCTGGGGCCAGCAGTGGGCAAGTGGTCAGGGGAGTGCCCCCAAAGGTGGGTCCAGAGCTGCCCTGTACTTATCCCCCAACCCCCCAGCCCAGCCCCACGGGTAGTTTACCAGAGCCAGAGTGACTTGCCGGTTCCTTGTGACTTGCTTTTTTTTTTTTTTTAAATTCAGACCATTCCAGAAACGTTCAGTGCGTATCAGTTGAACAAAACCAAGGGGAGAATATGGAGGGAATAACTTAATTTAAAAAAGGAATACACACGAACACGCTATATTCAAAACCCAAGGGAACATCAGTTGTTTTATGAGCCCGGCACGTTTGGAAAGCCAGTGAAATGGAGAGAATGCCGTTGGCTGACATTGACCACGTCTGTGTGGGGAAGCAGGGATTACTCACTGCCCCCACCTGGATGTCTGGCCAGGGATGTGGCAGAAACGCACTGGGACTTGAACTGGAGTCAGAGAGTCAAGGCCAGGCAGGGTATGCCTGCTCTGGGCTCCCTCCCCGGTGCTGGACTCCTGTGCCGTGAGGTGGGGTGGGAGGGGAAGAGGGCCGGCTTGGCCTCTTTCAGCTCAGCCTGGGCTGAGATGATCCTCAGACTCCTGGGCTCTCGGTGACCCTCCTTACCTCGTTCTTAGATACTCACCATTTCTGTTTGGTTTTCTTAAAAAAATAACAAATTTTATGAAGGTAGAGATCAGATGCCGAATGAGCGTCTGGCAAAAGCGGAATCTGAGCAGCTGACGTGGGCCCTGCTGCTGGGCCAACCCAAGGCTGCACGCCCAGAGCTGCCTGGGGAGGGCCCCTCCCCCCGCCCGGAGGTCCTGCCCCTGCTTTTGCCCCGGGAGGGGTGGGGTTGGGCTGCTCATACCCGTCGGGCTCCCCCCATCTAGTCATAGCTCTGTGATCTCCAGGGGGCTCTCCATGATCACGTCGCGAAGCTTGTGCAGGGGCGTGGATTTGGCGGACTCGGTGCGGGCGTTGCGCTCGAAGGCGCTGGCCTCGGCGGTGGTCAGCGTCTCCAGTGAGCGGCCCAGGCCCTTCTGGTCATCTTCGGGCAGGCTATTGAGGTCGGTGGCCAGCAGTGTGCCCGTGCTGCCATGCATCACGTGGATCCCGTCTGGCCCTTTGAGCTCCGTAGGCGGCTTGTGGCAGAAGTGCAGGCTGCCCTGGCCGGGGCTGCACTCCCCTGGCTCCTCTTCCAGCTCAGTCTGGATCAGCTGCAAGAGGCCGGGACCCCCCCGTGTTCAGGGCAGGGCCAGGCCCTGAGCAGGTGGATGGCCCCGAGTCCCACCTGCTATGGGCCTGTTGCCTCCCTGCTGCACACGAGGAACCCTGAGCTCGTGCCGCAGCAGCCCTGTGTGGCCTGTGACAGTGTTTCTCAAACTGGGTACAAAGGGGAGCCATGGATACTTCTGGTGCTACAGATGCGTTCTCCAGAGCACGGGCTTCCTATGAGAATCTTTCATATCTCCTGTATTCACTTTGATCTATAAAGACCCTGTGACTGCAGTTGTGGAATCTGGATTTGTTACCACGTTGGCCTTAAGCAGGATCAGCTCCTAACTGTGGCCAGCTGGAAAGTGTCCACAGTTGAAGCTGGAGGGGATTAGTAAGGTAGAGCAGAGACTCACAAATGGCGCTTTTGTCCTGTGTGGAGCTGTTCAGCTGGCCAAATCTGGGTTTTTAGATAAAGTCTGGCTTTCTAAAGTGTTGACATATCACTGCAGGCAAATAAATATGTATATCTATTTGACCCTACAGCCACTTTCTTAAAATGACATCACCTCTCAAAGGTATCTTCTTGGGGCTCGTCAAATCTAAGAAACACTGCCTCAACACCCACCCACCCCTGGGGAAGCCCGCTGTGGAGGCCAGATAGCAGAAGCAGAGCCCGCTGTCTGACTCTCTGAACCCCCGCCCAGTGCAGTCTTGGGCCCTAGCTGCTGATCTCGAGACTCCGAGGAGGATGAACGAGAGAGAGAGACAGCACCCCCAGGGCTGGGGCACAGCACACAGCTCCCGGCCCACCCGCTACCTCGGAGATGGAGGAGTGGCAGGAGGAGGCTTTTTGCACCATCCGCTGTGCAAAGAGCTTTTTGAGCCGCAGGTAATCCTCCAGGACCACCTTCAGCAGCGAGCCCTGGGGGAGGGAAAGGGTTAACCCCCAACCAAGGCCCTCCCCTGCCTGCCCCGCCCATCACTCACTCCCATAACTCGGGTGGGGGTGATGGAAGGCACTCGGGGAGTGTAGGATGTACAGGCGTCTGATCCTAGGGTAGAGGACTGAGAGCAGAGCCTGGTGACAGCGGCCAGCCAGAACCCACGTGGGCTTGTATCTCAGAGTCCCGGCCTCCGGGACACTGCAGGCTGAAGCGGCTCCTTATCAGCCAGGGGCCCTGGCCCCTCTCTGCCTTGGTGTTCTTGCCCCCGTGGAGGGCAGGTCTAGCTGAGTCCCCAGAGGTGGAGAAAGCTGTTTCTCAGGATCCTACCCCCTCCCTGCATCCTCTGGAGTAAGTCCGAGCTCAGCCAGGGGTCTGGGTGCAGGAGCTGCAAGGAGGGCTCACCTTGATGGGCCCCTCCCGGATGATCTGGCCCAGCTTGGCAATGTTGTCATACTCCTGGATGGCCGCCCGCAGGTACCGGTCATCATCAGGCTTGACTGCTGCTGGTTCACGCCCAAAAGTTCCCTGGGGAGAGGGGGTGTGTTAGCTGGAGCTGAGGTAGACGGCGCGCGTGCAGGGCAGTGGACCGGTTCCCCCCAGCCACCCAGCTCCTTGGCCAGCGATGGCAAAGACCGTACGCTACCTCCACCCTGTCCCTCCCGACTGTCCACACCCCATCCCTGCCCCGGCCCAGGCCTGGGCTCACATGGGTGCGGGTAGGGCTGCTCCACAGGTCGGCGATCTCACTCAGGTTCTCCGGCAGGTCATCCTCGTGCTCTGCCTGGGCAGCCAGCTCCAGGTTCCGGCAGAAAGGATCCAGCCACACGGGGTTGGCCCTGCAGGTGGGGAGTGGGGTTGACGGGAGGGTGAGGAAGGCAGGCTCGAGTGGACAGATGCCCTTGAAGCTCGCCCCTAACCACCCCCCGCCGTTTCCTGGGCCGTAGTTGTGCTTTTCACAGGACTGGGGCTTCAGGGCCTTGAGAAGTAGGGACCTTGCCTGTGGTACCCGTGGGTGCGTCCTCCCGCCTCAGGATCCTGCTAGAACCAGGACAATGTGTCCATCTGGATCAGCTTTGGTGCAGAGGCCTCGCCCTGTATCCGATGCCCAAAGCCTACGCCCCCTGGAACTTGGGACCCAGTCAGGGTGGGGAGCCCAACTCGGTGGAGAGAGAGGGGTACCCAGCCCAGCAGGGGGCGCCCACACCCCAGGTTTCAGCCAGTCCATGATGCCCTCAGTGCTTGAGAGGCAGCGGGGACTTCTCCACTGCAGCTGGGTCCTGGGTGGGTCTCCCCAAAGTGCACCCGGCAGGGTTCAGGGACACCACTTCTCACTCACCCGTCAAAGGAATACTTGTTGGTGTTGGGCATGTCCATGATGTCGACGAAGCCGCGATTCCCTGCAGGAGAAGGGTTGGGGCGTGAGGGGAGGGTAGACCCTGCTGGGGCTGGGGAGCTGGGCCTTAGCCAGCCCTATGGGGCCTGGGCTGTCACCCTAGGCCCTCAGGGGCCCCTCGTGCCCTCCCACCTCCCCACCCATCACAGCCCTCTGACCTGCCGAGCCAGCCACGATGGCTTTGAGCTTCCTCTTGTGTCTGGAAAGAAGCAGAGGGGCCGGTGAAGGAGGCTGCGGCTGGGCTGGCGTCTCAGGGCCTGATGGCCCTGCCTGCCTCCGTGACTGTCCCAGCAGCGGGGCTGGTCAGCCTATCTCAAAAGGCAGGGCACGTAGGGGTCACTCACACGGTCCTGTAGTACCAGTTCATGAGGATGAAGAGCATGGCAGCCAGGAAGAGGAGAATGGCCAGGACGATGATCGCCATCTAGGGCAGCAGGGCCAGGGATGAGTGGCTGAGAGCACCCAGGGCAACAAGGGGATGGTGGGGGTGGTGTCACCAGGGGTACCTGCAGGGCGGACATGTCATCGGGCAGCCGGACAGAGATGGCGGGCTGCACGTCTAGGACGTTGTAGTTCCGGAATAGATTCCTCAGCTGCTCCTTGTTTTCATCGATCATCTGGATCACCCTGGGCGAGGGGCAGGGGCCTCAGCTCCCATCCTCCGCCGTTCCGCAAGAGCCCGTCCTACTCAGGCCAGCCTGCCCCCACATTCACCCCCGACGAAGCCTTGCAAGATTAAGGCCCACCCAGCTCGGATAGCTTTGTATCTTACAGGGTTTACCATCCCTTCACACAAGCTCCTGTCTGATGCTCACAATTGCTGTAATACTCCCATTTCACACATGGGGAGAGTAAGGCTCAGGGGGGTGGAGCTCTGCTCATACACCCAGACTGTGTTCTCTCTACCTGCCCTGCCCACGTCTGGGGTAGAGCCCCCATACAGCAGGCCTGATGGCGTTATCCGTGCCTCCTTAGTGGGTCCCCTCTCTGACTTCCAGGGCAGTGAGGCAGACCGAAAGACAGGCTGAGCACAGACGCCCACCCACCGGTCCACGTCCAGGATACGGTTGGTTTCGCGGTTCACCACGTGGATAAGCAGCTCTGTCTGTGCGAAGTTCACCCGACCCTTCTTGTCCACGTGGAACTAGGCAAGAAGGGGCATCATGGGGTGTGCGGCAGGAGCAAGGGATAGGATGGGCGCCTCTTCTAGCAGCCTCTCCTGCCCTACCCTGCCAGTAAACCCATCACTACTGAATGCTCACCAGGGACCAAGCTCGATGCCAGTCACTGAACCAGGCACTACTATTAGCTCCCATTTTACAGATGAGGAAACTGAGACCCAGAGACTCGGAAGGACTTGCCCAAGGCCATGCATCTAGGAAATGACTGATCCCTTTCATACCCCTGACCTCTCTGCAATGCCCTGTCCCTGCGGCCTGGTCCCCCTTCTCCCTCCACTGCCCCTAGACCCAGGGTGGGTTCATGGGGTACCTGCACGTCATCAGTGTTGACGATGGCACCGGTGATGTTGGAGAGCAGGCGGATGAACTCCTCCTCGAAGCCACGCACGCGGTCGGGGATCTCATTAATGACGATCTTGACCCGCTGGTCATCCCTCAGGATGTAGATGCCAATGATGGCTGTGTCATTGTGACCTGCCAGGTCCCGGGCCACAATGTCCACTACAAAGTAGCCAGGGCTGTAGGCCATGAAGAGATCGAAGGTGCGCAGGATGCCGTCCACACTCCCTGTAGGGAAAGCCCAGGGGTGGTGAACTTTTTCTGGAGAATTCTAAGTTTTTATTTAAACATGCTGCATAATAAAACACAACTTGGACAAGTTTGGGACTCTGCTGTCCCATGCTGGGATGCTATAGAACACTTCTGAGTTCCCTCAGTATCATCTCTCTGTCTCTTACACATACACATGTGCTTCGTAATTCCACAACCACAGCTGAGAGATGACCAGCAGTGGTACAGCATAGTCTTCTCTTAAAAGACAGTAGACCTGGGTTCAAAATCTGCCACTTTCTAGCTTTGTGACCTTTAGCAAGCCTCTCTATGCTTATTAAGATAGCAGTGGGAACTCAGAGGACAAAGGGATGGTGTCTGGTTGTGTGACTGGAGGTGGCAACACATGAACTAGACTTCAAAGGGTGGTTAGCGGGAGCATATCTGAAGGCAGAGTTGAAGGTCAGGGTGGTATTCCAGGAGGTGAAGGCCGGGGGAGGATGGTGTGGAGCAGGCTGAAGGGATGGTGAGCAGTTCAGCCTGGGTGGGCGCAGTGCCCTTAAGGGTAGTAAGGGGCTGTGAAACCAGAAAGAGGGATTAGGAAGAAGACCTGGTGAGCCTTGAAAGCCAGGCCAAGGAGGCTGGATTGATTGCTGTGGGCAGAGAAGAGCAGGGAAGGGGCTGGAGCTGGAGGTGTGGTAATGTGACACCCACTGGGACACGTTCTAGAACCTAACAAAGAGATGTTCAGCTATCCACACAGGCAAATTCACAAGCAAACATGCATACTTTTACATACAAGTGTGCTTTGTACACTTGGGGAAAATTCTGGCTCCCCAGTGCCTACCTAGCACAATGCCTGATGCAGGCGAGGCTGAGGTGCACAAATGGAAAGATAGGTGGATATATGGAAAGGAGAATGGGAGGATGGATGGATGGATGGATGGACAAATGGGTAGATGGGTGGGCAGATGGATGAATGAGAGGATGGATGGATGGGTGGACAGATAGATGAATGGGTGGGTGGATTGATGGATTGTTCAGTGGGTGGGTGGGTGGATGGATGGATGAGGAGACGGGAAGAAGAAAGAAGAGAAGAAAGTGGTTGGGTAGATGTAGAGATGGATAGGTGGATTAGAGGACAGATCAAAAGATAGGTGGATGAATGAAAGGATTAACAGATAATGGCTGGCTGGCTGAAGGATGGATGGATGGGTGGGTGGGTGAATGGAAGGACTGACACGGCTGGTTGGCTGGCCAGTTACCTATACCCTGGGGTAACCCTACAGACCATATCTCCTCCAGACGATAGTCCATGAAGTGGCTGGAGCCCCTACCCATCGTGAAGACATGGCCCACATCCTCAGAGTCATTGGCAAGGGCCCGGAAGTAGTGGATGGCCAGGATGCTGTAGAAGACGAGGCTGTTGTTGCCAATATCTGCATCCAGGGCCAGCACCTGGATCAACTCTGAGCCCACTTTAGCGTCGGTGGCCACTCCTGCAGGAATGGGCAGGCGGGTGTAAGCGGCAGAGCAGAGGCCATCCCACACCCCAGGCCCAGGCTCTGGTCCCTGCACCTGCAGTGTACTCAGCCTTGGTGAAGCGTGGTGGCTGGTCGTTGATGTCCTCCAGCACGACACGCACTTCCTGCAGGGTGAGGTCAGTGACCAGGTCCAGGGCTGGGGAGCGCCCACGGGGAGGTGTCCAGCTGCGATTGCTCGAGGCCTTGACGATGAAGGAGAAGACAGCTTCGCGCTCCCGGTCCAGGTCCCGCAGCACCAGCAGACGCCCGTCGGGCTGCAGCTGGAAGTTCTTCTCTTCGTCGTCGGCTGAGGGGGGGACCATGGCACAGCGTGAGGGGCAGGGCGGGGGCATATTTGGGTCATCTCCAGCCCCAGGGTAGGTAGGCACTAGCCCCATCAGGCCTCACCTGCGATGAAGTAGTACACGATGGCGTTGGGGCCCTCGTCTGCGTCCACAGCGCCTGTCACGTTGCCCACGAGGGTGCCAGGTGGTGAGTGCTCGGGCACTGTCATCAACTGGTACTGGGGGCTGCCTTTCTGCAGGGGGAGAGGGAGGTCATGGGAGGCCAAGGGAAGGCCTGAGCTTCTGGCTCCTGCCAGAGGGCCCTAGGCAGTGTTTTTGTGGGTGCTGAGGGAGTTTTTTGCCCAGGCCTTGTGGGGTGAGAGAAATTGCTGTAACCTCAAGGGAGCAAGGGCTGGGCCGGAGACACTCCAGCTCTGCCCTCAGGGAGTGTCACCCGTGACATCCGCCATGAGGGCAGGGCTGGGCTTGGCACATTCTCTGAAGTCTCCCAGCACTTAGATGGATGTTTGAATGAGGAGGGCATGAGCTTGAGCGTGCTCTCTCTGTCTCTGTCTCTCTCTCTCTCTCTCTCACACACACACACACACACACACACACAGTCTCCAGGGAACATTACATCCTAGGTGCACACAAGAAGAAAAAACCACCAAGTCAGAGAGTCTGAGTCCACATGAAGAGGTTCAGCCCCAGCTCACTAAAGCAGAACTGATTTTCAGGCTTCTTGTGTGAGCTCGTATACAAACATGGGAATGTCAGCTCCACGAGTCAGGCATTTTTGTCTGCTTTTTTGACTGCTGGATAGTGCCTTGACATAGTAGCTGCTCAATAAATATTTGTTCTGTGAAGTGCTGTGCAGTTTCCACGTGTAACCACGTGTGTCTACGGCACAGGAAAGTGTGTACACGTGTGCTTGCAGGCAGGTGAGTCCCTGTGTGGGTGTGACTAGTGCGGGGGATGGGTGAGCTCACCGGAGGCCTCACGAAGAGGGGTTCGTTGTCATCGATGTCCTCCAGGGCCACCTGCAGCGGCTGCATAGTCTCATAAGGCACCGGCTGGCCCAAGTCGCTGGCCACCAGGATGAGCTGGGGGGGTGGAGAAGTGCCGTCAGAGGAAGAGACGAAGGGCCCCAGGCAGGCATCCCCAGAGGACAGGTCACTACCCTCACAGACATTCTAGGTGGGGACATGGTGGTCCTGTGCCCAGAGCAAAGTCTCTTCTTCGGCCCTGCCCCTCACACTGGGCCCCGCCCCTCGTGCCAGGCCCCACCCCCTTACGCTGTACACTGCCTGCTTCTCTCGGTCCAGGCGCTGCGCGGTCTGGATGAGCCCGCTGATTGGGTCGATGGTGAAGTACTCCCAGTCCCGGTTGCCTGTTGTCTTCAGGAAGCTGTAGCGCACGGCCCCATTGAGGCCCTCGTCCTTGTCTGTGGCATAGACCTCGTACACGTTGGAGTGCAGTGGGATCTCCTGCAGGGGGCACGGGAGGGAGGCTCCTGGGGCATCTTGAGAGAATCCCAGCTCCCAGACCCGATGGAGCTCTTGTTCTTTCTCCTCACCTATCAGAATGTCCTCACCACCTAGCATCCTTAGGAAACGCCTGTCTGCTTGGCTGGATGCTCCCGGAGTCTGAGCACCTGCTAGAACATCCCTTCACCCCACCCCCAGCTAAGGCCACTGCCCACTGAAAGTCCAGCCTGGGATCCACCATGCTGCAGACTCTCTCAGGATGACACCCTTCCAGGGGCTATCCCATCCCTCCGATCCCACTGCATGCTGAGGTTTAGAAGACAGAAGGGGAATCCCAAAGCTGAGGCCACAGCCACCCTCTGTTTCCAGGTCTGCCTTGCTCTCTGCTACCCCAATCACAGGAGTTCTAGGTATCCCCAAACAACACCATCCACCCAATGGGGTACCTGAAAATGGGGGGCATGCAGGTAGGGTGACATGGTATGACATGGTGGCTAGAGACTGGACATGTGCATGCTAATCTGTTACTAAATCACCATGTGACCTAGACATGTCACTTCACCTCTCTGTGCCTCAGCCCCCCGAGTTCTTTGAGTTAAGTCTGAGATATCAAAAAACCCAATTTACGTCAGACATTGACCCATGAAAAGGCTGCCAAGGGCACAAGAAAAAAACAAGTTTCTTTGCTTTTAGTTCAAAAATTATCAGCTCAGCATGGTTTCACTGTTTATCTCATTGATCACGACAATCAGAAACTCCAAATGGCAGTTACATCTAATTGACAGAAAGTGGGATGACAGAGATAATTACTTAACAAATGCTGGTTGTTTGGGAGACATGAATCTTTCAAAATAGGGACCCCTTGAAGGGAAAAAACTAAGTAAAAGGGGGGCTTTGGCATGCAAAAGAACTAGATTATTGTTAATTGATACCCTGCCTCACTCTACAAAAAAAGATTTGAGGCAGCTTACAAGAATGTATACACAATAATAAGAGTAAATAAGTTAAAAAAAATCAGGGTAAAGAAAAAAATGGTTGGCAGGAAGATGGAAACTGAGGGATGGGAGATAAGGCGTGTGTGCTAAGTCCCTGCAACATCTTTCACGGTGGACTGACCACTATGAGCTCCCTAGTGGGCAAAGCAAAGAGGGCCACTGCATCATTGCAGTAGACACAGAAAGGGCAAATCACAAGGTAAAAGCATAGAGTTTCCTAGAGCTCAGCCCTGGGAGAAATTTCTCTTGTGGGACCTCAAAGAGGAGATAGAGTGACAGCAAGGACTTAACACTGACATTCTGAGATGTGGAGACATGCTGAAGTTTGGGGAGCAAAGAACAAGTGGGAGACACCCCAAGTATTCTACCAAGGAGCATTTTGGGCTTGGATGCTGAGAGGAAGGAGGGGAAGGGCAGGAGTCAAAGGAGTACTTCCCCATCTTTACAAGACAATTGAGAGCAAGGCATGAAAGAAGAATTGGAGATAGTCAGAAGCTCAGCCACTTCCCCTTGTTTCTTATTTTGATGCTCATCCTCAAGTCCCAGGCTGTCTCCACACTGGTATCAGCAGGAACAACAGACAGACGGAAGGGGCTATGTGTTTATTTTGAGACAAGTATAGGGGAAGTGACTTGCGGGGAGACTGTCCTTCTTGGCAGACATTTAGGAGCAAGAGATGGGGCATCTACTATTATAAGTCCCACTTTGCAGATGAAAAAACAGACTCAGAGAAGTCACTTGCTCGAGGTCATTTGGCTGGTAAGCGATAGAATCTGATGTGAATCCAAGAGCTTCTGCTGGCCCAGCCCTTCTTACTAACGACTTCAGTACTGCCCTGTGTGGCACTGAGCTGGCCCGTTCCCTACTCTGGCCTCAGTTTCCCTGGTTTCGCAGTGGGGGCCCCTTTACCCTCTCAGACTGCAGGATGACTGCAGGATGGAGAAGCGGGCTGAATCCTGGAAGGGGGTGTAGGTAGCAGGAGGCCCCGGGGGACAGCAGTACCTCTCTGATGTGGAGGATGGTGCCGTTGGGTGGGCGCACGAAGACGGGGCGGTTGTCGTTGACGTCGATGACCTCCACCAGGAGCATGGTGGTGCCCCAGAGCGGGGGCTGTCCGCCATCCGTGGCCACCACGGTCAGGTTAAACCTCTCGTAGGACTGCAGTGGCCGCTTTGTGGTCACCAGGCCCGAGTCCATGTCCACGTGGAAGGCCTCTGGCAGGTGGGGGCAGGAGAGCAGGGCATGGCTCCGGCTAAGCCATCCTTCCCATCCCTCCTCCTCCCCCTCCTCCCCCTCTTCCGCCTGGCCTGGGGCTGCAGTAAGGCAGCCTGCCCCTCCCACCCCCTAAGGCATCATCGGTGGGGAGCAGGCTACGTACCCACGCCCGGGCCCTCGAGGGAGTAGGCCAGCTCCCCATTGGAGCCCTCATCCTGGTCGGTGGCCATCATGGTGATGACGGAGGTGCCCGCTGGCTCATTCTCATACACGCTCGTGCTGAACTGGGGCTTGGAGAACTGTGGCCGACAGTCATTAATGTCCAGCACCTGGATTACCACCTGGAGGGGAGGTTGAGCTCAAAGGTCAGGAGCATATTGGGGGCTGCTTCAGGTGACCCGGTCACACAGGATTAAGCCGCGGTGGACAGTGCCCACTGTTTAGTCTGACCCCAAACTACTTATTTAACCCCCTGACCCTCAGTTTCCTTAGGTGTACATTGGGGACAATAGGATTTTATCTCTCAGGGGCTTGTGAGGCTTGTCCGTGATGGTATATGCGCAGTCCCTGGCCTGAGTAAGTGCTCAGCAACTAGTACTGCGGTTAACAGGTAATCTGTGTCTGGGTCCTGAAGCAGGGACTCCTCCCCACCTATCTCCTACTCTGTCCTCTGTTCCTTCCCACAGTGGCCCCATATATCTGACTCTAATTTCTGGACCTTAATGCTCGACTGTCATTCCTCCACTCCCAAAGGCCCCTCTTGACTGGGATTTGTGTCTGGCCTGGGACTTGGCTCTGTCTGCTGACCCCAGAGCCCAGGGCAGGTCCTATGGATACACCAGGAGGCCCTTTTTCCCTGGCTGCTGTGGCCCTGCCTGACTGCATCCGTAACAGAGCCCTTCACAGCCATGATTTTAAGAACCCCTTTCGGTGCACAAAGCGCTTTCCCACCTCCCATCTCCTGGACTCACCACCAGGCTGGGAGGAAGGCATCATCACTGCCCCTGCCCTCCACTCCCTGCAGCTTTGACAACCGAGGCTCAGAGAGGTTACATGACAAATGCAGTGTACTCAGCTAGTGGAACCTTAGTCTTCTGACTACAAACACTGTGCTTTTCCCAATACAGCACATGCCTATGTGACAGGACAGAATGCAGGTATGTGTGAGTGCTCCCAGCCCTGTTGCCTACCTGCCAAAGAGAATTCTTCTTTGCCCACCCGGCTTCTCACCTCCCCACCCTTCAGGAGACTTTTCTTTGGATGGTTAGGTTATTGTTGAGAATTGGAAGAACTGAATACAGAAAGACAGGACTGGAAAGGGCAGAAAGAAGGGGGAGGAAGAAAGAGAAAGCGAAGTCTTGAGGTGTGGGACTCTGGATGGAAATGGGGACAGAGCCTAAAGGTGGGATGCTGGCCTCCCCAGAGCAACTGTGTGGACAGTAGACCTGGAATGGAAATGGGGTTGTGAATTTGATCCCTCATGAATGTTCTTTAAGAGACATAAAGATAAGTGCTTTATAATTATGTTTGGTTGCTGGACTGTGTTTCTTTCAATGGGACGTCATGGAGACACTGGGCCATGTGGAGCCCCAGCCTTTATTTGGGTTACGCCCAGTTATGTTTAGCTGCCTTAGCAGGGGTTTGACACAAGAAGTTTCTCGTGCAGAGTCCCCATCTCCCTAAGCCACAGCCATCGTGAACCCCCAGCTAAGCTCTTGCCTCTCCTTCCTGCCACCACACCTCTTGAGGGGCCAGAGTGGTTCTGCTCCTGCCCTGCAGCAGCCATTCTCTAAAGGCTTTGCCTACTGCCTCCACAGTGGCAGTCCTTAGCGTCTCTGCTCCACGCAAGGGTCCCTCACCTGCACCGAATTTTCTCGACGGTTGCTGGCTACATCCCCAGGGTTATCTTTGGCCAAGGCAGTCAGGATATAGTGGGCCTTCTTCTCCCGGTCCAGAGAGGACAGAACATAGATGTCACCCTAGTAGAGGGAGGGTGGAGTCAGGTCCTTCATCAATTCAACAGATATTTATTAGAGCATCTGCTATGTGCAGTCACTGTTCTGGGCTCTGGAGATACAGCACTGAAGAGACAACAGACCCTGCCCCGTGGAGCTCTCATTCTAGTGGCTCTTCTGGACCTTACTACCCCAGTTCACCTGGAGATGGGATGAATGGCCCAGGCTGGAGCTCACTACCTGGCCAGGTACAAAGTAGTACTGCATAAGTATTCACTGTTCATAGTGCCAGGCCAGGAGTGTGTTTTATTGTTCACACCAAGAGGAAGGAGAGAAACCCTGCTGAAAGGGCAGAGTGCAGGGGGATGTGGGCAGGCGGTGGGAGGGAAAGTCCAGCTCCAGCCCCACAGCTGGGGAAGGCCCTGCCTGGCCAGCCACCCCCAGGCCACAGGGCTCTCTCGCTGTACTGCAAGAGCAACTTTGAACCAATTTGCCGACATTTAAAATCATCACCCATCTTTTCTCTTGAGCTTCTGCATTCCCACAAGTCTGAGACCCATGGGAGCATGGGGGCTGTGTCCATGGGCGCTTCTTCCCTCTCCCAGCACTGAGGATAGGGCCATGTATACAGTAGGTGCTCAAATACTGTGCCCACTTTCTGCAGAGCTTCCTAGTTTTTGACAGTTTCAAAAAGCAGTCGCACGGACTTGAATCAAGTCTTCCGGTCTGGTGGAGACATATCTCAGTTTTTGTCCCACAAGGGGCTAGTTCCAAAAGACTGGCCACTTCCTCCCATGTCTCCTGGGACAGAAAGACCGCAGTCTACAGGATGTCTGGGACTCTGAGAACAGGGCTTGCCAACTTGGCTGAAAGACCTCTGAGGCTATAGATGTCCAGGTGGCAGGACCCAGAAACAGGGCGATGACTGTAACACTTTTGGTGGCTTCTCAGCCTGTGACCCTGGGCCCTTCCCACTTCCCACTCCCCAAACCCAGGCCCTCCGTTGCCCACTCACTGTGGTGGGGCTGATGGCAAACTTGCCCTCGCCGTCCACAAGGCTGTACTCAATGAGGGCGAAGTTGCCTGAGTCGGCATCAGTAGCAGTGACCGTCAGGATGACTGTGCCCACAGGAACATCCTCAAAGATGGCTTCCTGGAGCCCAGTGGGCAGGGAGAAAGCATGGGCCACGGTCAGTCCTAGAGTCTCTGCCCTTGTCCGAGAAACTCACGGGTGCAGACAACCCAGAGCATCAAGCTACTCATGGGTGGTCATTCCCACGGGACTTAAAGGCTGGCAGGGTGGGAGTGGAAGATGCCCAAAGGTGCCAAGGAATGGGTGCAGGTCCCAGACCCAATTTGTTGGCCGGGCCACCCACCTGGTAGGAGAGTTGGTCAAAGATGGGGTTGTTGTCATTGATGTCCACAATCTCCAGGTAGACAGGAATCTCAGCTGCCCGGGGCGGGGACCCATTGTCTGAGGCCCTCACGGTGAAGTTGAGCCAGTGTACTTCCTCATAGTCCACTGTCCGATTGGCAATGACCTTCCCTAAGACACAGAGACACCCACTGCCATTTTGGCCACCCCTCACTCGTGGAAGCTCTCTAAAGTATGAAGAGAGGGATCTGGGGCTCTGAGGGATGAGTATGGTCCCTTGAAGGAGGAGGGTGGCCAGGCAGCACTGCCCAGGCCAGAGGGCCGAGAATAACTGGCATCCAGCTGTTCTCCTCACTGGAGGGGTGAGAAAGCTATTCACAAGTCAAAGGAATGTACACTAACACGCTGAGGACCTCCTCTGGGACACTTCCCTCTTGGCCTTCTGGCTTCCTAAGTGATACTAACTGTGGAGGTTGGATGGTAGAGAGGGTGATGGAGTATTCCAGGTTTCCAGCAGACACCGAAAGGGGCTTCCATCCCTACCTAGAGCTAGGCACTCTGTCCTTGCCTGTGGTTTGGGCATCTGGGAGTGACTAGAATGTTAGCCATACTGGATCTGGCCTAGCCCACTGAGAGGCTCCAACTGGAGGGTGAGAAGCAAGCCATGGTCCCTCTTGGAGGCTAAGCAGGCACAGACACATGTTCCCCAACCCTCCTCTGGCTGATTTCCCACCTACCTGCTGAGGAGTCTTCCAGCTGGACATAGCCTGGGGGTATCAGGTCCAGCAGGGTGTAGGTGATCAGCCCATTGAGGCCCTTGTCGGGATCCACGGCTGCCACAGCGATGAGCGTGGTGCCTGGGGTGGCCCCCTCCAGGATCCTCTCCGTGTAGTAGGTGATCCCGAAGGGCTTGAATTGGGGCGTGTTGTCATTGACGTCCAGGATGTTGACCGTCAGCTTGGCTGGGGTGGAGGCAGGGGGTGAGAGTGGCATGAATGGGCCCCAGTGTGGCTGGGCCAGGCCTTCCTAAGTCTCAGCCAAACCCAGAGAGGATGGCAGCATCTCACAGTCCTCCTGGGACTCCCTAAAGCTTGCCCTAAGCCGCAGGTGGTGGCATGGCATGTGACCCTCGCCTCTGGTGTGGTCACTCACTCTTCCATTGGGAAAGGGGCTCGGGTTCTGCCAACTGGCTGAGTAACCTTGGTGGAACCCCTGGCCTTCACTGTGCCTCAGCTTCCTAACCTGTCCCATGAGACAGGACTAAGATGATCTTTAAGACCCTTTCCATGATTCAGCCTTTTGTTTCCCCTCTGAGTTGTTCCCTCCACATAACCAGCCTGGGCCCTTTGCCTCTCTGAGCCTGGGACAAGTATTGGGTTGGCCAAAAAGTTCGTTCGGGTTTTTCTGTAAGATGCCATGGAAACGCCTGAATGAACTTTTTGGCCAACCCATAGGAGATGACCAGGTCTGCCCTTCCTTCCTGAAAACTTGGGCCTCTGGGCTGTAAAGATAAGCAACCAGTATCTGCCAGGCCTATCTCCCCACCCCAGCGGCTGTCCTTGCCTCGTGGCAGAGTCCACGTGAGGCCACCCCATCCCTACACCCTCCTCCCCGCTCCCTGCTTGGCCCACACAAAATCCAGTGCCTCTAGCAGCCCGTCCGGGCTCAAGCTGCAGGCAGGGTGGCCTGTGCCCAGCTGCAGAAGGCAGCATGCATGCCCCTCTCTTCTCTGCCGTGGTGCCTGCGTCCCCCATTGTGGTGTCTGTGGCCTCAATTCACCTTTCCTTATTCTTTGCTTCCTCTGGCCTGACCAGGTGGCTTCTTATCAGATCTGAAGTTCCGATCTCACATCCAACCACACCCTGCTTCCCAGTTCTGACAATGGGATTCCAACCTAAGTCTCTGTCAACCCATCCTTTTCTCAGTCCCCTTCCAGCCTCTACCAAGCCTTCTCCCTACTCTGAGCCTTTGGAGTTCAAGATCACACACAATTCTGGGCTTCTGGATCCCCCACTGCTGAGCTCTGCCTGACAGCTGGGACCCAGGGCCACCCTCAGCCTCACTGTAGCTGCAACCTCCCCCACCCCTCCTGCAGCCTGACGACTGGCAGCCCCGTAGCTGGGTCCCGCTTCTCCCTCCCTGGGGCCAGGCCTGTGCCGGTTCTGGGCCTGTCTCTCTATGGGATCGTGTGGGAGATGCCTGCGGGGAGCCTTACCGTTTGGCACACTGACGGAGCGCTCTGGTAGGTCGCTGGCATTGTCAATCACTGAGAGAGTGACCTCATAGGTGGCGACCAGTTCCCGGTTCAGGGGGGATTTCACCATTACAGACCCTGTAGACCAGACCAGGTCAGGTTCAGCCCGAGGGGAACCCCCTAAAATCTGGGCCTCCCGGGGGTGCTCCTGGCCAACCCTCCCAATCCCCACCAAGGGCAATGATCCCCAAAGGACCCAGGACTTGCCGGTTTCATCTTTGGCTGGGATGACACCACAGCCATCTGCAAGCTGGGGGCACAGTCACTCTGCCCCTCACTCACCGCTTACTACCCAGGCAATTATTTAACCTCTCTACACCTCTGTTTCCTCATTTGTAAGATGAGGATAATTAGAGTACCTACCACAGAGGGCTATTTGGAGGATTATAACAATTAACTGAATTTACATTTGTAAAGGGCTTAGAACAGTGCTTGGCACTTAGAAAGTGCTGTGTAATTGCTTGTTTAAAAAACGCTTGTTGGAATTCCCTGGCTGTCCAGTGGTTAGGACTCCACGCTTTCACTGCTGAGGGCCTGGGTCCTATCTGCAAGCCATACGGCATGGCCAAAAAAAAAAAAGATGCTTGTATTCCACAACCATTGAACTTATGGTTAAAAATGGTTATGATGGTAAATTTTATATGTATTTTATCAAGATTTAAAAAATGCTTGTATTCTAGGGAGATCAAGCATAAAGGAAGGTCAAGGCAGCTAAAAAGCCCTGAGGGGGTTCCCTGGAGGGGACAGTGGTGGCACAGCCTAGACAGTAAGGCCCACCCCTTTGTGAGGCTGCCTGGAGCACCGTGAAAGGAGCACCGCCCTACGGCAGTACTAGCAAGGAGCTGTTTCCTTCTCTCCTACCCACTGCCTCCCCAAGCCCCTGCCTGCCCTCCAGAGGCTTGGGCTTGAACTGGACAGACCGAGTTTTGCCCATCTCAGGCCTGGCTCTGTTGGGACCTCTCTTCTTCCTGCCAGTTTGAGGGCCTGGTGGCTCTTCCTCCCATTGGCCTCATCCTAGGGTGAAACCTCCTCTCTCTCTCTTTTCCCAGCTCCCTCTCAGGCGTTGGGGTGTCTGGGATTCCCGTCCCCCTTGGCAGATCCCTCTGCTGAGCTTCTGTCCTCCTCAGGGCCCCAGCCAGGGGGCAGTCACTTACCCTGGGCCGCCGCCTCCTCCTCCTCCTCCTCCTCTTCCTACTCTCGCTCCCCGTCCCCGAGGCTGGGGAGCGAGGATGGGGAGAGGGTGGCTGCATTCAGTCTGCAAAGGCTGGGCCACGGCCTTGGCCCAGGCCCCACGGGGTGGGAAGGGTGGTAGGGGTGCGGTGCGTATGGAGGAAGGCGATGGGGTGAAGCAGAGAAGAGATGAGGTGGGAGGCGACAGAGAAACAGAGCTCAAACCTGTGGGCCTGCCAGCCGTGAGGAAGAGAGAAGAGGGTCAACATCAGTTAGTTCAGGGTGCAGAGGGGATGGAGCAGAGTAGGGCATGGGGGATGGAAGGGCTCAGAGCTGACCAGGGCTGGAGGGTTGGGAGGGATGGGGTGGACGGGAAGAGGCAGAGGGGCAGGAAGCCAGCGGAGCAAGTGGGAACCCAGTTGGAGAGGAGCACTCAGAGGGCTGAGGCTCTGGCAGGAAGAAAGGAGAGAGAGGTGAGCAAGGGAGGGGGAGAGCATGAGGAAGAGGGGCAGAGAAGACACTGGAAAGGAAAATAGAAGAGAAGAGAGTCAGTCGGAGGGAGGGAGGACAGAAAAAAATGGGCAACAGTACAGCATAAAGTTGGGCTGGGTCATGGAGCAGCTCTCCATGGTCCTGAGAAACCACTGCAGCAGGAATTTTGCTAACCTGACACATGACTGAGCTAATTCCCCCTAGTGACTCATGGTTTTCCTGTCTTCCTTTTTCCTTTTTCCTCAGAGGCATACTGAGTTAATCATACTCTCTGGTTCACTGCACACTATGGTCACTGGCACTGTTCTTGTTTTATGTATGTATCTATTCCCTTTTATTCTCATACTCCTCTCCCCTTCTCTCCTCCCCTTGGGCAATGTATTAAAGTGTATTTTTTATTTGAAGGTGTTCCCGAAAATCATGTATTGTTTTTGTGTATGTATTTTACATTTATGCAATGGGATTCTGGTATATATAACTCATTCTATTTCTTATTCTTTTCAGTAAGTACTTGTTTTTAAGGTCTACCCATGTTTCTCTGTGTGTGTCTCATCTGTTGCTTCTAACAGCTTCCTGGTATCCCATGATGTGCACCCACCACATTTTACTCTCCAACATCCCAGGGATGGATGCCTTGGTTGCCTCCAAGCTCCTGTCACCAATAACACTGCAGTGAACATCCTCAGATAGTCCCATTATCGACCTGAGAATTTCCTTGGGACATACACCCAGGAACAGAATTGCTGGGTCATGGGGTATGAGAGTACTTTGTGTTGGATTGCTGTCTAGATGTGAAATTAGTCAAAATTCCTAGAGCAGCATAGGATGTCCCCACATTGTCACCAATACTCAATACTGTCCAGCATCCTAATGTCTGCTAATCACATATGCAAAACCAATATCTCACTGATGTTTTACTATGCACTTCTCTGAATAACAATGATTTTTAGCATTTTGTCATAGCCATGTTAGTTTTTCTGTCACTCCTCTGGGCCTTCCAAGAAGGACACCTGTAAGTTTGTCCCATGTCCCTTCCTTAACTCCCCAAAGGAGCAAAAACACTGAACTTTTGGAAGAATGGTAAAACCATCAAGATTATAATAAGCTGCATAAATCACGAAAGATAAGCCACAGTTCCCTTTGTTTTGTGATAGTGTAAGAAAATCATTAAGGGTATACACACACACACATATGTAATATAGAAATGTGTGTGTGTATATATATTATATATATTTTTCTATATTAAATACATATATATGAAACTTAGAGACAACTTATAAATGGCCCGGATATATACGAAGAAAGTGTTCAACCACCCGGTTATTAAAGAAATGCATATTAAAACAAGGTGCCACTTACCTATGAAATTACAAACATGAAAACTGTGTAATATCTAATGCTGTCAAGAGTGTGGTGTCATGGGCACTCTCATATAACACTGGTAGAGTAAGAGAATCAGACAGAGAGGGAGCTGGTCAAGGGAGAAGGAAGAAGAGAAGGGAGAGAGGGAAAGAGCCAGGGGAGAGATGGCAAAGAGAGGGAAGGATGTGGTGTCAATAGTGGGGAAACAAGAGGAGGAAGGAGCAGCTGAGGGAAAGGGAGGAACAGAGCGAGAGAACAGAGAGAAGGAGGGTAAGGGAGAAAGCAGAGAGCCAGGAGACTGGGGCAGGGAGTCAGGAGGAGGGCTGGAGGGGGGCAGGCCCTTGTACCTGTGTTGATATTCACGGCAAAGGCGTCCTCCTGGTCGGGCACCAGGCAGTCAGTGTCATCCTTGGCCACGATGTCGATGATGTGGTACTCCAGCTTAGGGTTGAGGTCACGGTCGATGGCGGTGACGTTGGCAATGACTGTGCCTGGCTCAGCTGACTCCAGCACGCTCACCGTCTGGATGGGGTTGAGGAACTCAGGGCGGGAATCATTGATGTCATCAATAAGGATAGTGATGATGGCTGTGCCCGAGAGAGGGATGGTGCCCCGGTCTGTGGCCACCACTGTCAGCCTATAGGATTCCTGCTCTTCCCTGTCAATGGTGGCATTGCTGACGCGTATGACACCAGTGACTGGGTGGATGATGAAGCGGTCCTGAGCCCCAGCTTCTATTCGGTAGATGAGCTCCGCATTGAGGCCACTGTCCTCATCTGTGGCTGTGACCTGAAGGACTGAGAATCCTGCGGGGGTGGGAATAGGGAGCAGCTGAGCACAGCGGCTTCTTCTAAAAACATCACACCGAGATACTTTTCTTGGTGGTTCACAAGGCCCTCTTCCCACCATAGCCTTGCCAGCATCTATCTTTGTTTTCATTGTTGTATATAAAGCCTACTTTATTTTTAAATTTATTTTTAATTGAAGTATAGTTGATTTACAATGTTGTGTTAGTTTCAGGTGTACAGCAAAGTGATTCAGATATATATATCGAGATACGTATACATATACATATATATATTCTTTTTCAGATTCTTTTACATTATAGGTTATTACAGGATATTGAATATAGGTCCTTGTTGTTTGTCTGTTTTACCTAGTGGTGTGCATCTGTTAATCCCAAACTCCTAATTTATCCCTCCCCACCCCACCCCCCCTTTTCCCCTTTGGTAACCATAAATTTGATTTCAAAGTCTGTGAGTCTATTTTGATTTTGTAAATAAGCATCTATCTTTTATGCCTTTTGCATGTTTGCAATTTTCTAGGAAAATGGTATCCTATTTTATTTTACATTCTTTGATTATTTATGAGACCGAACAGTTTTTAATAATTTAATGATTAGTTGCACCTTCTCTTCTGCAAAGTGTCGGCCTTTGTCCTTTGCCCATTTTTGTCAATTTATATAAATTATATAATTATGATAACTTGTGACAAATATCTTTTTTTTTTTCAGTTTGTTGTTTGCCTCTCGATACTGGTTATAATTATATGACGTAAAGAAGTTTAAAATTCATATGCACCAAAATTTAGTATTTTTCCTTTTTGACATTCTTCTGTTTCTTATATGCCTAGAACCTTCTTATCCCGAAATCAGATAAATATTCACCCGAAGTGTCTTCTTTTATTTTTTAATGTTTTATACTCTTCTACAGTTCCTTTAGGATGTCTTTGGGTTTCTTTTTGGTGTCTGATACGGGGTGAGAATCTAGACTAAATAAGAAGAGATGTTTTGCACACGAAATAGTTTTCACTATTGGTTTCATTGTTTCCTTTATCGCATATTACATTCCTTATAATTTACCGGTATCTGTTGCTGGGCTACTTTGTCCCAGAGTCTTGTGTTCATATCACGTGGTTTTAAATACTGTAGTTTGGTAATATGTTATAAATATCTGGTAAGACAAATCTGGCTTTACTATACTTATTTTTCAAAATGTCCTTTTTCTTCCAGATGACCATTAGAATCAAATTTATCTCCCCAATCATGTTTGATTTTGATGGGAATCATGTTAATCCTATTTTGATTTTAAAACAGTCAGTCTTTCCATCCAGGAACATGGACGGAACATACCTTAATAATCTCATTTTGTAGACAAGACGCTGTGGGTCCCAGAAGGGAGGTGAGGGGCACTTGGGTCTCCTGACTCCCTCTCCACCCACCCTGCTGCCCATCCTTCTCCCTGCTGGATGTGACTTCTGCCTCCAATCCCCACAGACCACCAGCCAGCTCCTGCCTGGGGGCTGGGGCCTGGGGCCTGCCCCTGCGTACCTGGTGGGCAGTTCTCCAGCAGGTGGACAGTGAGGGCGGCAGGGCTAAAGGTGGGCCAGTTGTCATTGTCATCCAGGACGGTGACGAGCAGGTCGGCTGTGCCGTTGAGCAGCCCAATGTCCTCAGCCAGCAGCAGTAGCTCCAGGACAGCGGGTGAGAAGGCCTCCCGGTCAATGGTGACACCTGACCTCACTGTCACCACGCCTGGCACCCAGCGCCACCAGCCAGGGAGATACAAAGGAAAAGAGATGCAGTGGGAGACCAGGTGAGAACCAACAGGGAGGGGACAGATGTGAAAGAGGAGCAGAGAAAGCAACCCAATGACTCTCTTCCCCAAAGGCTCAACAACCACTGTTTAGGGAAGTCCCGTAGGTGCCAGTGTTCCGTGATTGTCCCTTCCCCAGGTGCCCTCTGCAATTCTCCCGAGGCCCACCTGGGATGAATGACCCAGGTTGGAGGATTGACCAGCTCTGTTGAGAGAGGTGCTAGTATATCCCTCCTTGTCACCTGTCACTAAATCGGCCAGGACCAGACTGATGTAACACAGTCTCTGGGGAGATTTGGGTCTGGTTTGAGGACAGACCGTTGGCTTCTTCTGGCAGACTAGGAGCCCCATTCTCAGGGCTGGGGAAGGGGAGATGGGTTTGGGGGGGCTCTCTGCCGAGCCTCAGAGTTTATGCACCAGCAGGTCCCTTCTGTTGACCCCAAGTGTCTTCCTGGTTCCTCCTATCTGGCCCCCGGGTGGCCTAATCCAACTGTAAGATGAGGACTGTGAGGAATGGGGTCTCTATGGAGGGCCTGGATCCAGCACTGAGAAAGGAGACCCTAGATCTAGCAGCGGGGTCACCCCAGCAGGAGGACTCGGAGCCAGGGTGGGAGAGCTGGGGTGGCGCAGAGGCCTCACCGGTGCTGTTGTCAATATCAAAGAGCCCGCTCTGGGCACCCAGCAGCTGGTAGGTCACCACGGCGTAGACATCCAGGTCTGCATCCAGGGCCAGGATGGGCCCATTGAGCACCGTCAGGGGGGTCCCTGGGCCGGGGGAGAGGGGTCACTGCAGGGCCGACCTGGCCCCCCGCCCGCCCCTCCCCCTCCCCCCCCCCCCAGTCCCAGTGAGCCATGGCTGATGATGGATGAGAGGGAGGGAGGGAGGTGAGGTGGATGGGGTGGGAGACCCTGGGCCGGGCTGCGGCAGCCTTGGCAGACTGACGCAGATGCCTGGGGAGCGGCCTCAAAGCCCTGCTGGGGAGAAAACACAACAGTGGTGAGCAAGCCCCTCCGGCCCGCCCGGAGCACGCCTGCCTTCCCAGCAGCCTTTGAGGCTGGCCACTCCGAGGGAGGGTCTGGGGGCTCCCTGACGTCCCCTCCCTATGTGGGGGCCCTGTCTAGGTATGCACCCCCAGCCCAGTCTGTCCACGCACGTGTGTCCACAATGCTCTAACAGCTGTCCGACTATACGTGGCTAGGAACCCATATGCGTGTGCAGGACTCCACGTTCACACGGCCACGAGCACTCACATTGTAGCACTTGCAGGCCTGGGAGTCCCCAGGTTGTGCACTTGTCTGCCTCTGCAGGTGGGCATATTTGCACACGGAGTGCACTGTGCAGGCACCCATGTGCCTGTGTGTGTCTGTGCACATGTGTAAGCCCACACATATGCCTTACATGGACGTGCATTGGTACACATGTGAGCATATACACAGGCAGTTTTAAGATTCAAATTCCTTCAGGGGAGACACCCAGCCAGAGACGAGGAGTATCTCAGCTCATCCCTTTCTGACTTAGAATCCAAGCTATGGGGGAGGCTGGAGGAGGAGTGAGGGGACCCTCCTGGGGAGACAGTGAAGAGGAGATTCTGTCCCTTTGAAGGGGGGTGAGGCTGGTCAGTGCATGCGTGTGGGGAAAGGGCCACACTGACCTATGCGGGGCCCCGGCCCCCCACCTGTGATTACAGATGCTCCCTGAGGTTTCAGAAGCCTCTAGGGTGCCCTATGCTCCTGGAGGGAGCATGGAGTAGTAGGCTTACTCCCCTCCTGGGTAGTCCTTATACCTTAATGCCCCTCGAGGAGGGGCAGTGGGGCTGTGCTCAGACAGCCTTGGGGACCAATGACCACATCCAACCAGACCTGTGGCCTCTTTGGTGGCCCCTAAGAGGCCTGGCAGCCCTGGCCCACCAGCCCTTCGGAGCTGTGCCCCTTTCTCCCCTCCACACCCTTCTGCACTTGCCAGGTCTGTGTTCAGCCAGGCCTCAGCTGGGCCCCCACCAGGCACAAGGGAGGTCCTCGGGCATCTGGGGCCCAGGTGGTGCCTGGCAGCAGCAGGGGTCCCCAGGTGGGCCCAGCACCTACCAGCAGGAGAGTTCTCCATCACCTCCGCCTGGTAGGTGCTCTCAGTAAAGAGGGGGTGGTTGTCATTCTCATCCGCGAGAAAGACCAGCAGCAAGTCAAAGTCCTGTGGGAGACACGATGGGGGGGGGGGGTGCAGGCTGTGGGCCATGCTCTAGCAAAGCGCTCCAGTGGGAGGGGGACTTGGAAGGAGGGCGGGGTCACGGCAGAGAGAGAGATGATAGAAAAGCCCCCGCCACGGGTCCGGAGACCTGCAGTTCAAGCCTCTGCTGTGCTAGCAGCTCACAGGGTGGCCTTGGGCAAATCTTTCCCTCTATCTGGGCCCCAGTTTTCCAATCTGACAAATGGGGATCTTAAGTCCCTCACAGAGATGTTGTGAAGTTCACAGGAGAAGGGAGGTAAATGGTACTCAATCATGTTCCATCTCATGGTAAGGAAGGACTGTAGCCAGGAAGGTGAGTCTCAGTTTCCAGACCCTCCTGGCTGGCCTGGTCCCCTGGTCAGAGTTCATCCAAACTTCCACCCAGTGCTGCACTTCATACCTTTCCAAAAGCACAGTTATCCTATCTCTTAGAACCTCCCAGTGCCCCGGATGCTTCCCCATTGCAGAGGTGGGGGATCCAAGGCCCAGAGAGGGGGGTGACTATTCACAGCCACACGGTAAGTTAGCAGCAGAGTGGCGACCAGCCTCCAAGCTTCTGGATTCCCACCACCCAATGCTGCTGCTTTCCAGGATGACCCAGGCCCTCCTAAAGGACAGGCAGAGGAGGGGGAGTGACAGAGGGAGAGAAAAGGAGGAGGGAGGACGTGAGAGAAGGAAGGAAGGGGAGGAGCACAGGATGAGAGATGCCAGTGGCCTGCACCTCCAGCCTGAAGTCTCCTCGGCCTGTACAGATGCAGAAACTGAGGCCCAGAAAGGGCTGAGCCATGCAACTAGTCAGAAGCAGAGCTGAGATGAGCCAGACCTAGGCTCACCTCATGGGCTGGGAAGAGGGCTGATTCCTACCCCCAAATGGACTGTTTGCTTTGCAATACCCACTTCCTCTTAGTAAAGAGAGCCAACTTTTTGGCTTTTCAGGGAAAAGCCACCTGGAAAACGCAACCCCTTCAGAACCCCAGAGTACGTGCTTGTGTACATGTGTCCCCCCACTGGCACCCCTGACACCACTGTCGTGTGTGCCCAAGTATCAGTGATTTGGGGAGAAAAGATGATAGCTGGTATTTACTGAGTGTTTGCCATATGCCAGGCACTGTGCCGAGGACTTGACAGATATTGGCTCCTTCAAGTCCTCTCCACGATTCTGGGGTAGGTGTGTCTCCATTTGGCAGAAGAGAAAGTGGAGGCTGAGAGACAATGACTTGCCAGAGCCACACACCCACTGACAGACAGAAGTGGGATTTGAACCCAGCACTTGCTTACTCCAAAACCTGTGCATCTGACCCCCGGGCCATGCCGCCCGGGTACATCCAGCACCAGCCCTGCTCCCCACTATGCCCCCCAGCCTTACCCTCCTGGCTATGCGTGGATTTTCTGGGTTGTCCTTCACGGAAATGGTCAGCTTGTATTCCGGGATCCGCTCGCGGTCCAGGGGCCGGTTCACAGTGACGATCCCTGTCTGGGATGTAGAGGCTGGTGAGCTGAGCAATGACCTGTCCCCTACTTTGGGCTCTGGCCCACAGAGGCCCAACTGCTCTGCCTGTAGGAATGGCCGTGAATGATCTCCCTAAATCACCAAAGATATGGTCTAGAAGGCCAAAATGGATCAGCAGGGCCTTGCCAGAGCAAGAGTGACCCACCAATGCCCAGGTCTTGCTGCCTGAAAGGGATGGTCCCTCTGAGGACCCCATGGTGACAGCAGCCGGTAACACTCCAAGAGGTCACGAGAGGACTTCTTGGTGCATCTTGGTACAAACCAAGTGGTACCGAAGCTCTGGTCCCATCCCTGCACACGACAAGCCTTGGGGTGACAGGGATCCCAGAAGTGGCTCACCTAGGAATCCAAGATTCCATCCTTCTCACGGAGACCCCACACCCCAGTGGAGGGTAGAGACTTGAGGAGGAAGTGGAACCAACAGAAGCCCAGACAGCAGAGTAGAAAAGCCCCTAGGGCAGGGTCCTGTTTTTTAGGAAAAATCCTGGGGGCTTCCCTGGGGTCAGACCCAGCCTTACCGTGGCGTTGATGGAGAAGGCCCGCTCTCGGTTGCCTGCAGTGATGTTGAAGGTGAGGAGGGCGTTGCACCCGCTGTCAGCGTCACTGGCCAGGATACGGGCAACGAAGCTGGAGACGGGGACGTTCTCACTGACAGTGACGTTCATGGGTAGGTTCAGCAGCACGGGGTCGTTGTCGTTGATGTCCAGCACCCGGATCCCCACCAGCATCTGGGGCACGTCAGAGAAGAGGAGGAAGTGAAGGAGAAGGACCAGGAGAAAAGGGGGCGTGGGGGAGACGGAGGAGAGAGGGGAGGCAGAGAACGGGATGGTGGACATGGCGGCCGAGGAAGAGGCAAGGAGGCAGGTGGAGCGGGATAGCAAGGCGGTGGTAACAGAGGAAGGAAAGGTGCAGCTGGTCGTGGGGAGGAAAGAGGAAGCCCAAGAAAATGATAACAAAAAAGGCAAGAGGATGAAAACGAGGATAAGAGGGAAGCGGGAAAAATAGAAGCAGGGGCGGGATGGAAATGGCAGAGTGACAGGTGCAGAGGCCTGGCTGACAGCACAGCCTCCCCAGGGAGCTCCGTGTGGCCGTGGCTGCCAGGCCCCAGGTCCAGCCTCCACGGGTGAGCTTCACGAGGCACTCGTAGGTCTGGTAGGGGCCCTGAGGGCCGGGACTGGCTCCAGAGCAGCCTGAGGCTGCTATGGGCACGAAGGTGGCAGCGTTTATAGGAGTCTCTATGGAGAGTTCAGGGGGCAGGGAGGTGTAGCCAGTGGAATGGGGCCCCCAGACTCACCGTGGAGCTGAGCGGGGGCACCCCCCTGTCTCGAGCACAGATGGTCAGGTTGTAGAAAGCACTGGTCTCCCGGTCCAGCTCCACATCCTTCCGGACCCGCAGCACCCCTTCCACGGGAGAGATCAAAAACTCCCCTGGGTGTCACCCAGGAGAAGCCAGGGTTAGCTGAGAATGGCCAAGAGTGGTGGAGGGCCCAGGCCTTTCCCTGCTTCCTCTAGTGAGCCTTACTCACCATGGTCAGGGACAGCTGGGGCGTGGGCCCTCCAGCACCCCATGCTTCAGACCCTCATGGGACCTGCCAAGGGCTGGGAAGTGCAGGAGGCAGGAGAACAGATAACTCCTAGGGGTACAAGTGGGCAGGGGCCCACTCATGCCCTGATAGGCCTGAGATGCCAGGCCAGGGACCCCACCTTGGGTAAGACGGTTATGTTGAGAAAGTGAGGGCTCCCTTTCTACACAAGCACTCTCTTTGTCACCACTATTGATCTGAAATCAACGAAGGTGTCGGAAGCTTTGCCAGGTACGATCCTTTCCAGATACCACATCTTGTAAAACAGGATGTTGCGGGAGGGCAAAGCTAACCCCAAAGGGACTCCTTGCTAGTGGAGAGGCACCGGGGCAGGACGGAGCGGGAGGGATTGAAGACAGGGAAGCCCCCAGCTGCCTTCCATTCAGCCCTGGTATGGAAGCCACATGGAGCGCAGCCAGGGCTCTCCAGGCCTATGGCCACCCCTTGGCCCCTAGTTGGCCCTGATTTCCTTTCTTTGAGGTTGCTGAGGACCCTCAGCTGGCCCTTTGGCTTCAATCCTTGTCTTGGCCTGGCTGAGGGACCAGATGTCCGAGGATGTCTAGAGCAAGAACCTCAGATTCTCAGGCTCTGAACTGGAAGAGACCTCAGAGACCATCCCGTGTCCTTTGGAAAATGAAACGGGAAAGAAGGGTGATGACTTGTTAGAGCCCCCATAGCAAGTAAACAATAGAACCCGGACTCGAACCTAGGGCTCTGCATCTCAGCTCACTACATCCATGGGACTTAGCACTCAGAGCTGACCAGGGTGGGAGGAGTAAGAACAGGGAGGGGGTGGAGGAGAAGAGCAGAGGGGCAGGATGACAGGGGAGCGAGTGGGGTCCCAGTTGGATAGGAGAGCTCAGGGGGCTTAGGAAAGTGAGGGAAGATGAATGAGGGAGGAGGGGAGAGTGTGAGGAAGAGGGTATCATCTCTATGCACTCCCCCAGGAACTGGGAAGAGTGAGAAAGTTACTTCCTTCACTTTCCCTTTTGACATCTGGGGGAAAAGGCTTAGAGTGGGGCAATGACTCGCTCACAGACACACAGCACGCAAGGGTGCGGCAAGGACAGAGGCCCAAGCTCCCCAATGATTTTCCCTGCCTGCTTCTACCTACCTCACAACTCCCTGCCCCTTCTGCCTGCACATCCTACCTCACAACTCCCTGCCCCCAGCTCCTACTGCTCTGATTTACCAAAACAGCCCCTCCGCGGCCCACCTGCAGCTGGGATTTCCCACCAGCCCTTCCGCTCCCAGCAGTCCTATGGGCTACACCCTGCTTAGAGGGGCGGAAGCCACTTGAAGCAGGATTTCCTGAGGCTGATAATCCAAGGTCTCCAAAGAACAGGGGATTCCCTTTCTAGGGGTTTCCCAGCCCTGTCTCAGCCCCTGGCCACATGCAAGCAGGTGGCCAGCTGCCTTCTCTCCGAAGCGAACCACCCCGTTGATGGAAGGGAAGAGGTTCCGAAGGCTCACAGGAGTAGGCCTGAGGTGCTGGGGGCTGGGCCCAGGCTAGACCCCCACAAGGTCAGCTCAGTGGGGGAGGTAGGCAGGTCAAAGGCCCCCAAACGGCAAAATGCCCACCTCAGCAGCTTGCCCTGGGGCCTGAAACCCCCAACCTTCCACTCCTTCTGGAGGTAGAGGGTTAAAAGCAGAGGCTTCCCATCAGTCATATCCCGGTCTGCAATGCTGACTTCACTCCTATGTGCCCTTGGGCATGTGATTAAATCTCACCTTGATGTTCTCATCTGAAAAATGGGCTAATAAAGAGGTACCATAGCAGGGTTGTGCTGGTGCTGGATAAGGCCCAGTTCACCTTGTGTATGCTGGACCCACGGCAGCTCTTTGTATCATTACGGGCATCCTGAAACGGAGCCCAGGCAGCCCTGTGAAGGAGCTGGGGGCTTACACGGAAGATGAGGATGTAAGAAAGGGGTCCAATGAGTGGACCTGACCAGAAAGGGCCGCTGGAGTTTCTGAGAAGGCCGGGATAGAGGGGGAGAGGCGCAAGTGACATGGTCTGTTTCCCAACTGTTTTTTTTTTTTGTTTTTTTTTTTGGCTGCGTTGGGTCTTCACTGCTGTGCGCGGGTTTTCTCTAGTTGTGTTGAGCGGGGGCTACTCTTCGTTGCTGTGCGTGGGCTTCTCATTGAGGTGGCTTCTCTTGTTGCGGAGCACAGGCTCTAGGTGCACAGGCTCAGTAGTTGTGGCTCGTGGGCTCTAGAGCGCAGGCTCAGTAGTTGTGGTGCACGGGCTTAGTTGCTCTGTGGCATGTGGGATCTTCCTGGACCAGGGCTCGAACCCGTGTCCCCTGCATTGGTAGGTGGATTCTTTTTTTTTTTTTTTAATTTTATTTATTTATTTATTTTTGGTTGTGTTGGGTCTTCGTTTCTGTGTGAGGGCTTTCTCTAGTTGCGGCAAGTGGGGGCCACTCCTCATCGTGGTGCGCGGGCCTCTCACCATCGCGGCCTCTCTTGTTGCGGAGCACAGGCTCCAGACGCGCAGGCTCAGTAATTGTGGCTCACGGGCCCAGTTGCTCTGCGGCATGTGGGATCTTCCCAGACCAGGGCTCAAACCCGTGTCCCCTGCATTGGTAGGCAGACTCTCAACCACTGTGCCACCAGGGAAGCCCAGCAGGTGGATTCCTAACCACTGCACCACCAGGGAAGTCCTCCCAACTGTTCTTTGACCACGTGTCTCCTCGCAGCTTAGTGGGGCTTATAAGAGCCCAGGCAGCCCTGATGTCTTCCCACCAGCAGGAGCCCCCTCCAGGTTCAGACTGCAGTGGTGGGAAGGTGACCTTGAAGCCGGGTGGCTTGGAGTACATCCTCTCACCCATGGTGTCGCTAAACTGGCTTTCCAGGAAAACAGCCCTGATTTATAGCGTTTGTCAGTTTTTCAAATTACCAACATGGTGTCAGTGAACCCGGAGGTGAGGAGAGAGGTGGGGAGTGGAGGTCGTGACCCGGGTGAGCCGCTCTGGCACAGCGCTAGGTCATCCCCCTCACCCCGCCCAGCCTCCGCTTATCTCCTCTGGAGTGGGGGCAGTGCTCCATGATCCCCAAGTTATCTTTGGGCTGTGAGTGTCTACTCTTCCTTTCCAGGGGGAGGGAGCCCCAGGCCGGGTCAGCCTGGGGAAACTCCTGGCCCCTCTCACTCCCCCAGGGGCCTGCCTCTCTGCCTGCCCCTATGAGGCCCCAAGTTCCTAGGCTGGCCCCGATCCTGTGTGCACTTAACCTGGCAGGTTCTGCTCAGGACTGCAAAGGTCCGTGGCAGGGAGCAGTCTGCAGTTTGCTGGGCATGAGTGTGAGCCCTGCACCCTGGAGGCGGGTGCAGAGAGGGTCCCTTCCTGGGAGGGGCTCAGCTGCCCACCCAGCACCCACCTGTCAAAGCAGACTTTGGCATCCTCCTGAACAGGAGCAGGACTCCCATGAAATGATACCACTGCTGTGTGTGTGTGACAAGAGCACAGGAGAAAAGCCCATGCTCTGCTGGTTGCAGAGCAGGAAGGTACAGTGCTTGGCCAGGGAAAGGACTTTTGGGACATGAAAGGGTGACATGTCAGAACAGAGTGACCCACTGCAAGCTCTGGACAGCAGGAGCTCCAAGTCTGGCCCTACAGAAGTGGGTTTGTGTTTTTAACCTCTTAATTGAAAATTCATCCCAGGTTCTATAACCTCTCCTCTGCCTGCTGTGTCAGTGTGCTCCTCTCAACTCATGCCTTCAAATATGTCTGGGGTGACTACTCCCAAATACCTCTCTCCACTGCAGCCCTCTCTCCTGAACTCCTGGCTTGTATATCCAAGGCCTATCTGACATCTCAAACCTAACCTCACCCTCCTCCCCACCGCCCCAACTTTCCTGCTCCTGCTGCAGTCTTCCCATCTGCTAACAGCACGGTTGCTCAGGCCAAAACCTTGGTGTCATCCTTGACTTTCGCTTACATCTCACATCCAATCAGTCAGCACGTCCTGTTGGCCATCTATGAAATATAACAGAACTCTCACGATCTCCAGTGCCGCTTCCCTGGTCCCAGCTACACCATCTCTAACCCCAGTGACTGCAACAGGCTCCTACCAGGCATTCCCTAACCTCTATGGTCTGGTCTGAGCTCAGGAAATGGAGTGCTCCTGTTGAAATCTAAGTCAAATCACATCCCTCCTGTGCTCAAAGCTCTCCTACGGTTCCCATGTTACTCGGAGAAAAAGCCAAGTCCTTATAATGGCCTACAAGACCCAACATCTGTCTCTATTACCTCTCTGATCTCATCTCTTCTTACTCTTCCCCTCGCCTGGCTTCATGCCAGCCACTGGGTCGCTTTGCTCCTCTGTGAACAAGCCAGGCACACTCCAACCTCAGGGCCTTTGCACTTGCTGCTCCCTCTGTCTGTCATGCTCTTCCCTGGATGTCCACATGACCCATTCCTCACCTCCTTCAGGTCTTTGCTCAAATGTCACCTCCTTGCACAGGTCTTCCTTGAGCACTCTTTCTAAAACTGCAGCCTTCACCCTGGCATTCCCCATCTCCTGGCTTTATATTTCTCCATAGCACTTAGCACCTCCCAATAGACTAAGTCGTCTGCTTAACCAGTTATGTTCATGGCCTGTATCTTCCAACTGGAACATATGTTCTATAAGGGCAGGGATTTGTATCTGTTTTTTACCATCCTGTATCCTCAACATCTGGAACATGGTCAGCAAATATGCTCAGTACATACTTATTGAGGGCTCAATTAAAAATCAGGATGTTTCACAAAGATTTGGATTTCCAGCATTTCTTTTAAAAATGGGAAGGGCTCCCCCGCCCCAACCCGGGGGCCTGCATTTCAACCTGCCCACAATCGGCAAGAGCGGAGCTGTGGCTGCTGCAGCCCCCACTCCTCCCTATTCTCTTGCCCAGACCTTTTCTCCCATGTGTGCTCCCTGCATGGCCCCAGTAGGCCTTGACTTTGGGATTCTTACTCTACAAAAGTGACTAAAAACTATCCTGAGAAATTGCTCTGGCCAGGCAAGCCCTGCTCTTCAACTGAGGAGAACAGTCGGGGTAGTTGTGAAGGCTATTAAGGGATGATGAGATGTGCAGAGAAATCTGGGTGCTCCCTGCATGTGTGCATCTGGGGGGTCCTGAAGGTCTGGGGCAAGGATGCTCGTCTTTCCTCTTGCCTGGAGCCTTTTCTCTGGGTATGACACAGGGGTGTTTTCTATCAGATTCTCAAAGGAGTCTGTGACCTTCCAAGGCTACCAGCCTCTGCTCCCAGATTTCAGAGTGTTCTCACCATAGTCCTGGGAGAAGATTATTTCCATCATCTTATGGATGGGGAAACTGAGGCCCCATCACACAATGGTGGGGCTAATTGCCCTGAGACCTCCTTTTTCATCCTGTTCCTGAGTGGGGTCGGGGAGAGGCCCACTGGGTCATGCCACCCCCATCACCCAGCTCAGGCCCCACTCACCCAGAGGGTCTCCATCCACGATGCTGTACTCCACCTGCCCATTGGGGCCCGAGTCCCGGTCATGGGCCAGGAAGGTCCACACTCTGGGTCCTGGTTGGCCCTCGGTGACATCAAATGGTCCCTCATAGTCTCTGGGGAAGGTGGGCACATTGTCGTTGATGTCATTCACGTTCACAAGCACCTGAGATGATGGGTGAACTTAGTCAGGACTGCACCCCAGCCAGGCCTGTTCATCTGTAAACTAGATCTGATAATCCTGCCTCATAGGATGATGGAAGAATCATACTGTTCAATGGAAGTGGGAGGGCTTTTTAAGCTATTCATGTGGATAAGTTATTGTTATTGTCAAAGTCTCTCTATGGGCATAATAATATTACTAATAATAATGCTATGAACTTCTGTTTATTACTGTACTATAGTCATCTTTCTTCTGGTTTCATTTGCTCCTCCCACACCCTGAAACAGTTTTTTATTATCCCCCCTTTACAGAGGAGGAAAGTGAAGCTCAGGGAGGTTAAGTGACTTGCCCAGAGTCACACAGTTAGGAAGTAGAGGATCAGGGACATGAACCCCTGTTGGTTTGACTGGAGTTTGTGCTCTTCCCATGAAGGGGAGGAAAGCAGGTGTCATCATCTATCTGATAGCTGCAGCCACACAGAGAGGTTCAGTAACCCCCTCAAAGTCACACTGCAAGTTTGGTTGAGTTGCTGAGAACAGGACAGGGCTCGTGGATTTAGGCGTTTCTCCTGGAAACCCCGCCTCCCCACAGGACCTTTCTGTGACCTGTCCTACCCCACCCCCAAGTTGGGGCTGTGTCCCATCTACCCACCCACCCACCGTGGTGGTAGAGGTGAGGCGATGGGACAAGATGGGACACTGGTCCGTGGCGGTGACGATCAGGGTGTAGCGGCCATGGCTGATCTCGTAGTCCAGCTCCTTGGCAGCACGGATGACGCCCTGCAGGATAAGTAGAGGGAACGAGGGTGGATCAATAGGTGGTAGGTCTGGGGCACCCTCTGACCACCCCAGGAGGGAGGTAGGCCCCAACATCTTGGCCATAACAGGGATCCCCTGCTGTCCTCTAAACCGGGCCCCACCCAACCTTTTCATCCTCCCGTACTGGCTGCCCCCCCAGTTTCCTCCCGGACTCCATCTCTGCTCTGCTCCCACCCCCATGGTGTCACTGAGCTCCCCTCCCATCCCTTTAGCCAGCTGACCCTCTTTCTGGACCCCGCCACCAGCCGCTGACCGTGTGCCTGTTGATGTGAAAGGTGTCAATGATGTTGCCTGCAACGATGGCATAGGTAACTGTGCCGTTGGGCCCCTCATCCAGGTCTAGTGCCTGGATGGTGACGAGGCTGGCATTGATTGTGTCCGGGCCCTCATCCAGTAAGATCTCGTAGTGGGGCTGCTGGAACACGGGCGCGTTATCGTTCTCGTCCACGATGGTCACATACACGTGGGTGGTGGCCTACGGAGAACAGCGTGATCAGGTTCCTTGGTCGGCTGGCTAGAGGCTTTGAGGTGGAGCCAGCTGGATGTATTCCTAGGCTGCACTTACTCAGTGTGATCCAACATGGCGAGGGAAAGGGAGAAGGATGAGAGCGAGGGAAGTCACAAGCTGATAGAGGAAATCACAGAGGCTCTGTCAAAAGCCAAGCTAGGTAACTGCTTAGGTCCAAGATGGCACTTGCACCACCACTCTTATTGTCCATGACATCACGAATCAATCATGGCACTGCTGAGGCCAGATGCAGCCTCAGGATCCGTGTTAGCACACTGATCTAGTGATTATAATTGACATATGAGATGAACTCCGGTAACTGCCTCCAGCCCATAGCTTTTTTTTTTTTTGAAGTTTTGAATTTTATTTATTTTTTATACAGCAGGTTCTTATTAGTTATCCATTTTATACATATTAGTGTATATAGGTCAATCCCAATCTCCCAATTCATCACACCACCCCCCTCCGTGACTTTCCCCCCTTGGGTCCATACGTTTGTTCTCTACATCTGTGTCTCTATTTCTGTCCTGCAAACCGGTTCATCTGTACCATTTTTCTAGGTTCCACATATATGCGTTAATATACGATATTTGTTTTTCTCTTTCTGACTTACTTCACTCTGTATGACAGTCTCTAGATCCATCCACGTCTCTACAAATGGCCCAGCTTTGTTCTCCAGCCCATAGCTTTGACTGGGCCAGGGCCTTACTGACCCTGGGCCTCCTTCCAGATCACAAAAAGCAAGAATGTGATGTACTCAGCCCACCCGTTTAAGCTTCACCCATTGTTCATGTAAATGGAAGCAATGCCTATTTTCAGCATTTTTGAGAGGAAGGACATTGGGTTTGGGGCTACTACACGTGCAGAATTTGTTGAGCTGTGAAAAATAAAGCTCATAGCGCATGACTTCACTGCAAGGACAATTTCACTCCATATTCTCCTGTGATTGGCCATTTTTGGCTGATGCTTGGTCCAATCAGACCACAGGTAATATTTAGCCAATCGAAAGTCAGCAAGCAGCACTCAAGAACCATTGAGAAATGGTTGATGTGGCACTTCACAAGCAGAGGAGATAAATGGAAGAAAGAAATTAGCCATGCGCTGGTATTCTGTGTCCCTCGGCTGCCCTCCTCTCTTCTCTGCTTCTCTACCTGGGAGGATGTCCTCTGTGGACTGCCTCACCTGGGCTCCTTTGCCATCTGGCTTCCAGATGGTTTGGCCAATGGGAGGTCCCGGCAGAAGACAGGAGGAGAGGTGGTGGGGGCATTTCTGCCTCACTCCCTCCTTTCCTCCCTGTAGTTCTGCCAGAGGCTGTGTTTCTCTTGCTGGGTGGCCCCTTTTTCACGCCTCTGGCCCTCACTGGGCTCCAGTCACCTCACGCCCTCTTCTTGTCCTTCTGCACCCGTGGGTGATAATGGCTTACTGCAGTTTTTAGTCTATGGGTGCTTCACCAGCCCTCTGTAAACAGTCCCTCCATTAAACTTTCTTCAGTTGAGCCCTTTCTGAGTGTGCCTTCTCTTTCCTGCCAGGACCCTGACTCATACAAACTGTAATTAGTGATTAATATAAAATAATAAGGTTATAACAACTTCAAAAACATCTGGGTAGAGAGAATGTGACCAGGCCATTGCCAAGGGCAGGGAACAGAAAGCAGGTGGTGCAAAAAGCTGGATGTAGACAACTTGTGTGCACCTTTTCTGGGGTCTGGCTGGCTCTGGAACCACCTGTGAAAGGATGGACAGATGGACAGAAGACTGTCACTGCCCCTGCGGAGGGCATGAGTCCCCTGAGCTGCAGCTCTAGATCTTGGCAGGGGGAGGGGCGGGGGGGTGGGGCATGTTAGGTGGTTGCTGGAACTGTTTCCAAAGCAGGTAGGCTTGACAGCCTTGAGATGGGGCTCTGTAACCTTGGACATGTCACAGAGGTCCTTTCTGGACCTTTTCTGTCTGTTAGTAAGGGACTTGACTTGTTCTTTAACATCCCTTCTGGCTCAGACATTCCAAGGATCTGGTCTGCCAACATCAGTCTGAATCCCTCCTCCATCAGGGAGGTATTCCTTTGGGTCTTAGAGTCTCAATGAATCTTCATAAAAATAACAATCACACAGAGAGGGAAAATGCATTAGTTTTACATTTCTCAAACTTTCCCACTGGAGTGGAGAGGGAGCTGCACTGAGTTGGGGAATAGCCTGAAGCATTTGTCTCAAGAATGAAATACCTTTGAAATCTCTCCTGTTATCTTTGAAAGCTCATATAAATTTCACAATCTTTTCCATAATGTGTTTGCATTAGTTTCCATTAAAAATGGTGGTGGAGGCCCCAAATATTTGAGTAAAGTTGACTGTCAAGGAAGGCCACCGCGTTCATCTTGTGGCTCTGCACACAAGATACAGCTCTGAGCACTTACCACTGGCGAGGAGCCCAGCACTGCATCCTCCCGAGCCCCTTCGGCCAGCAAGAGCACACGAGTGCCGCCCTACAGGAAAGGGCTGGATTCCAGCCTCACCAACGGGGGTGGTGGTACTGACATTTCCTACTTTCCCAGACTCCTGGAAGTGGGTCTAACCATCGTCCAGGCTGCAGGGGCTGAGAGTGGGGGGCTCTAATAGTGCTGCCCCATGGAGCCCCTTCTCTCTGAGACCAGGACTTGAAAGAGGAGAGAGGTATCGCCAGCAGTGCCAGTGCTGGGTGGGGTGCAAGAGCAAAGGACTAGAGGGGGGTGTGTGTGTGAGAGCATCCTGCAGACATCTAGGGTGCAGGGAGTAAGAGAGGCTGGGGCCTGGGTGAGAGGAGTACTGATGATTTTCTATGGGACACACTACCTGATGTTACACACACACACGTGTGTGTGTCCTAGTGTAGGGGTGTGCCAAGCCTGCTGGGTACTCCTGCACCTGTGCCATGTCTGTGTGTGTGCATGTGCACAAGGGTGTTGCAGGCTCTGGAATCTACAGTCAAGCCTGCCCCAACTCACTCACCTAGCTCTTTACAAAAGTTAGATTTCATCCATCCATCCATCTATTCATTCATTCAGTCAGTCAGTCATTCCACTACTGGGAGTGCCAGGACCTGGGCTGGGCTGGAGGACGTCAGGTACAAGCCTCTGCTGGTGGGTGAGGGCTGATACAATCTATGATGATGATGATGTATCGTGCTAAGTTAGACGCAGATGTACTTCTCAGGCTTTACAACAATATTAATCCTCTGCAAAGAGTAATGGGGGAGAGAAGAAAAGGCTTCAAACGGGCGATCAAGTGGCGCTGACTCTTGGCGTACTGACTGGCTCCCTCACCTCCAAGGCCAGCCGGGTGCGAGTCAGCGGGAAGCCCCTCCCGCGGGGGCCCTTGGAGAGGCAGCGCCCCAGCCTTGGCCGCCCGGGGGCGCTGTGGGCCCCTGGGAGCGGGCGGCTCTCGGGCTGCCGGCCGCGCTCACTTGCTCTGCGCTCACTCGCGCGGAGGTTTCCCCGCCGGCCGCGTCCCGTCCGCTCCCTGCGAACCAGGAGTGCCCCCTGCGCGCCCCCGGGCTCCGCTCCGGCCCGGCTGCGCCAGACGCAGCTCTGCCCGACGGCGACATGGGCGCCCCCCCAGTCCCGGAGGCTGGCAGCTGGCGCTGGGGGCCTGTGCTCCTCGCCTTCTTCCTGGCTGCCTCCCGAGGTAAGGTCGGTGGAGCCTGGGTGCTGGGGAGGAGCAACGGGAGAGCACAGCGGGGCAGGGTGGCGGGTCCCAGGTCAGATGCGGGCGCGCTGGGAGCCCCTTTCAGCCTGCCGTGACCCCACCCGCGGCAGGGAGGCCGCTAGGACGGCTTGGCAGGGGCGGCGGCTCTCTGCCAAGTGCCCTGGCTGGGTGGTGGGCACACGTGTATGCCGACAGCTGCCCAAGCAGCTGCCTGTCCAGCCCTTCCCAACCCAGAGAGCCCGGGCACGAGTACCTTCTGCAGAACAGGAGATAAACACGGTGGAGACAGCCCAATGTGTTCTAGTGGATGCCACTGGCTTTTGACACCTGTGGCGTCTCCCTGCCCCACCTCAGGGCCCCAGGATCTCACAAGGCGCCGAAGTTGTATACTCTCAGCCAGTGTCCTGTACCCTGGTGACACTCTTGGTTGAGCCTTGGTGGGCACTAGTCAGTGCAGGCACTGGTCCACAGCTGGACATGGGTGCCCTCTGCTCCTTATCCTGAGGGTCTGATGGCTGAGAGTTGAGTGGTCAGCTGATTCCCAGCATCCTAGCAAAGCTGCAGCTCAGGGACTGGTGTAGGGCATGCACTGGGGAGAATGTGGGACATTTCCCAGCTTGGCTGTGAGCCCCTTCTAGGTCCTTGGATAACTTATAGTATCTTTCGGGCCTCAGTTTCCTCAGCTCAAACACAGAAGCCATACATAGGGAGGTGTCACTTTCCCCTTCCAAAGTCCAGACTGTCACAACTCTAGGTGGTATCCTGGTCAGGACACAGGGGCTCCTTGAGTGGGGGGCAAAGGTCCCAGTACCCACAGCCTGGCCCCTGCTTCTTGCCTGTCCAGGACTTAAGCAGTTGGATCTTGAGGGAAGAGGGGGCCGGCAGGCAGCCTATGGAACTAAACTTTAAACTTTTTCTCTGGGAAGGCTCAGGGAAAGTGTGAGTCACGCAGGGAGTCAGAGGGAGGCAGGAGGGAGGTGGGGAGCTTGGCAAGGGACCCAGTGGGTGAGTCAGAAGAAGAGGAGGAAGGGGAAGGCAGGGGAAGAGCAAGAGGAGGGTTCTGAGAGAACCTGGAAAACACCTCAGAAACGGGGGAGCCTGCAGGCAGCATGGTATCTCAGCGCTGGGAGGCTGGCCTGGGCCTCCTATAAGGAGGAGGGAGCCCACACCCCACAGACAGAGATGCCTAAGCCCTGAACTGGATGCTCCCCAGGAAGAGCCAAAGGGGGTGGGGGAGCCGTCTCGGCACCAAGGCCATGGCTCATGGCAGACATGGCTTCCCAAAGGAGCAGGGGATGGTGGCAGGCAGGACGGCCAGCATCCCACCCACTACAGACCGCCTGCCCTGCCCCATCCTTTCCAAGTGACCCCAAGAGGCCCTTCAGTTTTCTTACCCCTACCCTGTCCTCCTCTGGCTGAGCTGCTCTCTGTTCAGCAGCCCCAGTTTGGGAAACTGAGTTCCAGAGAACTCGGGCATAGAGAGCCAGCTTGCACAGAGCCAGTAGCAGAGAGGCTCAGAGCCCCTCACTCCATATTGTCTCTACAGCCAGGAGGCTTCACCCCCAGAGGTCTTGGCTACTTAAACAGCTTGGTACTCCATCTCTTCCTGGACCCAGCTCAAGGAGATAATTAGGGTCTGAAGCAGCTTTCCACTGAAAGGAGTCAGGAGAATTCTCTTAGTTTTGAACTGCTCTGGGACTCAGTATTCCTAACTGTAATATGGGTGTGCTAATGAATATTCAAGCTGCTACCCAGTACAGTGTGCAACAGGGGGGATAAGAGATGGGGAGGCCTGGTTGCAGACATGGTCCGGAGGGTCTCTGAGTTGGAAAGACCTGCTCACCGGCCTGCTGGGGTGCTGGGTGGCCCTGGGCAGGATTGCTCACTGTCAAAGCCTTGATGCTTTGGGAAGGTGAGATGGAGGTGGCTAGTGCAGACCTGTTTGTTCTCTAGCTCTTGGGGCTGGGCCAGCACCATGGAGAATGGTGGTGGTGATAATGGCGCTCAGGAGCCTAGGAAAAGTTGCAGATACCCCTTTCCTGCGCCTGACCCAGGTTGAAATGGGTGGAGGGAGGCACCTAGGGAGCCAGGACCCAGCAGACCCCAAGGGTGGCAGAGCCTCTTCTTCCCCAGGACCTGTGGAAGTTATTGTTCCTGCCATGTCCTCACAGGCTGACCCAAGAGTCCCAAACTCTGGGACTAGCCCATGGAGGCGCACTGGGGCTGGGGAGGTGAGAGCCCATCTTCCCCTGTATGGCAAGCAGGGTTGCAGGGCCTTGTTGAGTAACCCAGTGGTGCAAGCCTCTGACGCAGCAATGATCAGCTCTTAGGAAATCCACAGTCTGCTGCCCAGAGGCCCTGAGGTGGAGAGAAGCAGGCTTGAGGCCAGCCCATGGGCATAATGGAGCCTCTACCCAATGCCAGGGGTACGCAGCAATACCGGGGACCCCCTTGCTGAGCTGGGCTGGTTGCTTTCTCTTTCCCCCAAGTAGGGCAAAGGTTCCCTGCTGGGGCCTGACCTCCGTAGGAGAGTGTGGCCCAGGTGGGAGATACACTGCTGGAACACCACCTCCCTATATGCACACACACATGGGGTCTTAGGCCCAAGCAGACAGAGGGAAAGAAGAGAGGAAGAGAGGGGTCCTTGGTGCCCATCGGGTATACTGGCAGTGACCCCTCACCAGCATTGACCAAGCCCCAAAGACTGAGTTTGAGGTGCCAGGTTTTAAGCCAACCGTTCATCCAGGAGCAGTCTGGCCTCACCAGGGGAGGGTGTACCAGGGAGCTGCGGTGAAGCTTCTGATGGACCCTCGGATCCCCTTAGCAGCAGCGCGGGCATGCCCAAGGGCTTCCTGATGCCACCCTGTGTGAGAATGGAAGGGACCTGGAGTTGTGTGCCCTGCATGCCAGGGCTTCCCGTTCAACCCTGTCACTTAACAGTCTGGCTTGGGGAGTCAATCAGAGCTCCGTTCAAATCCCAAGATGGTCCTTTACTGCTCTGTCACTTTGCACAAGTTACTCAGCATCCGTGAGCAAGTTCTGTCATCTCTCCCATAGGGATGATGACAGCGCCGCCCTCAGAGGGCTGCTGTGAATTTTCGGTGCACACGTAACACAGAGCCTGGCATAACATAGTGCCTGGCACCTGGTGAACTCTGGCTGTATAGTATTATTCTGCCTCTTGGCTTTTGGAGGCCACATGCCATTGGTTTACCATCTTAGCTCCTTGCTTCCTGCAGGGTCTGGTAGAGCGCCTAGAGCATGGGAAGGCATTGACTGGTTTCACTGGGACAGGACTCTCTAGAATCCTGGAGGTCTGAAGTGCTGGGCCCAGCCCTCTGTAGCACCTCTACACACTAACAGTCTGTAATGCCCATAGAGGTGCCTGTAGATTCTCCTCTTACAGTTCCCCAGAGATGGGGACTTTGCCACTTCAAGGCAAGCCGGGCTCAGGGTTTCCTTGTCTTATTGGGGTCTTTCTTGCAACTGAGCTTAACATTCAGCCTGTTTACTTTGGCTGACCATCCCCAGAGAGAAAGACAATGGCCACCATTGTGTCCATCAGTAACTCAGTCATGAAGTGGCTCTGCTCCTGACTGAGCCAGCCTAGTCCCTTAACCTTTCTCCATAAGATCTTACTTCCCATGGGGACCGGGGGTCAAGCCCTGTCTCTGCTGTTCACTTACTGTGGGACCACAAACGCACACTCCGCCTTTATCTGAGCCCTGGTCAGGCTGGGTAACAGGGTCTCGGCAGCGCTGACCACTCACTTCGGAAGAGTAATTCCATGATGGTGTTTCCTGACCTTCAGTCCATTTGTTCACCACTTTGGGGATTTCTACAGTGTCTGCCCATCATCATATGTACCCTCTTTAAATCTACTCATTCTTTGACTTAAGTAAATAGATTTTAAAAGGAAACTTTGTATCACTGCCATAAATGGAAAGCCAGTGTCACTTGCCATAAATAGAACAAAATCATAAAAGTACATAATAGGAAAACCAAATAAGGTAAATTCTAGTTGGAAACTATAGCCTGGGGAAGGCTCCAAGCCTGCTGTACCTTGCAAGAAAAAAAAAAAGAAGAGCTTAGCACATAATAGAGATGTTTTGAAGACACACTGGCATCAAACTGGGACTTTCTCTTTGATGTTATCAGGACTGAAAGAGAATTGAAAAGGGAATAACCTTCTCTCTGTGTGATTCAGTGTTATTTAATGCCATAAAACTGAAAGTAAAACTACCTATGCTGTAGATGCCGTCAGCTCCTCTCCATTGAAAAAGAAAACTCACCACTGTGAGGAGTGGCAGCTGGGGGCAGGGGACAGTTCAGCTCTCCTGGAAGAAGGGAGAGATGGCAGTGCTCATCCTAAGAGGCCAGGACAGGGTCAGCAGGCCTTTCTGGGCTTCTTCCAGGCCCCAATTCTCCCAGTCCCCGTTGCCTTCCCCAAATAAATACAGTGGCTCTAGCTGGGTCCTCTCCCCGTGCTGGGGCCAACTGGCTCTCCCAACAACTACAGAGAGGGTGGGAGAGGGAACCTGCAGCCTCACGGGCCAGGTCAGCCTGCCCATCTGCAGGAAGGAGGTGGGGCCTCTGGTCAATCCCTGGCTACTTCTACACCCCAGACCTCTGGAGCGAGATGGCCTGGGTTCACATCCTGGCACCACCACTTGCTATTCATGAGACTCTGTACAAGTTACTTAACCTCTCTGTGCTTCAGTTTCCTCGTCTGCAAAGTGGAGACGATAATAGTACCTACTTTATAGGGAGGGAGGATTCAATAAGATACTCCATATAAAAGTGATTAGAATGATGCCTGGCACAGAGTTAAGAGCCTGCTACTATACCATTACCACCGAGCCTCCTGCACTGAGGGTAGGGCACAAAGAGATTTGAATCTGAACCTTAGGAAGTCTTCACAGCACAGGATCTTGAGGGTAGCTGGCTGGAGCTGGTAGTCTGGGCTGCATACAGTTGTCCTCAGGGAGGGCCTGGGAGAGCTGAGGAACGAGTCATCCAGAGACGCATCCACTGGTGCGGCTCTGGCCAACCGCCCAGGCCCTCCCTGGGGAGGTGTGCTGGCCAACAGCCTCCAGCCCCAGATGCACTGATGCTTTCCCAATGTGCTGGAAGTGCCGCTTCCTCCGATAGAGCCTGGCTTCCCCTTCCCAGACTCCTTGGTCCAATGTGAATGGACACTTCCTGCAGGAGCAGGTATCAATAAACACATCTGAGATGCCCTTTGTCCTCACTGGCCACGGAGCCCCATGGGTGGACCTGCCGGCTTTGGGCCCTCAGCCCTTTGTCCCGGAGGTACTTCCTGGAGCTTAGCACTGGAATCAGGACCAGTTCTGATTGGTCCTTGCCTCTTGCCCTCTGTGCTCTCCATCTTGATAAAGACAGAGCCTAGCCTTTCCTTATACCCTCCATGGACTGTCCTGGAGGACAGGGTCTGGCAGGGAGCTGGAGACGAGGTCCATGTCTGTCTGGGGCCCCCTCTGAGGGCAAGGACCTGGCCTTCTGCATCTAGCACAGGGCCAGCAATAGCAGGCCATCAGTAACTGTTTGCTTACAGCCCCTAGCAGCCGGACAGAGTTCAGCTCTTTGGGTGGGGCCTCCTAGGCCTGACTAATCAAGCCAGGGACCCACCTCCAAAGGCTGGGGCGTTGCCTTGGCGACTGTGGACTAAGCTCATGCCGGGTCAGGGTAAATACACAGGCCTGTCTACACCCACACACACCCATCCCATGCACACCCACAGGGTTTCACCAGGTGAAACCTTATGGAGGGAAAGAGGTCACAAAAAACTAGCATCCTGAGATGAAGCTAAACAAGACCTCCTTTCCTCTACACTGGGGCTTTTACAAGAGGCTGAGCCCCTCTGTGGCTGAGGGTCCCACTGCTAGAAAGTGGCAGAAGCAGGGCTAAATTCTGAGCGGAAGTCCCTTAGGGAACTCTGCACCCCCATGGCCTCTCTGCCTTGGGCTTGGCTCATGTTGGGACCTTAGTAAATATTTGTGGAATGAAAGAATGATGTTTTCGGTTTGGGTCTGAGGCAGAGCAAGGCTGGCTGCGTGGAGAGCACAGAAGTCAACCGGAGGTCAGTTTACGCTCTGAGTGGCTGGAGGACGAGGTGTCAGCCCCACCCGCTGGAGGGGTGGAGGGCTCTTGCTGCCTGTAGTGCTGGCTTGTCCAGGGTGTGGGTCTCAGTTCAGCCATGTAGGGCTGTGTGGCCTTGGGCAAATCGCTTGACTTCTGATTTGATTTCCTCATCTTTAAAATGGGGATAATGAGACCTACATCAGGGGCGTTATGAGAATTAAACAAGTATAAAGTGCTCAGCAAGTCCTAACCTGTAAGAGGGGCTCATAAATGCCCGTGATCACCTTTGTAGCCCATTCTTGCCTCCTTCCTCTGCCCTAAGACAGCCCTTCTCACCTGCCACAGGGTTTCAGAGCTGGAAGGGGCCTAGGAATGCGGGGAGTCTCTCCAGATAGGAGGAAGAAAGGGAGGCCCAGAGAAGGATGGGACCTGCCCAAAGGCACACAGTAAGGGCATGGCTAAGTGGGGATTGGGGCCCAGGGATCTGCCTGCCCAGGCCAGAGTTTTAATCCTGAGACCTCACATTTCCCGGGATCACAGCATTCTTCCTCCAGGTGTTTCTGCCATCTTACCCAGCAGCAGGTGGGGGCTGGGGGCGGTGGTGCAGGGCCCCAAGAACAGCACAATGATGGATGGTTCCCACATGGGCACAGGCTCAGCCCAGGGCTGGGGGCCTTTTCCTGTCCCACATGCTCTCGGCCACCCTGGAGCCAGGGGCCTTCCTCCCCAGTCTCCGACAATGCCCCAGGTGTCCAGAAGGATCTGCTCCTGACAATAAGCAACATCCTCCGGCCAAATAATTATAATTCCAGCTGGGCTATATATAGCCCCTGATAACACACGTGCTGCGCACGCAGTCATGGAAGACATGGGGCACGTGTGCTGTTTTCCCTAACGCCGTGCCCTTGAGTCCTCCTAAGGACAGGCTGCCCGTGGGCGTTGTCCCAGCTGCAATCTCAGACACCACAAACAAGATGTTTTCTCTCCCCCCAGGACAAACCCGTAGATGCCCAGCCCACTCCCGTCTGGCCCTTTTGCTCAAACTGAACACTCTCACCCACGCCCAAACCTGAAGCCCAGGGTAGCTTCTCCTTTTTCTAAAAGGGGAAGAGGTCCTTCTGGGGCATGTGGGGTGTAAGGGATTGAGCAATGCCCCCTCCCCAACTCTGTCTCGGAACCCCAGTTCTCTGTGTCCCCACTGTGGGTCTTCAACGAAATCGCTCCTCGGGCTGAAAATCCCCTCTCCACCGCTTCCTGGGCAATTCTGCAGTCATTAACACCACTGCTTGGACCCAGGGGTCTCTGGGCCTGACATCCTGCTGGAGGCCCTGGGCTGGTGCCCCACTGGAGGCCCTGCTGCTTGCTTCCGTCCTGCCCCCACCTACCCTGCCCACAAGCTAGCCTCAGTCTTGCCACATCTTGGCCCCAACCCGTCCACACCTCTGTCCACTCAGCAGTCCCCACCCTGCTCAGCTCTGTGCTCCACTTCTCGCGTCTGCCTCTGCCCACCCCAGACCTGCGGCCCTGGCCTCTACTGAGCCAGCTTCCCCGTGACCCCCAAGGTGTGTGTGTGCTTCTGCAAATGCTGCTGGATCTGGATTCGGCTCTCGCCCTTGGCGATAGTCCTGGGGCTGAAGATAATGTTGGGAAAAGGGGAAACCAGTTACCAGCTGGGAGAGATGCTGCTGGGAGCTGCCTTGTGGCCTGCTGGGGAAAGGGGGAGTAGAGGGCAGAAATAAGCCAGGGTCCACTCTCTGGGTGGGTTTTTATTCTTCCTTAGAGGGTCCTTTCTGTAGCTACTCCCCACTTCCATTTACTGGCACAGCCAAAATTTGGCAGTCAGGCTTCCACTGGGGACCTTGGGTGGATCATTTCCTCTCTGAGCCTGAGGGTTTCATCTGTAGAACAGTGGGCTTGGGGAGTAGAATCTCTCCCTGGTTACACGAAGGACCCACACTCATGGATCAGAAACTCAGATGTCCATGGGACATTCGTGGTGAGGGAATGAAGCAGGCCAGGTGGAAAGTGAGGGAGTAGAAGGGACTGCAGCAAGCTAGAACACCAGTGTCCCATCTACAAAGGAGGCTGCTGCTCAGCTCCAGTTGACGACTGCCTCATAGGAAAGCTGGTTTAGTGTTAATTTACTGATTCTCAAAGAGAAGCTAGAAGTCGGAATTTTCATATCAAATTCCCGGTCTTTAAATTTTGGCAATCTCAAAAAAAGAAAAAAAAAAAAAGAGTAAAGTACTTTGAAGGTCAAATAACATATGTTTGAAGGCTGAGTATGGCTGGTGGGCTGCCAGTTTCTGAAATTGTTTCTTTCAGTACAGAGTCTAAGTGCCTGAGTTTAATTTTGACTATAGTACTTATTTGCTGTGTGAACTTTGGTGAGTTACTTAACATCTCTGTGCCTTAGTTTCCTTACTGGTGAAACAGGAATAAAAATAACACCTACCTTACTGGGTTGTTAGACATGCCCATGCTATTCCTTCTTCTAGTTCTAACTAGATCCTGCTTTACCTGAAGCCCCCATGCTCTAGGTTCTGAGTTTATACCCTCTGGAACTTCAGGCAAACCACTTTCCCTTTCTGGGCTTCTATATTTCTGCTGGAAAGGGAGATCAGCATCTCGCTAAAGAAGTTCTGAAATCCCTGCTTACCTCGGCAATGACTTTCCAAAAATCTGGGGCTCCCAGACATGGCTCCCTCTCACATGTGGGTGCTGTGAGTGGGAGGCTCTGGTGTGTGTGTGTCCTTTTTACCTTCTGGGGCTTAAAACTCCACCCTTGCAGACATATTCTTTGGGGCCATGGCTTTGCTGCCTCCTCACACTCTGCTTTAAATATGCAGGCGTGCCAAGATTGGACCACAGCTGTTACCAGTCATTCACACCTTAGTGGGAGAGAATCTGACTCTGGCTTCTCCATTCTATCGTGCAGAACTGTTTTCACTCTTAATGTCCTAACGTCTCTTGAATTGCAGAAATGAGTTAGAGACCTATCTTTCCCAGGTATCAAGCACCAACCTTCAGAGCATTTCATGTAAATTATCTGTAATTCTGCCTCAACTCTGGCAGGTAGCTGTTTCACTTCTATGTTTTATAGTGAGGAGTCCGAGGCTCAGAGTCTATGTAACTCTCAGCTGTTGGACTCCAATGCAGGGTGGGCTAATTCCAAAGCTACACCAGGCTGCCTTTCTCCTGACGGGGCCAGGCTTTCAGCTCTGCCAGGTGAGGGGAGAGGGGGGTGGGCTGTAAAATAGGAACGGGGCATCTGGAGGAAGAAGTCGTGTTGTTATCTTGGGTTCAGGCAACGGCAATGGAAAGGACATATCCATTTTGATCCTGTACATATTTACAGGGTTCTCCTTCCCTGTCTGCCCACAACAGCCCCTGATTTTAGCCAATTAAAATCAAAATATCACTAGCGTCTAATAACTATGGCTATCCCTCCTATGTCTGCAGGGGGCACAAGAGCTCACATCCCGTGTTCTCCTCTTGTCCTCATTCTGTCCTCTCACAAGCCTCTTGTAGCTAATATTTTCCTCATTGCACACGTGAGGAAACTGAGGCTCATAGCTAGACAGAATTTTCTGTTTTTAAGGGCCAGTGCTTTGGGGGGTGAACCTGGTTAAATGCTGGGAGACTGGGGTAGGATAAAGAGGACCAGGGCATGGCTTCATTTGCTTATTGAAAACAAAATGAACTAGAAAATATTTCTAAGAAGCCTGGGTGGCAGGCAGGTGACTGGATGAGATGACCTTTTCTGCATTGCCTGTCCTTGACCCTTAGACACCTTGGGTTTTCCTGTTTCCCTACCACCTTCCACTTGCTGGAATCCTCTCTGTCCATCTGCCCCAAAGACCCTCCTTCCTTTAACAAGTCTCCTGACCATCCCCAGGAAGGTCGTGTCCTCTTTTCTCCAAGAGCCCTGAAGGCTGGTACGGGTTTGCCCTTTAGCCTATGGGCTTATTTTGTCAAGAGGCCGGACTTGTCTACCCAGCTAGGCCATAAGCCCCTGGAGAGGCCACATCTTCAGCATCCAGGTGAGATGTAGCACCCGGCACAGGCCTCACGCGGGTAGACGCTCTATTAGTGCTCACTGATGAGGAGGCGCGGAGGCAAGGCCAGCCCAGGAGCCGATGGCCCCCAGAGGGGCCGTCAAGGGCAAAGCGCTGCTTTTCCCAAACAGCCTTCCCCTCCTCGCCCTGCTTCCCACCCGACGGCACTGGGCATGGAAGCTGGAAGTGCCAGGGGCCAGGTGTGGGCAGAGCCATGGTGCCTGCAGTAGGGGGATGGGAGCTGGGGCTGGAGCACATGTGCCACCTGGGAGAGGGACACACGCTGGCCGGGCCCAGTCTGCTGCCTGCCTGGAGTCTCTCCTATGCCTCATCCAGCTACACCCGGGGAAGCTCCTGCGGCTCCTCCCACACAGCTTGGGACGGAGCCGGGTTCATGAACTAAAGAAGAAGCTGAGGCTTGGGGAGGTCAGCTGACTTGCCCGGAGCTTGTGGCTGGGGAACCCGCATCTTTGAAGCCCCAGACCAAGGTTCTTCCCTACTCTAGGGGCACTGGGAGTAGTGCCGGCTCAGGCGGGTGACAGGCTCTCGTCTCTCTGAGCAGGTCTGGTGGCAGCATTCCAGGTCGCCACGCCGTATTCCCTGTATGTGTGTCCCGAGGGACAGAACGTCACTCTCACCTGCAGACTCTTGGGCCCCCTGGCCAAAGGGCACGACGTGACCTTCTACAAGACCTGGTACCGCAGCTCGCGGGGTGAGGTGCAGGCCTGCTCGGAGCGCCGGCCCATCCGCAACCTCACGTTCCAGGACCTTCACCTGCACCACAGCGGCCACCAGGCCAACACCAGCCAGGATCTGGCCCAGCGCCACGGGCTGGAGTCGGCCTCTGACCACCACGGCAACTTCACCATCACCATGCGCAACCTGACCCTGCTGGACGGCGGCCTCTACTGCTGCCTGGTGGTGGAGATCAGGCACCACCACTCGGAGCAGCGGCTCTACGGAGCCATGGAGCTGCAGGTGCAGAGAGGTGAGGGCTGCCTCTGGGGGACAGCTGGGGTGGGGGTCACTCTGGGGATGGTGCCTGTGCTTGTCTGGGAGGGTGAGCAGAGAGGAGGACAGCGTGATGTGGGGTGGCGCCGTGCATCTGATGGTGCGACACTGTGCCGGAGGCCGTGTGATTCTGTATGGGTGGTGCTGGCACTACAGGGGTGGCACGGTGTGTGGAGCTGTGCACGTCTCTCTGGGTAGCTGGGTGTGATGGACAGAAGGGCGTACGTGGCTCTGTTTATGACAGTGGGACTTTTTAACGGGAGGGGGTGTTTATGACAGTGGGACTTTTTAACGGGAGGGGGTGTATGAACTTGGGCTGGGAGTGTGACTGCTCACCACAGTTCCATGGCTCACACCTGGGGTGTGAGTTAGGCGAGTGTGTGTGTGTGTGTGTGTGTGTGTGTGCGTGTGTCTAGGTGAGAAGGCGAGGGGCGGTAGACTAGATAGAGGTGTGGGTGTGGGCAGGTATCGACATGCCCCTGAGGCTGTCATATGTCATGACAATGGGCAGGGCATGCCTAGCTGTGCAGTGAAAATATGTCTCTGTGTGTGCGTGTGTGTCTGTGTGTGTGTGCGTGTCTGTGTGTGTGTGCGCAGCTGGGCCAATGTTGCCAAGGGGACACTAGCCTGAGTACCTGTGACAGGAGGGGGGGCATGCCAGCCTGGACAAGTCTTCCTGGCCTCCTGGGTCTGACGCCCACCTAATGACCCTTCTCTCTGCTCCCACAGGCGAAGAAGCACCATCCAAGTGCATTGTGCACCCACCCTCCTCCAAGGAGAGTGAAAGTAAGGAACCACCCTCTTGGCTCTTCTGGGTTCTCTGTTCTCCTCTGTCCTCATCCTGGACCCAGACCTCATTCTGAACTCTGACCTCATCACCCCAAGCCCACGGAACCCCCCTTCCTCCTCCTTTGCTGCTGCCTCTCCCTTTTGTTTCCTCCTTCACCTGAGCCACTGCGCTGCAGCCCCCAGAAGCCCATGCCCCTTCCAAGGCCCAAAGCCTGAGGAAGGTGGCTCCTGGAGTCCCAGCTCCCGACTCTCTGAGTGGGGCTGTGCCCCGGCAGTGACCTTTGGCCAAGTGCCCTCACGACAGGTACTGGGTGCCACAGGCTGCCGAGCTTGTTTTCAGTGGGCACGGCTCCTGCCCACTAGCCCTCTGCCACAGGCAAAGGTTGGAGGGCTGTGGTGGGGGTCCTCCTGGCTTGGACTCAACTATTTAAAATCTCCTTGTTCTGTGTGGGGAGGGAGGAAGGAGAGGCTCAGGAAGGGGAACAGAACCACCTTTTCTAGAGCCCCTACTATGTGCCAGGACTGTGCTAAGTCCTTCCAAGTACTGGTATCTCAGTGGCTTCTTATAAGAACCCTGTGAAATAGGCGTCACCAACTTCACTTTACATACATGGAAATGGAGGCCCAGAGAAGAGATGTAACTGCCTCAATTCACACAGCTGACAAGGGAAGTGCAGCTGGGACTGCTCACATCACCTTCTTCCCACGTCGGGGTAGGAGACTGGACACACAGTGTGGTGGGTGTCAGTCAGCCCCCTGGCATTTGCCCAGAGGTGCCCTACAGGGGATGGGGACACTGCTTCAAGAGGTGCCCGGGGCTTCCCTGGTGGCGCAGTGGTTGAGAATCTGCCTGCCAATGCAGAGGACATGGGTTTGATCCCTGGTCCGGGAAGATCCCACGTGCCGCAGAGCAACTAAGCCCGTGCGCCACAACTACTGAACCTGCGCTCTAGAGCCCACGAGCCACAACTACTGAGCCCATGTGCCACAACTACTGAAGCCTGCGTGCCTAGAGCCCATGCTCCGCAACAAGAAAAGCCACTGCAATAAGCCCACACACCACAACGAAGAGTAGCCCCCGCTCGCCACAACTAGAGAAAGCCTGCGCACAGCAACGAAGACCCAATGCAGCCAAAAATAAATAAATAAAATAATTAAAAAAAAAAAAAAAGAGGTACCTGGGCACTAGGAGGCCAGGCGAGAATGCCCAGCAGCTTGGAGACAGCAGGCAAAGGGGGGACATCTTAGGGACACCCCCATCTTCTGAGAGGAGGGGGTCTTGGCTTCCTCAGCCTTCTCTCTCTTAGTATTTATCAGGCATCCAGTGTGGACCAGACCCCGCCTAGGCCCTGGAGACACAAAAGTGCAGGCCTCCTCCCTGCCCTCCAGGAGGACATACACCAAAACTGAAGCCAGGAATGGGAACCGCTCAGCTACAGCCCCGGCCAAGCCCCCACTCAAAGGCTGTGGTGACTTTCTATTCGAATTACTCATTTTTTTTGAAGCAACAAATGGACCAGCCAGGAACAAAATTAGAACACACAGCTGGGTCTGAGTTAGACCCACATGGAACTAAGAACAAGCCCCTCTTCCTGCACACCGCAGAGCTCATGTGTGGCCTCGGCACCAAGCCGCTGCCCTCCTCACTTCCTCCACTGGCAGCTCCCTGGGGAGGGTGGAAAGGGGGCCCCCCACCCCGAGCAGCCCCTCCCTTCCCATGCAGCAGCCTCATGACTGTGCGCACACGCGTGCTGTGCACAGGACAGGGTGAGCCTCACGTGGCGGGGTCCCTGAGTGTTTACTTCCCCATCGCCCCTTCCACTCTGAGCAAACCCCCAGTCCCACTTCTGCTCCCGCAGAAACACCTCCGCCACCGCCGCCATTTCACAGATGGAGAAACCGAAGTTCAGACGGGTGAAGGGACTTGTTCCCAGTCTCCCAGAGCCAAGAGGAGAAGCCAGGGTGCCTGATTCTCAGTGTGCAAACCCTGCCTGAGCACTGGGGCCTTCCCCTCTGTCAACACTTGTTTTCTGAAAATTAGCTGTATGAGTTAAGTCTTGGAGACAGAGACAAGAGATGCCAGAGGGGATGGTGCTAGAGAAACCAGGTGTGAAATGGAGAGGGAGTGCAGATCTGGGTCGTTTTTCTTGATCTAGACTCTAGAGAAGCAGCTGCTGGAATTAAGGGAACAGGAGTCACCTGGGAAATTCCAGGAGTCTGGCTGATGAGAGCCCAAGGGTGAGGCAGAACCTTGAACTTGACTGTTAAGGGTCAGGCTTCCTTTGCTGGGCACCTCTCCTCTCAGGTTTTGACATTTTCCTCCTCTCCAGTCGTGGGATGTGCAGCCTCACTCTGGTCCCTGCTTCCCTGAACTACTGTCTACAGGGCATTGGCTACTTAAAGGCCAAAGGGACATGTTTGCTTCTGTCTCGGCGTCAAGGGCAGGGAGATAGCGTCAATGATCTCTGGAGTCCCCTTTCGATCCCCTTCCAGGCCCTTGGTTCTGGAGGTCTGCAGACTACAGCTGTGGTGGAGTTTTGGCACTAAGGCGGAAGTGGTCTCAGATGAAGAGAAACCCGGCTATGCTTTTGGGTGGGGTGTGCGGGCTTTGGACAGTGCTTCCGTTCTCCGGGTATCGTGTGTCCACTGAGCGATGTCGTGTGTCCACTGAGCGATGCGAGCAAGCGTCTCCCTTTCCAACTAACAGGGAGGCACCCTGTGTTATCTAAGGTGCTGAGTCAGGGCTCAAAAACTAAATGCCCGCAGGGCCAGGGAGCTGGTGGGTATGACAGTAGGGAGGGGTAGAGACTGTGGTGAGCACCCAGCTGCCAGTCTGTAGTTGCAGTTCCAACCGCCACGTGCCAGGAAGGGGGCCCAGGGTTGCCAGAGCCACTGAATTTTCAAGCAAAGTCAGAAGTCCAGATTTTACATGAACTCTCTGAATTTTAAAATGTTGGCAACTAATTAAAAAAAAATTAAGTACTGTATCGGCCATAGTTGCAACCTGAGTCCATTCTAGTGAAAGGCAGTGTGGTAAAGGGGGTAAGAGCACAGATCCTGAAATCAGCCAAGTTGCTTAACCTCCCTGTGCCTCAGTTTTCTCATCTGTAGAATGGGGATGACAGTTATCATCATACTTTCCAGGTTGTTACGAGGCTAAAATGAGGTACTCCGTGTAAAGAAAGCGCTAAGAACCATGCCTGGCACGGAGTAAGTGCTGTGTATGTGTTGGCTACTATTACTTCTAATGTGGAATTCTAGGCCTGGCTTCCCAAGTCATCTCATCCATTCCCCTGTGCCAAGGCAGGATGGCAAGTAGATGGCAGCAGACAGTGGACACATATCCTGTTTTCTAACAGTTCGAAACATTTGCCTGGTGACCCATGTGCTTAGTAGGCCCCAGGGCTGACCGCTGGGTACTGCCCTCCACTGCCACTTGCCTTTGGAAAGATCCCAGTTCCTGCTGTAAGACAGGTGCCCCCCCCCACCCCCCAGCCAGCCTTGGTACCTGATCAGTTAATGGTGCTTCCAGCCAAGAAGCTCTTTGAGTTTCCCTTCTCTGACTGCAGCGCCAGTCTCCTAGCATTATCTCTGGGGAGGAAGAGGGTAGTTGGTCTATGAAATCCTCTGAATGCTCACAGCAGCTTGAGGTGGCAGGGGAGGTGGTAAGAGAGGAGTGGGGCGGAGGAAGGTGGTATCCAAGGAGCCCAGGAGCCCCGAGTTGCTGGGGGGCTGTGGTTTTTCACTGAACCTGGGGAAGGGGGCTGGGCAGCCCATCTCCCTGAGAAGCAACCTCCTCACCCCCCAACACAGCAGGTGTATGGTTTACTTTCGTCCAGCCCCGTCCCTGGAACCAGGCAGCTCTGCTGAACTCCCCCCTCCTCCATAAACACCCTCGGGGTACTACTGGCAGGCCCTGGACAGAGAATCGCTGAGCAGGCTGGGCCCCTCCCATCCCACCCCGCTGTGTAAGTGCCTGGCACACTGCTTGCTGCTGGCTAGGCAGGTGCCTCTGCCGGTGCCTGATCACCTTCTAAGCATGAGTCTGGCTCTGGATGGCTACAGAGCAGGACCCCCCGACCTCACCCCCAGGTACTGGCCACACGTAGCGGGAGGGCTGGGGAGCTGTGGCGCGGCTGTGCTCTGCAGAGGAGCCCATGGTGTCGGAGGGCAACTGGCCCACAGAACTCTCCCCAAACCCTGCCCCCTGGCCCTAGCCTCAACTCCCAGGCCAGGCTGTAAGGAAACCAAGTCCTGATCCCCTAGAGGGGCCGAAGAGAGGGAGTCTTTGCTTGGGGACAGGAGTCAGGTAGAGGCTGGGCCAAGCCACCCACAGCCAACAGGGAGCTGGACTCAGTGATCACTGACTGACTACACCAAATGCTGCCTAGTACCAGTCTGGAGGAGACCTGCTTTGACGACCAGAGAAGAGCGCTGTGCAGCCGGTTTCTCAGTGCCCAAAATAAGGTCCTGTGATGGGGTTTAGAGATACTTGAATGTCTGAATTATAGAACATTTAACTTTCAGTACTCTACGTCAAAGTGCAGCCTCGCTAAGATCTGTGGGGAACCTGCTTTAATGTGGAGTCGAACTTGTCTTTGTAACAGCACAGCAACTGTTCCTGTACCAGTGGGTACTTCTAAAGCGCCTGAAAACAGCTTGTTCTCTTCTGAGGTCTGAACAAACGCCCTGAAAGCTTGTTTACACCGTCAGGTTGTTCAGCAATACAATGAGATAAAAACAGCCTTTATTCCCAAGTAAGTAGTGCAAAGGCAACATTGAGCCCGTTCACCTCCCCAAAGCTCCCTGGAGCCAAGCTGACGCTGTGACAAGGTATCCCAGCCCATGGTTTTTCTGTCAGAGGGAAGGGCTAAAACTGGGAAGGAAATGCATTTACACTGGTTGTGGTTCTGAGGGCACGTCTGTTCCCAGCCAAACTCCTGGAGTCAGCAGATGGACTGAAATAAATCAAACCTCCCATGCTGTTGATGGGATCGTGAAGCAGTACAAGTTTTTTTTAGAGGACAATTTAGCAATAGGCTAAAAGAAAATACACTTACTCTTTGGCTCAGCACTTTCACTACTAGGGTTTTATGTACGGATGTACTTGCCCAAGTGAGCAAAGATGCCTACACAAGAAGTTCATTGCTACTTTATTAGTTATGTTGAAAATGGAAGAAACCTACATACACACCAGTAGGGGACTGTTTCAATAAATTTTGGGTGAGCCACGTGATAAAGCCCTAGGCAGAATAAGGTAGATCTCTGTGCCAGTACAGAGAGGTGTCTAAGCTGTGCTAAGTGGGAAAAGCACTTGTCACGTGATCCCATATATGCTCTACATGCGGAGAATGTATCTAGACTATACACAAAAAAACTGACAGTGATTATGTCTTTGGTGGGGGCCTGGGTAGAGGGGGAGGAAGAAACTTTTGAATTTTTTTTTAACTTGTAAATTTTTTCTGTGTGTAATTTAGAAAGTTTAAAAAAATTTAAATGTTGGACAAGGATTCACATTTCCCTAGTTCCTGCCCCAAGATTTTTCCCCGTGAATTGTACATGTGAGATCAGTTTAGAGGCCCCCATCCTGGAGCCAAGGAGTCTCTCCGGGGATAAGTAGGGCTTTTTATTCATTTATTTTTCATTGAGATAAAACATATATAACATAAAAATTGCCATTTTAATCATTTTTAAGTGTTTGATTCAGTGACATTAATTATGCTCTCAATGTTGTGCAATTATCACCGCTATCTATTTCCAAAAGTTTTTCATCTCTCGGGCTCCTTCTGACCTTGAACTCTGTGGCATGAGGTCTATGAAGGGCCTGCTCTCCCTTTTCAGGGAGCAACGTGTCACCCAGGGTGGTCGAGCTGTTCCCAGTGGGCTGGGATGAGGACCCTTCTCTTTCCCCGCTTGAGCTGCCTCAGCTGTAAGTGCCTGGCCTGATTTCTGGTGCTCTGGCCCCCCTGGGGTCCCCAGACCTTCCGTGCCTCTGCAAGTCAGTGAGGGTCTGGCTGTGGGGCCTGGGTCCCCCTGTTGCCAGGCCTTCCCTCTCTGGGCCTCAGTTTCCCCTCAGGAGGTGCAGTGGGAACGGGGCCTCACCTTGGCCGCCTCTGTCCTTTCAGGCATCACGGCTGCTGCCCTGGCTACGAGCGCCTGCATCGTGGGCATCCTCTGCCTCCCCCTCATCCTGCTCCTGGTCTACAAGCAAAGGCAGGTGGCCTCCAACCGCCGTGAGTATCCCTGCCCGCCTGGGCTAGGTGGGGGTGTGAGTGACCTGCCCCAGCCCCCCTCTCAGCCACGGGGATTAGCAAAGGCTAAAGGCAGGCACAATTCTGCTCTTCAAGAGACAGGAGCTGCTACAGTCCTTGCAAGGAGCTGGGCTCAATGGTGGAGAGAGGAGGGGATCCACTAGCCCCTTGGCGCTCAATGAATAACTGTTGAATGAATGAATAATCATACGGAGTAGCTGAAATTGGTTTATAAAAGTGCTACCACCTGGAGATTGTTTGGGGCCCTGCTTTAATGTATGGGTAGGCTTGTCTTGGTAGCAATTGTTGGGACAAAATGACCTTTGGATTATCAGAACTGGGAGGGATCTTAGAGATAACTTGCTTCAACTCTTCCCTTTAACAGGTGAGAAACCTAAGATCAGCAGGGTTAAATAACTAACCAAATGTTATATAACTTAGTAAGTGGAAGAGCTAAGACTCAAACTCAGAGCTTTTCACCTCACGCTTTTCAGGGAATGTAGTCCCACCACATAATAAAAACGCTCGTCAGCATGTGCGTCACAGCAGATGACCCCTAACCAGTAGGATTGCTGTGCCAGGTACCATGCCAAGCTTGCTATATACATTCTCTCACATATTCCTCATAACCCCTCTAAGACTTTGGTCCTACCACTGGCCCCATTTTACAGCTGAGCAAACTGAGACACAGAGCCGTTCAGTAACTCCCTTAAGGAACCACACAGCGAGTATGTGGTGGAGCCAGGTTTCAAGTTGTGACCACAAATACCTTTTCACCCGTCTCTTTGAGTGACAGTGCCCCTTGCCCTTCCTTTGACTCCACCCATGAGCCTCGTCCAGTCTCAGTCTTCCAAGAGCAGGAGGGTGTGGGCCCTCGCTTCGCCTCCCCCACCTCTTCCCCTCCGTCCTCTGCAGGAAGGCTTTGGCTTACACCTGATCGCCTTCGGCTAGACTGTAACGACTTGACACCCCTCTGTCCCTCTGTCACTGGGTCACTCAGAGGCTGTGGCCACCTCTCCCTTCCTCTCAGGACGCCCTTATTCCTCTCACAAAATCCACCACAGTCTATCTACACAAATACCCTGGGGTTGGGGGAGGGTAAAGGGGTTGGAGCAGAAAGAGGAACCCAGGGGATCAACCAGGGAGAGAAATCATTGCAGAGCTGCCCTCAGCTCCTGCCCGTCTGTGGAGCACTTCCACGGAGGTGGGAATGGGACGAGGAGGGGCCACGTTCAGCTAGGCTTGGCTACCAGCAAAGGAGATGCTTTCTGTGCCCCTTACTCCAGACCACAGGGCTGTCTCCATCAGGGAACAGGAACTGGGAAACAAATTCCTGGCCGAGGACGGCGTTGGGTGGGGGAGGCGCACTACTGACCCTGTTTGGTGCCGCACAGCCTTCCTTACAGGGCCCCGAGGGGTTGGCCAAGGCTCTGCCCCTGTCCCGGGCTGGAGGAAGGAAAAGCAGAGAGGGGACATCCCCAGGCCAGAACACTGTGGGGTGTCCTGAGGACACGGGGAGCCGGGGTCAGCCCCCAGTATCTCCTATTCCACGCACTGGGACACTTGCAGACTGAGGGCTTCGCAGAGGAAGGGACAGATGAGCTGGGTGCTGAAGAATTGCACTGAAAGAAGGCTCGAGGGGGTGCGGTGGGCCAGCTAGGGCTGTGCCACGACCAGCGTTGAGCACGTCTTCTGAAACTCTAAACGAGCCCCATTTCTGTGATGGGCAGCCACTTCATAGCACCTTTCCCCAGGTTTAATATATGCCGTAACAGGAAGGTATCAATCATTTATCTCCTAATAAAAGTACTTTTGAGGCCAGTCCTCTGTCCTCTCCAAAAAGAAAAAAAAAATGACTTGCATGGTCGAAGGCTTAGAGACAGACACAAGAGATGCCAGAGGGGACGATGCTAGAGAAACCAGGTACGAAATGGAGAGGGAGTGGAGATTCAGGTCATTCTTCTTGATCTAGACTCTAGAGAAGCAGCTGTTGGAATTATGGCAACAGAAGTCACCTGGGACATGCCAGGCGTGTGGCCACAGGGCAGAGGCCGAGTGGCCCGGAGCGGGGCAGTGGGGAGGCAGGTCGGAGACAGAGTGGACGGGAGCGTGTGTGGTGCGCTTTGGGCAGGATGATGGCACGGAGCCTGGCACAGAGCCTGGAACAGAAAGTGTGCTTGGGAATGAGCCAAACTCAGGAAAAAAGAAAGAGAAAGGGTTGGGAGCACTGAGGAAGGCAGTGTGCTGCAGAGGCCAATGGGTGTGGCAACCTCTCTAGTATCAGAGACTCGGTGTCCCCAGGGCAGAGGAGAGGATGAGGGGCGGGAACGCAGAAACCGGCACGAAGCCCCACGCAGTCACCCAGTAAACAAGGAGCCATGATTCTGATACCTCAGAGATTTCAGGAACTTGTGTGCAACTTCCCGTGGGTGTTCTGTTGTTGTGCCCCTCCCCTACCGCTTGTTTCCCCATCGTAATCAGCAGCAAAGCTCGTAAAAAACGAGAAGGATCTGTGGGAGTACATGGGGAGCTGCAAGAAAGAGGGAAGTTGGGGCCACTGCATCTGGTTGGTGGCCAGTTTGGGGGGTGGGGAACCCGCACAGTGGGGCAGGGTGGCAGCAGCTTGGCTGCAGAGTAGAAAGTAGTAGCATGGCTGAGAAGTGATAGGGTCTCAGGCCCCCTAAGTTTCCTCTAAGAGATGTTGCCTTGAAAGCCACCCTATTAGGCAATGCAGAGGATGGGACAGAGAGGACCAGGAACTCTAATTAGGAACTGACCTTGCAACACTCCTGCCCAGTAAATCATGGCTGACGACCAGAACGTGACAAATGTCCAAAGAGGAAACAGCAAATTCAGGAGCCAGGCCTTTGGTTGATCATGAATATCTAACATCACCAAGTTAAGACATGGGAGAAATCATTGGCTGCCTTTGGTTTCCTGGCAACAAATGTTGTCCCAGACACTTGTAAAATACAGCCCAAATTTCATTTATCACTGGTCAAAATGGGCCGCTCACTGAGGCCTCACCTGCTGGGTAGACACGCAGAGCACTGCCTGCCATACGGGCTTCCTGAGTGAACAGAAGTGGGATCCAGGGCTGAGTACGGCCCTGTCCAGGATTGCTCCCGTTCCCCGAGGGGCATCTGCCAGTGAGGGTACGGATGCTGTCTGGGGAAGCCTTCCCTTTGTGACTAGCTTCTCTGTCTGTTTGTCCCTAGGTGCCCAGGAGCTGGTGCGGATGGACAGGTAAGGCCCATGGAGACCTTCCTGAGAACACTTCCAGCAGCTGTGCCACCCCGATTCAGAGTCTGGCGGGCTGTCTCTTTTCCCTGGGCTGTCATCTCTGAAGGGCAGCATCTACACCCAAACTCCTTATGCAGCAGTTAAGGGGGAGGGGGACCTTCTAGCCAGGACAGACTGATTCTCCCAACTTCACCAGGATCTCTTCCCCTCTCCTCTCTGGTCACTGCTTATACCACGACAGGGCTGAGAACACAGATGTGGCCTCCCTGGTCCTCCCTGTGCTCTGGGCCAGCTGTCAGGAAGGAGATATTTCTGGGCAGTAGGGCCCCTGTTTAGCTGCCTGGCACAGCTGGTTAGAAGAGCATTTGCCATCTGCCACTGAAGCCTACACATCTGTGCCGATTGGCTGTTTTCCCTGCCACCCCTCACCCAGCAGTCTGAGCTCCAGGATGCTTGGATGAACTACGCAACCACCTTCGGGCCTCAGTGGTCAGCCAGGCCAGGGTGGGGGAGGGGAGGAAGCAGCTGAGCCCAGGCAGACACTGAAACATGCAAAGGAGGCCAGCACATCTGGAGTTGTGGCCCCTCCCTGCAGGGCACCCCAAGGAGAAGGCTGTCAGGCTACAAGGGCAGAGGCTGACTGGGCTCAGACGGAGGCGGCAGGTTGGGGATAGAGTGAACAGGGAATGTGTGTTGGTGCACTCTGGGCAGGAAGCTGGCATGGAGCCTGGCACGGAGGGCGTGCTTGGGAATGAGCCACATTTAGAAATTTGGCCCCGGTACCTGCAACACCAAATTCAGAGCTCCCCCCTGATGTTTGAAAGGGATGATATTCAAGACAGGTCACAAGAAGTCCTGCTAGCGATCCTGCTAGAATCTCAGAGTCGGAGGGGTCCTCAGAGGTTGTCCCACTCCCAAGCAGGAAGAACGCCTCCCTTCAGCTCAAGACAAGCTGTGGGGACATTCAGTGCTAGTGCCATAAACTCTACTGACCAAAGAGAGACCTGTCCCCAGATTCCTGAGGCGCCTCTGACCCTGGGCTTCCTTCCTGGGCCTGGGGCAGATGGTCAGACCACAGGGTGGAGCTGGGGTCAGATGCCCTCAGCTCAGGGCAGGTGGGGAGGGCAGCCCATGGCCTTTTCTCTCTGGCCCTGGATCCTCCCTTCCTGCTAGGAGAGGCTGCTGAGGCCTGGGGTGGGAAGGCAGGTGAGGGGAAGGGAGCAGAGAAGGAAGGCAGGCGGGAGGGCAGAGGCCTAGCCCCAGGCAGCACGGATGACCTTCAATTCTGATTCTCTAGCAACAACACTCAAGGAATTGAAAACCCCGGCTTTGAGATTTCTCCACCTTCCCATGGGATGCCAGAGACCAAGCCCAGGCAACCCCTGACCTATGTGGCCCGGAGGCAGCCTTCTGAGTCTGGGCGGCATCTGCTCTCTGAGCCCAACACTCCTCTGTCTCCACCAGGCCCCGGGGATGTCTTCTTCCCCTCCCTAGGTAAGTGCTTCTCTTCCCTCACAGCTCTATGGCCTGCAAGGTCATGACCTCTCCATGGCGTGCAGGGCATTGGCCTCACTCCCCGCCCTCCCTGGGGAGTCCTCACAGCCTCAGGGTGTGGGGTTGGGGGGATGAAGGACAGAGGAACCCCCACTTCACTCTGCTTCTCCTTTCCTTTGCAGACCCTGTCCCTGACTCTCCAAACTCTGAGGCCATCTAGACCAGCTGGGGGCCGTGGGCAGTTGTGGCTGGGCCTGGGGCAGGTGCATTTGAGCTAGGGCTGGCCCTCTGAGTGGTCCCTTGGCCTTGGACCTGGTTTCTTCCCTCCTGATCTAAGCTCAGACTCTTTGAAATACTCCTGAAGGCCAGACCCTCAGCCTCTCTGGATGCTACATGGCAGAAGGGAGAAGGTGTTGGATCGCTCAGCCCCTGTCTCGAGGATGGTGGGGTGCTGGGATCCCACCCCAGAGACCTGAAATTCACCAGCTACTGATGCCAAGTGACCTCCATCTTAGAAGCCCCAGAACTGCCAGCTGTGTGGTAGCCTCTCTCCCTGGGACATAAGCCTTGGGACCTGACAGCAGAGATGGGCACCGGGCAGACTCCCCAGTGCCACCCTCCAGGCATGAGACATAGGACAAGATGTGGAGAGACTCGTCCCCACTGTGGTGGACCCAGCTCCCCCATCTCGCCTGAGACTGCTCATCTGTCAAACCTCTTTGTAATCATGAGGCTCTGGGGCTGGGCCTGCCTGACCCTGGGCCGTGGGAGCCTTCCCCAGCTGCCTTCTACCAGCCAACTCTGAGGAGCCGTCAACAGGTTACACAAATCTGGGGCTCCCACTGCCTGCACTCTGGTTCCCAGAATTCATTGGCCAGAAGCCCCAAAACGGGAAGTATATGCTGCGGCACAGTGGCCACTGTGAGCCAACTGGCATCTTGGGCAATGGGAACCAGGCCAGAGGTTGCACCACCCACCGCAGATGGGAGTGGAGGGGAGAGCCAGGGGCCTGCTGGGAAGGCGAGCGGAGAGGGCTCCGCCGCCTGCTCCCTGCGGTCGAGAGAGATGGTGACCACATAGCGTACTGCTCAAACTGTGACACTCTTGGGGTGCTATTCAAAACTACTTGGGCAACAGTGCAAAACCTGTGGGTGGATTGTAAGAGCTGGGTTTAAATCCCTACCCTGCTTCCGAGGTGCCTGAGGCCCAGGGAGCCCTCTTCCCCCACTCCCCAGTCTTTGGTCCTCTGTTCCAGTCAATCTGTGCTGAGCCTTCACTGCAGCGTGATCCTGTCGGGTGGGAGGGGCGGGCGTGTCCCTCGAAAGTCTTATGCCCACTCTGCTCTGGACCCTCTGCTCCCATCTCCCGCTTCAGGGCATGACCCAAGTTTGTTTTTATACACATATATGAGGGGAATCCTTTGTGGAATTTCGATTAAAGAGTTTTAAAGCATGGAGAGGAGTGGGGAGGGGTCTCTGTACACTGTGGGGAGAAAACGGGTGGTGGGGCCTGAGAGGAGGAGGAGAAAGTTTGAGCTGGACAGGAGCCCCGGGCACTGCACTGTGGAGGGCGTCATTTCAACTGGGCATTCATCTGCCAGCAGCCTACGCTGGCTCTACTGAGCCAGGCCTGGGTGCTGAGAGCCAGGGCTTCAGGCCAGGGTAAGGGCCCAGCAGGCAGGGAGAAGCCCGCCTGGCCTGGTTGGGGACGGGAGTTGGGGTGGGAGAAGGGAACAGCTCGAGGCTCTCCAGCAGCAGTGAGCCCCGGACCTGCAGTTGAAGCCAGGGAGCCCCTTGGTTGCCTCCAAAAGCTCCCTTCTCAGGCCCAAGACCGTAGGTCAACGTGGGCCTCTAGCTGTGCCTGGGGGCCTTGAGGAGAAGGTGGGCGGGGGCCTCGGGCCTCGAGACTCTGCACTGACTCCTCCAGTGGCCAGAATGCCAAACCCTGGCTCCTGCTTTGTCCCTGGGGATCTACCTCTCGGTTTCATCTGCTGCTGTGGACTCTTAGTGCCAGCTGCCGCAGAAAGAGGGAGCTATTCTCACAGCTTGTGGGGGCCCAGGGGGCAGGGATGGGCAGGGTGATACCTGCTCGAGGCAGGGCCAGGCTACCCCTAGGGTTGAAGGCCAAGCCCATGGACCAGACTCCTCACGCTCCAGCGCAGAAAGAATGTTCCTGCCCAGTGGAGAGGCTGGCCTGGCCCAAACCTCAGCTTCTGACCTCAAGGCAGAGACAACTTCTAAGAATTTGGCTGCCAGACCCTAGAGCCAGCTGCTGCTGTGTGGAGGAGGGCGGAGGCCCCGCAGCAGAAAGACACCACACTTCCTCCCCAGCTTCCTCCTGCATGGCCTTGACTTCTTCTTCTCTGGACCCTCACTAGTGAACCTATCGCTTCGTGGTTTCCTGTTTTCAGTGAAATTTACTCTGAGCTCCAGGCTCCATCTTCATCCATGACAACACGCCCTGCCCCTAGCAACCCTAAAGGCACCCTCCCTGACGCTGTGGGGAGGGGCAGGGCACTAGGGTATCCCTCTGTGTTCGCCCCAGGGTGGTAGTGCCTCTGGAGACGCCAGCTCTGGTGGCCGGTTCCTACAGGCTCAGTGCCGTGGGCTGGGGTGCATGGAACGGAATCGGGGAGCAAGAACATGGTGCCTGCCTCCAAGGGGGGCTGGGAGGAGCCCTGGGGCCTTCTGGGCAGGGTGGGACTGAGGCAGGAAGCTCATGGATCATGGCACTGTCTGAGGCCGTGAGAGGGAAATTTGTGCTTTTAGGCACTAAGTCATTGTTAAGAGATGTATCAGGAATTCTGGGACCTGTAACCTATCTCCTGATGTTCACATTTAATACAGATCTCCTGCCTTTATTTCCTTCCAGTGATAAGCTAAGGGAATGGAATTGACACTCTCTGAAGACACACTGCAGAGGCCACTGGATATGCTGCTGTTGGATCAGGCTGGCCCTGCCTGGGGGTCTGTGGTGATGGACTGGGGTAGGTGTGCAGGAACCCCGGGGCCACTTCTCGTAAAGACCAGCCCTGGGGATACCCTGGCTTCTGCCTGGCCAGAGCTCCCTCCTACACGCGGCAGCCTGGGATAGAGGGGCTAATGCATCACCTTCTTCACGGAGTGCTCTGTGGTGGGGGAACTGGGAAGACGAGGTGGGGCTGGGGGTTGCAGAGGCCTTATCACTCTCCACCCCAGCTGGGGCTCCGGGGCCCTGCCTCCTGGAAGAGGCCTTCCTGGGTGACAGCTAGAGCTCTCCAGGGCTGGCCTAACTGTGCTGGGGGCTGGGCTAAGATTTACTCAGGGAACTCAAAGGGAATAACAATGGCAGAAAGAAGAACTGGGGTTGGCAGCCAGGATGCTAGGTGCAAAGTCCTCTTGAGAAGCTGACACTCACAGCCCAGATGAGCATCTGTCCCAGCCCACTGAGAGCACTGACCATCTAGCCCCTTCACTGGGCATTCACTGTACCCGCTTTGCACGGTCACCTCTCCTGCGTGGACGCTGTGTCTCCCTAACTATTCTGTGAGTTCTATGGCAGGGATCCAATAACAGCCTGCCCTTTGGACCTGGTTGTAGAGCTGATGACTGAAACACAGCCACTGGGTGATGGGCTGAACCAGGATGCCAGGGTTCTGTCCTCTGGACCACTCACAATCGGCAGAGCCACCTCTGACTTTCGGCTAGCTCGAGTTCCCAGCAGCTTCGTCTGGGCTCTCTCCTCAACAGCAATGATGCCCTGAGCTTTTGCAGGCCAACGGGCATGGGTTTCATTTTGTTTTGCAATTCTGATCTCTTGGTATGGCTTCCTGGAATATATGCTAAGAGGGATTCTGAAGTATCAATATAGTTTAATGAGAAAGTGCTGACATCCGCTAGCAATGCATGCCTTGGGAACAGGATAGGGAAGGGCAGTATGTGTTCCATAGCTTTGCCTCTTCTGTGATAATACTGTGCTTTCCAAAACACTTTACCAGGTGTTATTACTTCTTTGGTTCCTACTCCTCCCCACCCCTCCCCTGGAAAACCCTGGAAGGTTTTACTGTCCCATTTAATGCATAGGGAAACTGAGGTTCCAAAAGGTTTGTGTCTTGTCACAGTTGAATGTGGAACTGGGACTGAAGCCTGGGTCTCCTGCTTCCCAGGTCTGTGCTCCTTCCTCTGCACTGAAGCAAGTGGCATTACAGGCCAGGACTTGGACTTGCTCACAGTACATACCGTGCCCTGGGGGATAAACCTGTGCCCACAAGCCCGTGGCTCTACTCCTTCCACATCAGTCTTTGCACTCCCCTTCCTGCCTGGCAGCCCTGAAACCACAGGACTCCTGGTGGGCATGGCGGCCCGTGCACCCCACTTGCTTGCGGGAGGGGAATGGGGAGGGGAGAAACTCATCTACCTGCAGAGCCCCAGGGTCTCTTGGAAGAACTGAGCCAGTTGCATGTGTAGCATTTGAGCAGCTGCAGAACACTGTCAAGAAGCAGGGCTATGGGAAGGGTCTGAATTTAATCATGCTGGGCCAGAGAAGGCCGACTTACTTGGTGTGCAGCACAGGGAAGGGGCCGGGCTGGGGTTTCCTGAGCTTGAGCCAGGGGAAGCAGGCTTCACAAACAGCAGCAGGGTCCAAGTTTAATAAACAGAGGAGCCTCAGCTCTAAAACTATGAGGTGAGTTGCCAAGAGCAGCATCCCCTGCTCACAGACTTTCATGGGGCTGTTGCTGGCGACTCTTGTACCAGAAGCGGGTGGTGGGAGATTTTCTGTCTTTCTGCCTGGACAGGTGTCTTCTGCAGGTCCCCACCAGCCTGAGAAGCCAGGGCTGGTTATCTGGGATTGCTAACCTCTGGCTGTGATTCGCACAGCAGGGAGGCCCCCCTCGGGAACCTCCGTCTCCCCACCCCCCTGCCAAGGTACCTCTGTGCCTGGGGCTCAGCTCCTGACCTCCCAGTTGCCTTCCGTCCTTCCTCCCTGGGCCCAGCCCTTCCTCTTGCAGGGGTCTCCTGACGGCCACTTGGACCCCTCCCCCAAGCCTGCCCTCCCTGTCTGTGGCCTGGAGCGAGGCAGAGGGCCGAGGCTGTACTACGACTTCCCCTGCTGGGTGCACACCATTGTGTGACAGGCCTAGGCTGGCCCGGATGGCCCTTGCAGCACAGCTGTTCTGAGCTCTGGGTGATACGGGGCTGAGAGCTGGGTGGGGATGGCCTGGGCTACTTGCAGGAATGTTCTGCTCTCAGGAAACTGTGGGGGAGGGGACCCTAGGGAGAAAAGAAGAGATGGGAGGCCTCGGATATAGGATTTCTCTTGGTTTTAGGGAGACTTTGTAGCCGAATCCCACCCCCACCCCTGCTTAGAAAGCCTCATCCTTTAAGACATGGATGCAAATGCCTTGTCCTGAACCTTCCCTGGCTCCTGGCTCTGACCTCCTAGCATTCTATCACATCCTAGAGTGTCAACTCTCTGTTATGTGTCCATTTCCCCCACTAACTGTAGGCTCCTTGAGGGCAGAGCTGTGTCCAACTCATTTCTGACTTCCTGGCCTCTAGCACAGGCCTGGCACATACTTGACGTTGAATGAATGAATGAAAGAATGAATGAATGAATAACTCTTACTTGCCCTTGTCCAACAGGAAGGCTGGTCCTGTGCCAGTGAGGGCTTGTTTGAACCAGGCAGGTACTTGTAGGTGGGAACAAGAGGACGGCGTGTGGGTCTGCCGGGCGTCTCTGGACAGATGTATGCACCCCTATTAAACCACGGTGACCTTTCTTGGAACCTCGAGATGGCTGATCTGAGGCTTCTCAGGGCTTTGGCTGGTCTAGGAGATGCTGGAATGATCCTACTTCCTCAACACTGAGCCAGTGAAATCTGCCCAAGAGCAGACAAGTTCCCTCCTCTGGTCACCTCTGGCTTGGGGGAACTCATGACCCCGGAGGGTTCACTGTCCAGAAGTAACTGTCTGGTCAGTGGCAGCAAACCTTCAAGGGTCCAGCACTCCTCAGAGACAAATGCCAATCATGGCGGGGCACTGGCTGTAGGGCCCTGGCTTAGCTGGGCCAGGAGGGAGTGGAGGGGGCACTTGGGAAAGTATTGGGACCGGCACTTGGAGCCTGCCCCAGACAGAATGTGATGGGGAGGATATGTAGATACAGAGCCCTGCTCTGGGCTCTGAATGCTGCCACGGGTCTAGACTACCTGCAGCTCCCTGGACCCACCCCGGATTATCGCTTGCTCTTAGGCCTTTGTTCAGGTTGATGCCCAGTTCCAGAATATGCTTTCCCCCTTTGCTGTGCTAACTGTGACTGACTGACAAGACAGCCCAGGTGTCACCTGCCCCGGGAAGCCTTCCCCTAGGCCTTCTCAGTGCCCCATCTGCACCTTGGCCCTGCACAGGGATGTCCTCATCACCTCCCTTACTCAGCTGCACTTCATCGTGGCAGGACCCGCACTGCCTTCATCTCTGTATCTCTGGGGCCTGGCACATAGAGGGTATTCAGGGAACACTGGCTGAATGAATAAATGAATAACTGAACAAATATGGTCCAGTGCTAAGTTCTCAACAATGCCCCTGTGGTCCCTGTAGTTCTTCACTGTGGTGTCGCCAACAAAAATCAAATAAAAGTGATCTTTTCCCATCATGAAGAAGCAGAAAAAAAATGGAAAGGATGGATACTTTTTGACTTAAAAGTTTTCTCCTTTAAATGTTTTTCCAGCTGGTACCTGATGCTGTTTGTCTGTATTATTATAGTATAGCCCAGGAACCATATACACACATATACATATACCCCATTCCTGATCTTGGTCATCCTGAAGTTGTTTTCTTGGAGCAGAGTTGGTGATGACCAAGATGAGGAAGGTAGACAAAGGGAGACTGCATTTCTCACCACCCAACTTCCCACACTCTTACCAAGGAGCTGGAACAGGCCAAGACCTGCTTCAAGGAGGGCCAGAATGTCAGGGGCCCGCGTGTGAGAAGGCAGTGCTCACAGGTCTCCACCAGGCTAGGGTGGATCTCTAAGGAGAGTTTGGTCAACAGATGAAACTTCTGGCCATGGGGACTAGTCCCAAGTTCTGCAGGGACTGCTTGGGGAGTGGTCCACCATTCGGGGTGGCTAACTGTGGCTAGGGTGATTTCACATTTCTCTAATTCTCATTTCTTCTGGGGACCAAAAGGAAACCAGATGTTGCCTCCCGAACTGAGGGCCTTAGAATATTATGGGTCTCACCATCTGCCTCCCTATAAAACTCTAAGACTATGGGTTATAGAGAAGGGTGGGGAGTGGGGGTAAGAGTGGTGTGTTCGCTGGCCTAGGTCAGGATGAAAAAGAGCAGCATGGCAGATGCTATGAGTTGCCCACCTCTTCTTCACTAACAGAGCCCTGCTTGTATTTGAGGCAGTGTTATACGTGGCCCCCAAGTAATTAGCCAAAGGGCAGAAGTGGCTTGCATAGCTCTTTTTTTTTTTGTCATTTCCTGCCTTGAACTCTGACATGATGGCTGGAGCTATAGCAGCCATCTTGCAACCATGAAGGAAAGGCCAAGAAACATTAGCTCTGACATCACTGAGCATGAAATCAACGTTTGTAATTCTCTCTAGAATTGTTGTTATGTGAGAAAAATGCATTCTCATTTATTTACGAATCCATAGTTAAGTTTCTGTTACTTGTAGTCAAACACATCTGTAAATGCTATTGGAGAGATGACCAAGAAGATGATTCACTCTGAAGCTAGGTGCAGGTAGGGAGGGGTTATGTCAAAACTGAGTCCCTCCTTGTCGCCACAATAAATGATACCCCTACCTGTCCTCCTCTCAGTTAGTTACATGTGCCCCGTAAATGTGTCTCCGTTTGGCCCACTGGGTATGACTGGCTGAAGTGATTAGTATTATCCTGGGCTTTTCAGAATGTGGTTTCCTGGGATTGATCCAATTCCACCATCCTCCCCAGAGACACTCCAGATAAAAAGCCCCGCCCAGACCTGCTCTGATCCCACAGTCCACAGTGCCATTGCCAAAGGAGAGGGGTCCAACAGAGTCACCTTTTGGGGGCAGAAGGATAGAGCTGAGGCCTCATTTACAATCAGGGTCCCTAGGGTAGACAGATTATACAAATGTCCCCAATCCTTACACTTCCCTGTATCTATATTCTTTGCAATGTGACTTTGCAGTTCATTCCTTCAAAAGAGAGAGTTTATTTCCCCACATTTTGAACCTGCGCTGGCCTTGTGACTTGCTTCGGCAAACAGAATGTGGCAGAAATAACCCTGTTCCAGTTCCAAGCCTGGGCCTTGAGAGGCCTTACATGCTTCTGCTCTTTTGCCCAGACCTTTTCTGGCTCGATGAGAACTAGCACTGACCAGCCTTCTGAAAGGGGAGAGACAGGTGGCCCAGTTGCGCTGTTATCCCAACTGATGGGCAGCCAACCCCCAAAAGAACAGCCATCCAACCGACACACAGCTGCCCATGCACACATGTGGGAGCCCAGCTGACAGCAGAAGAACCACCCAGCTAAGCCAGGTCTCAATTGCCAGCCTGCAGAATTGGAGCTAAGTCAATGGTTGTTTTATGCCTCTCTGTTTGGTTTATAATGCAGGGTTATTGTGGCGATAGATAGCTGATACACTCCTCCTCCTTGTGGTTTACCAAGTGCTTCCACAGACAAGAGCTAATTCAATTCCCCAAACACCACCTATGAAGGAGATATTATCTCTCTTACAGATGACAAAACCAGTTTTCAGAGAGGTTCTGACTTGCTCACAATCATGAAGCCAGCTTACAGTAGACATCGTCATCCCCCAGCCCATCACCCCACACAGCGGCGTCACCATCCAGCCCTGCAGGCCCCGCCTCCTTCTGCAACTTTGTGGACTTTGCACATTGCCTTGGGCAGCGGCCCCACCCATTCACGCATCAGACTGGACCATGGACATCAGCCCTTTCCGACCCTAATGTGTTGCCACAGCGTGTCACACCAATATGATGCAGGGGAAGAGGCCAGAGGGCACCTTTTCCCATTTGGCACAGAGGCCCCACAGGTACACGGCACAGCTTGGCAGGCGGAGTTGGGGCTAGCCAGGCCCTGAGGTTCAGACTCAATCTGTACCATCCCATAGAGCTGCACTGGGCAAGCAAACACAGCTAAATAGAGTCTGAGTGGCTGCAGAGGTGGGTGAACCGACACCCTAGCTTGGCACACACTGGCCCTCTGTAAATACTCGTAGGCTGATGGACTCAAGGCGCGATAAAGGAGTTGTGGAGGACTCATCGGCGCGTGGCATTCCACTCCCACCCATCTCATCCCTGTCACACAGAAGGCGGAGCTGCCCCTCTCCCACCCTCCTCTCCCCGAGGCCACCCCCCATCACTCACCGACAGGGTAGGGGTGCCCTCGTCCTCCACAGTGACCACCAGGTGGTAGAAGCTCTGGCGCTCGCGGTCGGGTGGTGCAGGCCGCGTGGCAATCTCGCCACTGATGCGGTCCATGCGGAAGGTCATGTCCTCATTGCCCCCAGTGATGTAGTAGGACAGGACGCTGTTGATCCCGATGTCACGGTCAGTGGCTCTCACCTGGACCACAGCGGTACCCCCGCCCACATTCTGGGGGGAGAGCAGGAGAGTGGTCATTCTGGATTCAAGGCCTTTGGGGCAAAGTCTAGCTCCTGTTCCTGAGAGCCCAAGGACTGCACCTGGACCTCTAGAAAGCTCTGCTCTGACTACCCTGGGGCAACGATGAGGAAGATAAAGATGACGGTGGCAAACATTCTGTGGGTATCTACTACATGCCGGGGGCCTGAGTTAACTCCTCTCTATAATGCTACAGATTAGGTCAACCCCATTTACAGATGAGAAAACTGAGGTGTCAGGAAGGAATGTGTGCAAATCACACAGCCAGTCAGTGGGAGAGCCAGGTTCTGAATTGAGGGAGGCCTTCAAGAACGTCCAACTGGGTATGATACCCAGCAGTGCCTGGGCAAAAATTCTCCTGACATGACTCAATCCTATTATTGAGTAATACACGAGCTGTTTTTAGATATCGGAAACAAACTTATGGTTGCCAAAGGGGAAATGTGGGGGGAACGGATAAATCAGGAACTTGGGATTAACATGTACACACTACTATATATAAGCTAGATAATCAGCAAGGACCTACTGTATAGCACAGGTTATCAATATTCTGTGATAACCTATATAAGAAACTGAAAAAGAATGAATACATGTATAACTGAATCCCTTTGCTGTATACCTGAAACTAATACAACATTGTAAATCAACTATACTCCAATAACATTTTTAAAAAATGAGCTGTTTTATTTAAAAGCAGCTCTCCCAGGGTAAACCTCAGTTTCCTGTTGATGGTGAAAGGCCACTTTCTTCTTTCCCTCTCCTTTCCATCCAAACCACAAAAGGTTACCACATTCCAGGACCTGGCCTAGGTGTTAGGGATAGAATCATGAATGAGTAAGCCACGTCCCCATCCCTGTGATCTGAGAAACTATGGGTCAGGCAGATATTTATGAGTTTTTTTTTTTTTTTTTTTCTTTTGGCCACACCACGTGGGATCTTAGTTCCCCGACCAGGGATTGAACCTGCGCCCCCTGCAGTGGAAGCATGGCGTCTTAACCACTGGACCGCCAGGGAAGTCCCCAGGCAGATATTTAAACAGGTGCTTCACGGTCGGCTCACACCCACTGTCCACTCCAGACGTCCAGCTATATGGGCACCAGAGCCACCCTCACCTCGTTGACGCTGACATTGTATCCAAAGGGGCTCTCGATCACCGGGGGGTTGTCATTGACATCCAGGATGGTCACCTGCAGGATGTGGTCCTTCTTCCGTGGAGGGGTGCCACGGTCGGATGCCACAACCTGCGAGGAGGGGGATGACTGGAGTCAGGGCTAAAAGGATCAGGAATATGGAGTCCAAATGGGCTGTCTGCTCAGTGGGCTGGGGGACTGAGAGGCTAGAGAGACTTGCTGGCCCATCCCTGCCCCCTGCCCCTTGGGGTCTCCACAAGGCCTTCAACTTCTGCCCCATGCTGCAAACAATCGTTGCCCAATACTTCTCTGTTTGGTAACCGTCCTTTGCAATCTGACTCCGATGTGCACGGTCTTTACCTCCCCATCCTGTCCCTGACTGTGACTCTGGGCCTGCAACCAGACCCAGGGCTCCTGCCTTTAGCTTCAAGACCTCTGTTCCATGCACTCAGACCTGGTCTATGGCAAACAGAGGAACAGTCTCAAATAATCTTTTTGGCAAGGAGCTGGAGTCCTAACCATAGCCTGAGCCTGTCCCTAGGAGCCCTGATGTTTCCTGGAGGCCTGTAGAAAGTGTTCTAGAGTTCAGACCCCTGCAGAAGCATGGCCCTGGGGTCCCCAGAGACCCCTCAGGAAACATGGTAGCTTCAGCAATTCAGCAATAGTGGTGGCCTTCGTTATTCCTCACCTCAGCAGAGGAAGCCAGTTTTTTCTGCCCATTGCACAAGAGGGGAAACTGAGGCCCAGACAGAGTAAACAACTTGCCCAAGGTCACACTATGTCTGTGGAGGAGTCGGCTCTATCAGCTGCCAGGCTTTCTCTCCTGGCTCTGGCAGCAGGCACAGACACCTCTGCTGTTTCCTGCTCTGGGTCCAGAAACCCCTTCCAGGATGCCCTTTCCGGGTCAGCCTCACTCATGCCCTTGGTCCTAAGGGGTGCTGCCTGCCCACGGCACTTGGTGACAGCAGGAAGCTGACAGCCAGGGCGTGCTGATGGGCTGAGCTCTCTTGGGATGGAAGGCAGTTGGTGCTCACCTTGAGGATGTAGTGGCCCAGCTCTTCTCTGTCCAGGGGTCTGGCCACAAACACTTCGCCAATGGAGTCGTTGGTGGTGATGATCTCAAAGGCCCCGGCAATGTTGCCAGAGACCAGGGAGAAGATCACCTGTAAGGGAAGAGAGAGGATGAGGGGCGAGGGGTGAAGAAGTGGGGAGGACAAGCGGCTGGCCAGGCCAAGGAGCACTCTCCCACCCACCTGAGCACTCTGCTTAGCCTGGGAGATTGAGAAGAATGTGTTTTATTCAGAAGCGGTTACATCCTTCAAAATGGGGGTGGCAGGTCCACAGAGCGGGTGCAGGGCCTATGACAGGCTAGGGGTTGGGGGGATGCGAGCATACTGGCCTGGGGCCAGGTGCGAGTCCCACCACATGAGATTTCCCAGGGCGGGGAAGCACTGAGCCCCCCTGCAAGCAGCAGGCACGGTCCTGGTGTCACCTGGGCTCTGCTCGGCTCTCACAGCAACCCTGTCAAAGGGAGCTGTTCTCTTCAGCTCAGCGAGGAGGCTCAGGAACAAGAAGTCACTGGCAAGGTCACACAGCTTGCAAGTGCCCAAGGGAACAAGGATTTGAACCCATAGGCTTCCAACTCCAGAGCCAGCATCTCTTGGCCCCCTAGAGGTGTGCAAGTATTTAAAACCCAGTGGAAACCTCCTCAAACACACCTCCATTTGTAGGACAGGTCAAAGTGGTGTGAAGACTGGTGTGCTCTGTCACCCCTCTTCCCTGTGCTCTGGGGGTGCCCAAACCTGCATTGGTGGGGAGCACTTCTTGCCAGGGGACAGGGAGGGGGGCCTGAGAAGCAGGGGAGGAGGAGTGTGATCTCTTGGGGCCCCGGGTCCTCGTGGGGAGGGCTGGCCCGGGGCTGGCACGCAGGGGTGAGATGCTTGTGGTTTGTGGATGAGGTGACCAAGGAGTCACTGGGGAAATTAAACCCCCTCTGTGTTCAGCTCGCCGCGGGGACTGAGCCATGGCCAGCCTTGGGCCTCGTGTTCCCTGGACGCAGGCAGGGCTGACAGCTTGCACAGCTCTGTCTCCTTCCCTGGACCGTGGACTGCGGTGAGGGCAGGGCGGACCCGCTCAGGGCCCGGCAGAGCCTGGATGACCCGGCTTCCTGCGCAGGGAGGGGATGGCTTTGGCGGTCCCCTCCGGCTGAGGGGCTGTGGGAGCCCCTACTGACAGGGCAGATCTGGGCTATTCCACTTGGTGCCCACCTGCCCGTTGCTGCCGGCGTCGGGGTCCCGGGCCTTGACAATGGCCACGCGCTGGCCCACGGGGCAGTCCTCGGGCACACTGACGGCTGAGTCGGACGTGAAGTCGAACCGGGGGCTGTTGTCATTCTCGTCCAGCACAGTGATGTAGACCTGGGTGTGAACATGGCCAGAGACCTCCCACCTTCTTCCCCTCCCTGACCCCAAACACAGGGTCCCATCGTGGGCCCAGGGGGGACTGGACCTCCAATCAGTTCTAGAAGGTCAGCAAGCTTTCAGAGCCTGCCTAGGCCAACCCTGACTTTACACAGAGGCCCTGAGCGCATTTCTTCTGAAAGTCTGGTGGGGGAGGGCTGCACACACTCAAATGCTGGGGCCTGGCGGGGGGACTCAGAGGTGGTGGGGCCTTGGAGAACCGGAAGGCATGGGCCCTGGTTAAAGGAAACGGAGGCTACTCGGCTCCAGATCCGTGAGGGTGTGTCAGCCTGGCACTGGCAGAGCTTCCTGTTTTTCAAAAGGAACTAGGAATCCAGATTTTTATGTGGAATTAGGTGGTGATAGTAAAAAAAAAAATTTTTTATGCGGGCCAGCTAAAACACATCTGGCAACCAGATATTGCCCAAAGGCCTCTTCACTTGCACCTTTAGATTAGAGGGAAGGAAACAGGGCTCAGGAGCAGGAGAGGGGTCACAGGGTGGCTTGGTGGTCCCAGTGGGGAGAAGGCAGATGGGGAAGAGAGGGGAATTTCCAACTACCAGATAAAAACAGGGAACATGCAAGTTGCACGCAAAGAGCACATTGTTTTGTGTCTGCAGCTCAGGCTTCTCCTGCAGGGTTTGAATAGCAAGCCTGGAGAGAAGGCCTGGCTGGGGGTGCAGCTTCCAGCCCATGGATGGCCATGGGCCATGCAGCCAGAGTCGTAGGTACCCCTCGGGTTCACTGATGGGCGGATTGCAGTGTGGGGGGAGGGGAGGAGGCTCAGGTTCTAGCAATCCCAAGCCAGGCCTTCTCCCACCACCCTGCTCCAGGCCAGATCCCATCCTCTCCTTCCCCAGGCCTGGGGCTCTGGGGCTGCCAGGGCTACCTGCCTCCTGGTGTGCACAGGACTCCATGGGGAGCCTGTGGAACCTCACCACGATTCAGAGAAGATTCCGCTTCATCCTCCCTCCCTCCTAATCAGGACTATCCCCTTCTCAGTTCTGGCCACGCTTCCATATTTCAGGCAGCTGTCAGAACTGTAGGCGACAAACCCAGGCTTCACAGCAGGACCAACTTTACCACTTACTAGCTGTGTGATTTGGCAAAAGTTATTCAACCTCTCTGATTTTCCATTTCCTCAGATGAAAGTAGGAACGAGAACACCTACGGAATCAAGATGCTGGAAGGAATAAATGAGCCAACAAATGTGGTCTTTGTCCTGCTTCTGGCCTGGCAGACAGGCAGGATCTCACCTGCCAAGACGCTGCCCACCCATCATAAATTTTGGTCACGGAGTTCTGTGGAGTACCGGAGCCCCAGTCTGCTCACCCATGACATAGGCATAATAATGTCTACCACCCTGTTCTCAGGGAGAAAACAAACAAGCCCCCCGCAATCTGATCCCTCCCAAACTCTCTCACTCTGGTCAAGGCCTTGTTGGGACTCCGCATGCTTCCTCCCACCACAGGGCCTCTGCACCTGCTGTTCCCTCTGCCTGAAATGCTCTTCCTTCTCTACTGTGTAAACTCCTATGCTGAGGAGCTCAGCTTGAGTCACTTCCTCTGGGAAGCCCTCCTTGATTTCCCCGATGTCTTGTTATCCACTCTCTCGTGGCATATATTTATTGGCATGGTAATTTGATCAGTGTCTTTCCCCTACTCTATCTTATGCCTGTGAAGGCAGAAGCCACGTCTGATTTTGGTTTCCCATTGTATGTACCCTGAGCCCAACCCAGAGCCTGGCACACAGTAGGTGCTCCCTCCACGTTTGCTATTCTGATGAGGTGCTCCCAGCAGTGGGGAGTCTGCATCAGTGAGTGAGTTAGGAAGGCAGGTACCAAGATCTATGGGAATGAGCTATGGGCCTGTGTCCCCACCCAGGGTCTCAGGGCCCAAATCTGCCTCCCTGATCCCTCAAAAGCCCGGGGGTATTACTCAGAGCTCCTACGGCTCTGAGTAACCCCCCAGCCACCCCCGCCCAGCCTGCCCCTTCTGCTGCCTCCTCACCCCTCTCGGGGCCACGGGGGCTGCTGGGGCTGAGGAGGAGTCAGGTGTAGGTGAGCTGTGGTTTGGGGGTTCCGGCCTCACAGAGGAAATGGTGGTGCCTTTAAAAGGCCCCTCAGCTTGCCTCCACCCTGGCACCTCCAACAAGTTTGGGACTGACAGGGCTGGTGTATCTGGGGCAGTGGCCCCTGGGAGCCTCTGAGAGGAAGCCAGGGCAGAACAAAGAGGGGTGGGTCCTGCTTCCTGGAAGAGGGTGAAGGGACTGTGGCAATACAGGGGCCCACGTAGGAGTGTGCGTTCTGAAACGCCCTCGCCAGCCCCAGCACAGGAAGCGGCTGCCTGGTCCACGAGGGGCTTCGGCAGCCTCAGGAGGGACAGCCCTACTGCTCACCAGGCTCCAGCTGGCCTCAGCCCCCTGACTCCGCACAACAGGGGAGGGGAGACTGGGCCCATTTTATGGATGAGGCTGCTGAGGCTTGTGAGAGGGCTCCATTCAACCCGAGCCTTAGATCCTCTGGTGGGGAAGACCAGGAGCCTCGCCACGAGCTGTGGGACACAGGGTACCTGCCCACCGTCTGCCACCTGGGGGCTCTGCTCACTGGCTGCCCTCAGGGACCCGGGGGGTCGAGGGGAGCTGTGTGGGCTCACTGCTGCTCGCCGCCTCACTCACCCCAGGCTCGCCCCGTGGATGGAGGGGCCTTTTGGGTACGGCCAGGCCACAACCAGGGCCACTGGAGCCGGCACCTTGAGGGAGCCATGGGGCACAGGATGCCAAGCAGCTGCATTTGGCTCTTAGCCTGGACACCGGGTTGGTCTATCCCTTTAGGCTAAGGTGAAAAGGACTCAGCAGGGGTGAAAACGTGGCTGTAACCAAGGCTGATAATGAGCTGGACACCCATGTGGTCTACAGATGGCCTCAGACCTGTCTGGCTGGGGCCCAAGCCGAATCGATTGTTAAATGTTCTCATTATCACTGCAGGATTCCACCCCATGACCCGCCCCTGGGGCCCACCTTCATATCCACCCCTAGCCTGAGGTCACCACTTCTCTACCTTTCTAGGAATCTTGTTTGCACCTCTGACCTCAGCAGTCACCCTCCCCGAAGTTCACAAGGTCTCTGTGCCTTTACTTAGAGCCCTCAAGGGCAGTGACTCACACCATATGCCCACTGCTGCCCTTACCCAGCACTCCCCTGGCCCTGGCCCTGGTGCCCCACTTCACACGACTACTGTCACATACTCCTTACACTGACCCCGAGAGAGGGAAGGGGTCCCCCTTACAGACCCTGCTCCCATCACCCTTCCTAGTTTACAAAGCCTTCCTATCTGCCATCTCCATCACATCCTCTGAGGAAGGCAGGGCAGTTGGTATGATACCCACTTTAGACCCGAGGAAAGGAAGCACAGAGAGGTTGAGCAATTAGCCTTGTCACACAGCCGCTGAGGAGTAGAGCTGGGATGAGGCCTCAGTGTTCCCTCCACTGGGTGTTCCACATACTCCTTGTTAGTGCAACGCCCACCCCAGGACCCACTGGGGGTGCTTGACAGGACAAGGAGGGCAGAGGGGACAGAGCTGGATGTGGAGTTCGTGCTCGGGAGGGGCCTGGGCTCAGGTGTGAGAGTGGATGGGCGGGGGAGTTTGGGAGGCGTCTGAGCAGGGACCAGCTGCAGTCCTGTCCACGTGCCCTCTCCCCCAGGAGAGGCAGGAAGGCCCAGCGCCACACAGGGTCCAAGCCAGCACTGGCCACAGACAACCCACAGGGGAGGGCACCAGTCCACGGGCTACTCACCTTCTGTAGGCAGAGGCGGCAGGAGGCGGCCAAGGGAGAGGAAAGGCAAAGATGCAGGCGGTTAGCAGCCCCAGCTCTTCCAGCCCCGCTCCAAGCAGTGGCCTGCGGAGGATGCCACCCCTCCCCCACCCGTCTGAGGTCTCAGCCCTGCCCAGGCTGCCCGGGAAGGTGTGGCACGGCTGGCTGCAGTGCCATCCCTGGGCTACCTAAACCCTCACCCACTGCCTGCCTGCATGTTGGGTGGGTGGTGAAGATGTCAGTGTGGGGGGACTTGGAGCGGTGACAGGCTGTACCCGTGGGGCTCTCGGCCGGGGATCCACTCACCACGGTGGAGTCCACCTTGGGGCCGCCGTCGTCGGCCACCACCGTCAAGGTGTAGAAGTCACCTTTCTCCCGGTCCACCAGGCCCTTGACGGTGATCACACCCTGCAGGGAGGGGGTCAGATGGGCAGTGACATCATATCCCAAGCAGTCCTGTGCCCTGGCCAAACTAGACTCCTTGCCAACCCTGGACATTCTGTCCACTTTCCCACCTTCACATTACTCCCTCTGCTGGCATAACTTCTCCGTGAAGCTCTGTCCGCTGAAATCCTAGTTCTCTCTCAATCCCACTCGGATATTACCTCTTCCATGCAGGCTTCCCGCTTCCCCAGCCAGGTACGATCACTCTCTTTATTTGGGCCCCAGAGGCGCTCCATTACACCTGTACTGTAGATCTTTTCATATCTTCCCTTGTGATGCTCTGATCTGCATCCTTGATTATTCCCACTTCTACTCCTAGCCTGAGAGCTCTTTGAGGGCTGCAAAGGGTCTTGTTCATCTCTGTGTCCCCAGCATGCCCCGGAACAAGGCCTGGCACATTGTAGCAATTATTACCTTAATTATTTTCAAAGACTGGATTCTGAGAGAAAACACACTAACGGCAAAGATGGAGGAGTAAGATCCAGGCAGTAGATAAGACATTGCTGCACCAGACACCTAACTAAGACTAGCTGCTGCAGTGAAGCATGAAATTTATATCTGAGCCACGGTAAAAAGGGAAACACGATGACTTGCACAGCTTTCATTATCTAGTAACAAGAAGGCAGTAGGTTGCCTGTGTATAAACTTTATCTTACCCCTGCATATTAAAGGGATGTATTATGGGGATGTTTATCTTTATGACAAAGAAGAGAGTGCTGGGCATATAGAAGGAGCTCAATAAACGCTGGTTAGCTTTACAGGAATTGAGCTTCCTGCCCTCAGAGAGAACCCTTGCTGTGCTTGAACCTTGCTGTGCCGTCCCTCACCGTGATGGCATCTATCTTGAAGAGGGCTTTGGCCTGGGCGCTGGTGTAGGCGTCAAAGCGGTAGGTGATCTGGTTGAGGTTGTCAATGGAGTAGGCCTGGACCCGCACGATCTCGGTGCCCAGTGCCAGGTTCTCCAAGATGGCAGCCTCGTAGGAGGCATTGGAGAATTGCACAGCTTCGTCCAGCTCGTTGAGCAGAGTGACGTAGACACTGCAGAAGCCCTGGTTGAAGGGGGGTGCCTGGTCGGTGGCGGACACGTTCATCAGGTAGCTGGTCTTGGTCTCGTAGTCCAGGTGATCCACGGTGATAACAAGCCCCGTGCTCTCATCAATCTCGAACTTCCCCTCCGCGCCTGACAGGATGCGGTAGTTCACCAGGCCACCATCCCCTGCAGGAGGGCACAAGAGGCTGTGCAGTCCCAGGTGGAGGTGGGCTGCCTTGTGGCTTTACAAGCTGCCCCAGCACACCCACTGCTGTCCCAGAGGGACAGGGTGAGAGGCCTTGGCTCACCTACCGAGTGTGCACAACCCCCCCCCGCCTCTGGGTTGGATTGTCCCAAGAGAAACTGCCGAGGACGGGGTCAAGGTCAAGGACGGCAAAGCCCAGCACACACTGTTGACGCCCTCTGGGGCCTGGCCTTGAGATGAGAGAGATGCCAGAGCAGGTTGGTTCTGCTCCTGGAGCTGTAAAATTCAAGCTCAAGCACCTCCCTCGTGTATCTGGACAAGGAGAGGGTGGGGAAATTAGGGATCCCTTGTAGTGGAGGCTTTGATTTAGAAAGCATTAGACCTGGGCAGCATCCTCAGAAGTGGCTAAGCCTTCATTTGGTCCCTATAGCCAAAGGGTTCCAGTGCCCGGGTCACCTTTCTCTGTTCTCCCCACTCCCTCCACCCCCAATTCCTGTGCCTTGGAATACACGCTTCAACCAGGAGCTAGAGTTGGGATTCCTTAGCTGAAGTCCACATACTTCAAAGAGAATGATTATAAAATCACTCAGGAAATCCCAGACTTCCTTGAAATTATTTGCAAAACTCTGGGCGTGCATTCTTTCTGGGAAGGGATCCATAGCTTTCACTAGTTTCTCAAACAGATTCCTGACCCAGAAAATGTCTTGAACCATTAGTCCCCAGCAATGTATGTGATCTGAACTGTATAAAGGTGCCATTTATTAAGGGAGAACAATCACTCGGGAGTTTTCAGGCCTGTTTCTCCCTCTACTCCATCCCGTGCTCCAGGTGAGCTGGGGATGCTGACGGGGGCTGCGTTGGGAGCCACCAGAGCAGCTGACATGAAAGAAGGGCAGGAGCTGGGAAATTAGAAGCACAGGAAGGAGGTTTTCTCTGGCTGTATCCCTGGCCTGGGGCACAGGCCCAGACAGCCAGGCCCCGTGGAGAGGGTCACAGTGACCTGGCCATCTTTCTCCTTCATTTTGTGCTGCTAACGGTAGCCACCTCTAGGGCTCGGGGCCTCTGGCGAGGTCCGGGCTGCCTTCAGGGATGGCCACAGCCCTGTAGAACAGGACGCTGCCTCTTGTGAAATGTGTGTGTGCCAGGCCCTGGGCTGCGCTGGCTGGAGGAGCAGGCCTCAGCCAGCTTTTGGACAAGTCCTTTACCCCTCCCAGCCCTGCCTAGCCCTTAGCCAAAGGTTAGCCAGGAGCTGCCAGGTTCTGGGATGACAAATCCGGACTTCCCAAGCTTGTGACCTCTCCTCTCTCTGCCCAGAAACCAGGGCAACCCCCCCCCCCGACTCCCATCCTCCTGGGACTGGGAATCTGGTGGGGATGTCACCAAGACTGTCCCACGAGCCCCTCCCCACCTGGGAGCCACTCAATGGGGGAGCCCGAGGCAGCCCGAGGATGACAGGCCCCGCGGGAGAGGGAGGCATGCGCCGGGGCGGGTCACTCTGCGGAATGGACTCTCCGGCTGCCTCCTGCCAGCCTCACCAGTGTCTCGGTCCGTGGCTCGGACGACGATGACCGACGTGCCGATGCCCGCCGTCTCGCGAAGCCCCAGGCGGCTGTACTGCTGCTGCGTGAACACTGGGGCCTCGTCGTTGACATCCTCCACGTACACTATCACCTGCAGGAGGTGGGCCAGGGATGAAAGGTCAGGGTTGGGGGGGCGTGGGCTGGGCAAGCCCAGGGCTGTGCCCACCCAAGCCTGCGTGTCTGGTCACTGCTCTCCTGGGCCAGCTGTGAGCTCCCTACGGAGGGCCTAGGGCTGTCCCGTTGGTCACCGTGTTCCCCCACCTTGCACAGTACCTGGCGCATGGCAGGTGCTTAAATATCATGTTAGAGAACAAACTTTGTCTTGCTCTTGGCTCTGCTGCAAATCCTGCGGGAACCTGTGGCTAATTAGTGAAACTTGGGCCGTCCAATTTCTCAGCTATGAAACGGTAACATCAATTTAGCAGTTCACGCCCTGTGCCACTCCTAGGATGGTTATGAAGACAAAATGAGCCAGGGCCTTGCAAAAGTGCCTGAAAAGTTTAAAGGGACCCCATTCAACTATCAAGATACATCTGGGAGAACAGAAATGAAAACGTTAAGTATGGTGGTAGCAGAGGATGCTGGTGCTCGGGCTACTCTAGATTCTCCTGTGCTTTCTCTGGTGCTCTCACTGCCAGCGGCCAGAACTGTGGTTCTTTGTTGGGGACTAACCCCAGCCCCCGCTGCTGCCGGAGCCAGAGACACCCAGAGAGCTGGAGGTGCCTGGGAATTACGTCCCACACTGGCTAAGGCAGCCCTTAGCCACTGACTGACGGGCAGCTGAGATGACTCTCTCCAGAGCTCCCTGTGGGACTGAGTCACAGTTTCCTGTGTTCCACTTTGCTGGCTGCCTTTTCTTCCTGGTCCCAAGCCCCTTCTGGCTTTTCCTGGGAACACTTCCTATACCTCCCACTCATCACTTTCACACCAATCCTTGTCTCAGGGTTTGCTTCTGCAGACCCTGCCCAAGACAGTGGCTATATCTGAATTGTGGAATTATGCATAATTTTCATCACTGCTTATTTACATTTTCTAATTTCTCTTTAATGAACATGTACGTCTATACATAACAACAACAACAAAAAAAACAGTTCAAAAGATGTTTATGGAGAGAGGTGTTACAGATAGAGATCAGCACCCCACCCTTCTTTTTGTGCACCTCCATCCCCCCAACACACACAGGAGCACGGGAGGGTCTGGTCCAGGTATGGGCAGGACCAGGGCTATGTCTAGAAGGATCAGTGTGGTGGGGAGGGGAGTTATAGGCAGAGACCAGAGAGTGGTGGCACTCAAGGAGGCCCAGGGCTCCTGCCTCTTTTCCCAGATGAGGGAACAGAGGCCCAAAGATGGGGAGGGACTTGCCCGAGGCCTCATGGTCACCGAGAGCTGGAAAGAGAGTGAGGCTTCTCCTGGTTCCCGGTCTAGCAACCCTACCACTCTTTGCTATATCCTGGGGATGAGCTGGGCCCAAAACGAGAGATACCCTACTTCCAGTCTAAAAGAGCCAGGGCCAGCAGGAATTGGTCAGCAGAGCGGGTGGGGAGCCAATGGGGTAGGGGCAATGACGTGCGGATGGATTTCACGTGTGTCGTCACCAGCACCGACGGCGGCACGAGGCCCCATCTGAGAGCACGCATATTTGGTTTCTGATCTGATCACTGCCTCTCAGATCAGCCCCAGCTTCTCTTCCAGGGTTAGCTGGGAATTAGCTGGACAGAAGGGAAGGGGCTTCTGTTGGTATAAGTGGAAATGGTGCCCTGACCAGTGGAGAACTGTGAGGTGAGTGGGGTGGCAGAGCCAGTGGGGAGGAGAAGTTTATGGGGGTTAAGGTTTCTCTACTTCCCTGCTCTTGGGGCCCGTGTAGCCCTGCTATGTCATCAAATTTTCATGTCCAGACACCCAGAACCCAGTATGCAAACTAGCGTGCCTACTTCAGAGCACAGCTGCTCACAAGCCAGAATCTTCTAAGTCTGGCTTCACCAAGAACTTGGCTGGGGAGATCCTGGGTGGGGTGGGTGGGTGTGGGGGGGATTTGCACGGATGAATTTCAGGAACTCTCTTGCTGTAAACAGAAGCTGCCCATCCATCTTTTGAAACTGTGAACCTTCCCCCTTCCCAAGTCTGCTTGTCCAAATGGCCTTGACTCCAAGGGTCGTGGGGAAAACACCGGGCTAGTCCTAGTCTGACAGTGCAATAAACAGAGGGAGGTGGCACGGAGCCTGGGTGTGGTCCTCCATGAGACTGGCTGCATGCCACTGTCCTCTAACCGGTTTCAGCCTTGTTTTTAGCAGCAGAGACAGGAGGTAAAATGGTGTGTGGTTTGCAAACCTGAGAGACACAGATGTACAGGAAACAGCCAGGTCGGCCAAGTTCTTGCTGAGCAGGAAGCCTCAGCGACTGAGCTACCGGGCTCCCTGGGTTCCCAGCCCCACTCTCTGTCCAATGCTGTGCCATCCAAAGGGGACGAGGCAGGAGATGTGTGCGCGTGTGCCCGTGCGCAGTGTGCACGTGAGGCCCCAGGCTCTACGAGGACCGTTTCACTTCACACTCCCTGGCCCCTCATCTGTGCTGTCCTGGTCTCTGAAGCAGGAACAGGAGAATATGGATTGTCCCTACAAGCCAGGTCTGCTGCTGCTGGGAAAATGAGTCCAGGGAGTCCCTATACTGTCTTCAGGGATGTCCCCAGCGTTCCCAGGGCTCAGGGGTGTGGGAGCTGGGTACTGTAAGGGCCATCAAGTTCTGGCCCTAGGGCCAGCAACCAAATTCCCACCTTAAAAATGACTCTTTGGGGATAAGGCAGCAGTGGTCTCTGTGCTCTGGAACCTTCCATGAGGCAGCATAGTACCGTGGTTAAGAGAACAGCTCTGAGCTGACTGCCTGGGTGTGAAGCCTGGCTCTGTCTACCCTTACTGCCATGTGACCCTAAACACATTGGCCAAGCCCTCCTTGCCTCAATCTCCTCATCTATAAAATGGGTATAATAACAGTGCCTACCTCATGGGGTTTTAATGAGGCTTAAGTGAGTTCAATATGTAATTCACGTGCTGATTTAATATCTCACAGTCATGCAGGTGAGCGTGGCTGTGTGGGGCTGCCTTGGTGCACATTTGGGTAACTATCTCAACCTCAGTCACCAGGGCCCTGGAATCAAGCAGCCCCAAGGTATAAATACCCGAGGGATCTGACCCCCTCAGCCATCTCCATCCGGGAAGATCTCACTTAGAGGGGCAGCCTAAAAGGACCCAGGTTTCCCTTCCCATCTCTTCCTGGGGCAGAGCTGCGGGGGCAACAGCAGAAGATGGGCCAAGGCTGAGTCACCCGCTCCCCAGCACCTCCTTCGTGATGGTGACCCGAGGCAGGCTTCTGCTCACTGTTTCCAGTCGGAGGGAAACAGCGGGGTGGAGATGGGGTGATAAGAGGAGCTGATTCAGCCCCACTCAGTTCTGGGTAAAAGTCCCTGCTTGCTCCCCACCCCATCTTTTCCCATCTTCCTCCTACTCTTCACCTCTAGGGTCTGACTCATTTTCCATCCGGTTAAGGGGAAGGGGCTGTGAGTAGCTGAGTGTGCAGTGGGGGTAGGACGGGGGTGACTTGAAGGTTACCTCATTCATCTCAGTCATCCTCTTGTTACAGGGCAGGAGAGTACATCAACCAGCCTGGCCAGCGGAATATCTGGGTGCATATTTTTGACCATTCAGGAAGATTAAGGTCGATTTGATTTTAGCTCCATGGGGGAGAGGCCCGAGGTGAGTGAGGGTGGGCAGAAAAGAATATATCTGATGGGAGAGTTGGGAGTGCTGACTGGAATATCTGGGGAACACTTCCAATGGAAAGAACACCGAACTTGGACTCAAAGGCCTGGGCTCAAGTCCTGGTTCTATCACGAGTGACTTTTCTGTGCCTCAGTCTCCTCATTTGTAAAATGAAGTTGGCAGCATCTACAGCTCCAAGATCACGTATGTGAGATTTCCCTGGCCCACCCTAGAGAGTCGTATGGATGCAGAGGGTTAGTATAGTAAGGACACCTCAGCCCTTAGGATAGACATCAGTATCACTGACCCCTTTCTACATCTGGAGAAACTGAGGCTTAGAGCAAAATGACACGTCCAAGATCCCAGGCTCCCCCACTGTACCTGAGCTCCAGGTGTCATTTGGCACCTAAACTAGGGGTGGCCCTGCCCCCACGGGGTCCCAACTGGTGGCCAACTCTGGCCCACCTGAGGCCTTGGCCCAGCCCCAAGGTCAGCGCTGAACAGGACGCAGGGCTTCACCGAGAGCTGTCCCAGGGCGCATCCCCACCACCCACACGCCCGGCCCGAGCGCCCCCGGCCTCACCCTGACGGAGCTCCGCATGGGGCCCAGGTCATGGTTGTAGGCCTCCACTATAAGAACGTGGGATGAGTTCCGCTCCCGGTCTAGGGGCCGGGGCCCTCGCATTAGGAGCCCATTGCTGACATGGATCCGGAAGTTGTTGCCATGGTTACCTGCGGGGAGGGATAGATAATATACATGGACTCTGTCCTGGAGTAGGATGCTTGTGGGATTGTGGTGGTGGTGGGAGGGAAGCTGGGGAGCCCAGACCCACAGAATGCAGACCCTGCCCCGAGGTCTTAGGAGCTTGGCTGAAGCCCAAAGTGGCAAAGAAGCCTCTGCCTGATGCTGCCCTGGCCTAGCAGGATTTGAGGGAGGGGGCAGACGCTCACTCTGTGACCCCTATGGAAGGCGTGGAGATCCCCTGAGACCCCCATACCCAGCGGTGTCAGTAGATTCAATATTTCAGAGGACTCTGGGGCATTACAAAGAAAGGAACCCAAATCAAATTCTCTGTTGGGGTTTTAGTGGGGAAGCTCCCATTTCCTCATCTTGTGGACGCTGATATTCCTTTGGGGTCCACCCACCTCCACTCTCAGTCCCTGTGCTTTGCATAGGGGTGATTTCACCCCTGATTCCAGAAGTGAGCAGATCAGCACATTTTAGTCTCTGGCCATATTGACTGGTTCAGGCATGGTCCCATGATTCCAGTTGGTCTAGTGAGACTCATTCTGGGGAGCTCACTGGGGGGCTGTCCTAGTGTCCAAGGCCATAGTGATTGGTTCAGGGATGGGCACATGATACATGTTGGGCCAATGAGGCTCAATCTCTTGGGAGCTCACTGCCAGGGGCTGCCTTGGTCCCCAAGGCCCCCTCTGTCAGGGTGATATCCCACCATGGGACATGAGGAACTTAGGGAGCATAGCAATCGAATGCATCCTCACTTAAAAATACAACCAACTTGGTGCAAATGACTGGAGAACATCCCTGGTTCTTCCCTCTGACCTGCCCGCCCTGTGTGTATAGCGCTTGGGGCCTCTCTGGCTGCACCTCCCAAACCCTTGGCAGCCTAGAGAAGCTCTGCTACCCCCAGGGCAGGAGGGCCTGCCCCCCGCCCCGCCATCCTAGGGCAGCCCACTCACCGTGAAGGATGCGGTACCACACACGCCCAAACTCGCCCTCGTCCGCATCCGTGGCTTTTAGCTGAGGGAGAATGAGACACGTGGTTGCTCCCTGAATTCCACCCACAGGCAGAGAAGGTGTTTGTGGAGCCCCTCCCCTTCCCTCACACCACTCCCAGCCCATCCTGCCTAAACCCATGGTTTCCCACGAGGCTGGGGGTGTGGGAGAGGAGAGGGACACATCTCTCTCATCCCCCACTAGGAAAGCTGTCTGCTGATGGCCCCATGCTGCCCTGTCCATGGCGAGGCACCTGCCAGCTCTGTTCCCTGACCCTCCTCCAGGTTCTCGGGGAGCACGGAGGAGAAGGTGGGTGACAGCGCTGCAGCTCTCTGGATCCAGGCTTGACTAGCTCAGCCCTCCACACTTCCCTCCTTCAGCCTTTTGAGGTTCCAGGAGCCTCACCTGGGGTAGGTGGATTGCATGACTGCTCCTTGCCCACACGTCCTTGGTCTGAAGCTATTCTAGTCACACGGGCGCCCAGCCAGGCACGGTATACTATAACAGCCACACTGGGGAGACCCAGAAATCCCTCCTCCCAGAGGTTCCATATCCATTCACACCAGGATCATTCCAGTGTATTCCAGCCCACCCAGCTTGCTTGGCTGTACCTCAGGCTTATGGACTATCTCCAGGGGGACTTGGGGGTATGCTGCTCTCGCTCTGAGAATGCCCGGCGCTTAGCCCTTTTGACAAGGAGTCTGGCCTTGAGGCTGTTGGCAGTCGCAGCTGGCCCTGAGGTGTGTCCTGTCAAACTGCGAGCTGAACACCTCCTCTACCCGCCACATACCGGAAAGGAGTAGAGAACGTCCCTGCAAAGTGATGCAGAGAGAGGCCCGAGCCTGCCTGCCTGGGCAGGCTCCCATGGGGCCACAGTACGTGTGACTTGCTTTGTAATGCCTGGGACCCTCCCACTTCTTCTGGATCTGCCCTCTTGTCTCTGCCTATCACTTCAACCCTGTGCTGTGTGTCTAAGGGTTTTGAAGAGTGTGTTGATGGTGGGGAGGAGGGGAAGTCTGTTGGTGTGAAAGGAACAGAGGGTCTGGGTCAGGAAGACCCAAGCATGAATCCTGGCTTTGTCACTTACTGGCTATGTGGCCATGGATACATAACCCCACTGAGCCTCAGTAGGTACAATGATAACCAACCTTGCGGGGTTGATGGGAAGATTAGAAATAATCTCTGCAAAGCATCTGGTCTGATGCCTGGTGCAGAGATAGATGGTGAAGGTTGGACATTATGAGATAGGCCACCTTTTCCTGGGAGGCCCTCTTGATTTATACTGGAGGTGGTATGGCTGGGTTGCCCCTTGCTGTGGAGTTCTTCTTCTCTCCCATGAGAAGTCTTAAGAGCTAATAGGTGGAGGGATGTAGTGGGGCACTTCAACAGTCTGGATCTGGAAGGGCTCAGGACAGGGGAGAGGGCCAAGCTGTCCAGTGGGTGCCCTTGGGTGTCTTCCATCCGTGGTGGGACTTCCCCTGGCAGCCTGCACCACCCTGGGAGTGTTGCCTCCTACCATCTAAGAAAGATGGAGGCCATAGATGAGGTGTGCAGTCAGCTTGGGAAGAGAAGGTGAAGGAAAATGAGGTTCACTGAAGGGCGAGGTGTAAGATGCAGGAATCCCAGTGGGAGCTCTGGGCACTGGGAACATCCTTAGGCTGATGCAGCTCATAGCACCAGAAGCCTGGTGCCCATGCCTGCCCACTCTTTTCAGGGAAAGCACCAAATTCCACCACTAACTTGCTGGCCTTGCTGGCCAGGCCACACCTCTTTAAATCTCAGTTTCATTATCTGAGAGACAGGGGGATGGACGAGATGACCCCTCAGTCGTCTAATGGACGTTGACAATCCTATCCATTTGGGGCTATGCAGAGGATGCTTCCTTTGTTGTCAAGGGCTAAGGGCAGTAGCGAAGAGCTAAATGCCAAAAACTGAGGCTCCAAAACAAGCAGGTGGACCCCAGGCTCAGGTCTTGGGCAGAGCCACAACTCCCCCCATCCGTGTTATATCTCTGGGAGCTTGGGGGTCCTTGATGGGAAAGCTGCTTAAGACTTAGGCTAAGTAGGCAGCTGGTTGCCAGGGAAGTGCTGGCTTCCAGGAAGAAAGGAGGCTGGGGGAGGGGGAGGTGTAGGTGTGTGTGCGCGCGCGTGTGTGTGCGTGTGTGTGTGTGTGTGTGTGTGTGTGTGTGAGCCACCGCCTGGAGGGTCTCCAAGGGCCCACCCAAACTACAAGCAGCACAGACCTGGCTGTCTCTCAATCCTGTGCTTTCTGCCCTGTTATCTCTCTGACCTTTGAAAATGCCTCTCTCCCTCACTTCTGCAGCCAGATGTCCTCAAAGGGAGGGTGCTTTGCTGGGAAGCTGAGGGGAGGGGGGCCTGGGGGTTGCCAGGGCCCATCTCTCTGCCTGTTCCCCTCCCGCTGTGTGGCTTGTAGCCCCTCTCCCTGGTAACCTGAAGGCTGGCGGGCACTGAATAGCAACCCGCTGGCTGCCCCTGACCATACTATTCAAACGTCGAAAGGGAAGGTGAGAGCTGTGGGTGCAGAGGCAGGGAAACCCTCCCCCTGCATCCCCCCCAGTGCCTCCGCCCCTCCAGAGGGCTCCAAGGAAACAGGCTGGAGTGAGGCCGTGGGAAGGCTCGGGAGCTCCCAACTCCCCTGCAACGCTCCCCTCCCAGCCCAGTTGCCATCCCTACCCTCCTGGCTGTCCCCTCCCCCAAGGCAGGGCCCAGGCTCTTCCAGACAAAGCCAGGTCTAACTGGAGAGTGAGGGGCGAAGGCCACTCTGCCTGGCTGGCTGAGGGGCACAGGGCAAGGCAGAGCCTAGGGCAGGTTGGGTCACAGTGGTGCCCGGTGCTCCTGGGGCCTCCCTTGGACAGCTGAGAAGACCTCTCCGCCCGGCTGGGGACTGCTGAGGGCTGGCTCTGAGGTCAGTGCTGGGGGACTGCAGGAAAGTGGGGCTGCACCCTTCCTGGGGTACTCTAGGGAGAATGTGAGGGCGTGCTCAGACCTGGGGAATCCCTCCACTTTTCTAGAGAGTGGAAAGGCCCAGGTAGGAGCAGTGGTTAGTCCGAGGCTATCCAGAAAGTCGTGCTGAGGTCAGTCCCCTCTGCTCACAGCGTGCCCTGCTCTATGGAGCTCTGAATGAAGAAAGAAGGTTCTAGACTAGGCCTGCTGGCATGCCTTGGACTCCAGCAGGCAGGGAGAGGCTTCAGCTGCTCTCAAGATCATTCCTAGCCTTGGTCTGATGGAGGTCTCCTTTCCCTGGAACCACTGGCGCCTGCTGGCTGCTCAGAGAGGGTATCAAGGGGGCCTGCAGCTGGCTTTGCTGTGCGTCCCAGGGGGGACGGCTTGATGTTTTCAAGCACTTTGGAACCTCATGCTTTGAAGGAAAATACTCAAATGCTAATTATAGCCTCACTTATCTTTTTTTAAAGCGCTGCCCCAAGGACTGAAGCCTGGACCTACTTTGCTGGCCTGATAGGGTCTCCAGATCCATGGGAATGTCTTGAAATAACATTAGGACTAGTAGGATTGAGACTTCTCCCACTTCCGACTGCCCTTTTCTTACTCCCAGCCAAGCACTGCCCTGGGTAGGATAGACAGACGGGCAGTTTTCTCCCCATGGGACATGGTGGTGGGCACACCCCATCCTTCCTCCCTGCTCAGATTCAAGGAAGGGCCAACCCACGTATGGCCTGGCCAGAGCGCTCTCTAGGCCTGATGCCTGAGAGGAGGAGGCCCTGGGCAGCTAGATGGGCAACAGAATTTCCATCTGGGAGCTGGGAGGGGTCATGTCCTGTCTGGAAATGCTGGAAGGAGTGGTGGTGGGAGCTGGGTGGGAGGGAGGTGGGGTGCACTGGATGCCCTCCGTCGCTGGGCACAGGGGAGGCTGCAGGCGGGAGGAGGCTGGTACAGGCAGCCAGGAGTTAGGTCCTGGGTGGCTGCTGGTGAGTGCCTGGGGAGCGTGGGGCTGGGCCGCCCCTCTCCACTCCCCTCTGCCTGCTGATTTGGACTCTTCAGCCCACATGCAGAGCCTAGGCACGACCTAAAGCCCTTCCTCCTGCCTAGTGTTGGTGCTAGACCTTGACTGAGTTAGAATAAGCTGCAAGTTGGGAAAAGGAGGGAAATCTGTTACCCATCAGGCTCATGAAAGTCTCCAAGGTCAAAGAGAAATAAATGATTATTTCTTATTAGACCCCCCTTTTGGGTTTCCTGTCCTGTGTTTGTAGAAATCAAAGATCACAAATGCTGGCCTGGAAACTGGATGTAGCCTCCTTATATATTTTGTTTGGCCTGTTGTAGTATTTTAAATATCTGCAAATTCATTTCGATTTTTAAAAAAATCAAGTTTGTCTGTCCTTTGCAGTGTCTTTTCTTTTTCTCCCCTCTCTCTCTCAACCAGATTTGAATTAGTTGCCAATATTTAAACATCAGGAACGTTCGCCTAAAAAATCCAGATTTCTGGCTTCTCTTGGGAACCTGGAAGGGGACCACAGTGGCTTGCCTTCCAGCATTCCATCAGCCTGGCCGAGGCCCCTCTGCCTCTGCTCTCCAGGTAGGCCTGCCCACCTGTCCCGCTGGTCACACGTTATCTACCATCTGGGCTCTGTAAGCATTTTAATTTGCAACCAAAAGCTCAGCTTGATTTTCCAGCTACAAGGACCACCTGCCGTCCTCCCTCTAGTGGGATGATCCTAAGTGATAACAGGTGACTATGTCAGGGTTTTGAGCCCCCATCTTGTCAACTCAGTTGCTCTCTGTGGGTTCTTCCCCACCTGTTCTCAGAGCTGCTCAGGGAGTCCTGGGAGAGAGTTGGGAGCCAACGGGGTGGCAAGGCCACTGGGCCAGGAGTCAGGAAACCTGATTCTGGCCTTGCTTGCCCACTGGCTCACAGTGTGACCTTGGCAGTCCCTTATTTGGGCCTCAGTTTCCTCACTTGTCAAGGGAGCAGGTTGGTCTTCCTCAGGAAGCACCAATTGGAATTCCCCTGGGGCCAGGCAGGTGACATAGGTGTGCAGGGGACCTGAGGGCGGGGAGTGCAGTGAGCTGGGGGCCAGCACCCTGTCTAAACGGGTCAGCTACGGCTCAGCCGCGGCCACTGGGTGCCAGGCAGCAACTGGCCCCATGTTGCCAGTGTTGAAATTCTGAAATTTCAAGAGAAGCCAGATGTTCAGATATTTATGTGAAATATCTTGGTTTTCTTTTTTTAAAAAAAATATTCACAATTAATTTAAATTTATAAAAACACTGCAAGAACCCAGCAAAACACACTGGTGCGTCCCCAGTTTGCAGTCTTGGCATTAGATAACTGCTAGGGTCCTTGCCTGCTGCAACCTCCTATGACTGATGAATTGTTCCTGGTCACAGAGCAAGTTAGTGATGGAGTTGGTCTTAGATCCCAAGTTTTCAGTCTAAGACTCTACTGTAATTCATGAAAATTGACTTTAAAATGCCGGAAGGCACTACCATCCTGCCTCCTCCATGAGTTCAGGTCCAGCTCTATCACTTTCCCAGTGTGTGACCTTAGACCTGTTACCTCTCCCAGCCTCATTGTTCTAACTTGTAAAATGACCGTAATGCTATCTGCAGCTAGTTTAGCAGTGTCCAGAGCCCATCAAAGTTCCCCTCCCTCTCCAGTCCCGAGTCCAGCTGATTTGTTTCTGTCCCATTCTTGTTGCAGGAGCCATGAGCACAGAGGGCCCCAGCCCCCTCTCCTTCCTCACAGCTCCTGTCACTCCGGGGAGGCTCTCAGAGGCAGTTGACCCCATCCCCGTGCTCATTGCCCTGGCCTGCAGTTTCCTCCTGCTGGCCACCTGTCTGCTGTTCATGACCCTCTGCAAGCCCGCTGCGCTGGACCCGAGGCGCCGCTGGGCCTGTGAGTGCATGCCGCACCACCCGGGGAGCCCCAGTGAGCCCCAGCTCCGGCTCTGGAAGCGCCTGGGCTCGCTGCGCCGCTCCCTGCACAGCTTCCGCCGTGGCTGGCCTGCCCCAAGGCGCCCCCTGCCGGGCAGAGAGGACCACGACGACTGTGACTGCACAGAATCTACAAAGATGTGACAGGAGTGTCCCCCTACTCCAGGGTCCATCTGCAGGCCCTCCTGCCTCAGATGGAAACTGGCACCACAGGCTGCAAGAGGACAGTGGCCCAAATGACATGGGCCACGCGCTCACCCCCACTGGTTCCCTGTGTGTCCAGGCCTGTGGCCTTTCCCAGAAATGGCCCCTGCAAGAATACCTTCCCTCCTGCAGACACTCTAGCTGCTGCCTGCTGGAAGACTCCTGGACCAAGCTGAGCGCCTGCAGCCATGTGGACCCTTGGCCCAAGGCTCTGAACGGTACAAACCTGGGGCCCCCAGGGCCCCTCTCTGACCACCAGGCACCAACCGTCTCCAGGAAGCAGCGCCCCTGCTTCCCAACAGAAGCCCTGCCCGCCCTCCAGGTGCCAAAACCCAGCTCAGATTCCAGTGCGAGTTGCTGAATGGCCAAAGGTTCCCTCCAGCCAAGTGAAATACTCAGCCCCTGCTAGGGACAAGGGAGTGTCCTGCCCTCTGTGCCAACTCAGTGCCCAAGGCAAGGGGGAACCCAGGGACTCTTCTCCTCGGACTTCCTGGGCCTGCCAGCATTTGCCTGTGATCCACAGGAGCAGCCAGCACCCTTGGGTGGATCAGATGCTGGGGACCTGCTGGGAGGAGGGGCAAGCAGGAGGATCTCAACACACCCAGCCAATCACAGTCTTGGTTGTCATCTTGGCATGCCCCCCCCACCCGCCCCCATGCGCCTACGCTAAGATGGATGAGGAAGGCACTGAGAATGAGTTAAGAAGCTCCTTGCACAGGCCAGGACTGGTGCTGTGTCAGAGTGGGAGGAGGCACTGCCAGCAGCTGGAGGTGTTGCTATCTGGGCTCTGAGGACACAACATAGAGGCTCCATGCCTCACCCAGGGAAGGAGGCGGCCTTCCTTCCAGTGGAAGGGTCCAGATCTCTCCAGGACAGCTGTGGGACCTCAGGCTTGGACCACATAAGGTGTGCTATCTGTATTTTTGGCAATTGCTTCATTGACTGGCTACTGTCAAAGTAATCCCACACCAAGGTGGGCTTCTCAGAATCCCAAACCTTCAACCTCTCATCACAATGCTGGGGTTAAACACTTTGGTTGGGTCACAAATTTGGAGGGTGGGCAGAGGGGTCTGAACTGCCCAGCTCCTGCCCCAGAGAGTCATCTGGCCAGGGACACCTTGTACCCCACCACGGACTGCTCCACCCCACCCTGCTATGATGCATAGTACAGCCAGCCAAGTCTTCTCACAGAGTGAGCTCCGATTTTGTCACTCCCCGGCTCCAAAACTTTCACTGGCTCCCTACTGCCAGATCAAGCCAGAGCTCCTTCGTCTGGTGTTTGGTGCCCACTGGGAGCTGGCTGTGAATGATCTTGCTAGCCTCTTCTTGACCCAAGACCCCAGGTAAACTGAAATACCTGTCCTCCCCTGGCTACGGCTTACTTGGCACGCCCTCTGTGAAGCCCTCTTTGCTCTACACCTGAAACCATCTCCTACCTGAAACCAAGGGAGGACAGGGATCACTTCCTCTGGGCAGTGTGGGTCATCCCTGTGTCTCCGCCTTCCTACAAGCCTGGGAGCTCCCAGAGAGCGAGACCGTGTCCAACCCCTCACTCTGCCTCACCAGCTCTGGGCTCAGAAGTATGTGGCCTCTGTTGACTGAGTGAAGGGTGGCCCTGTCTAGTCCTGGGGGGCATCCCCTTCTTCCTTCCGATGCCTCTACAGAGCAGCTCTCTCTCCAAGCAGGCCCTCTTGGACAGGCCCAGTGTACCTTCCTTTTGGGTCAGTCTGACATCAAAGAGCGAGCCCGCCTTGGCCAGAAACTTACTTCCAGGGCCTTGGAGAAATCACCAGTGCCTGAATTTCTCCCTGAGAAATGGAGAGAATCAGGCCTGCCTTATATTACTCACAGGCTCTAGGATTTCAGTCTGAGTAGTTTGTGTGAATAGAAACCAATTCTTGGGGTTTAGAAAGTGCGGAGGCCCCCTCCTGCAGTGCTTTGTCCCCCTCCCTTCCAGATTAGAAACGTCTCCCTGCTTTGCCTCCCGCCAGCTCTCCCTGAGGCATCCCAGGCTGAATTCTGCCTGCAGCCAGTCCCCCGATCCCCGCTGGCCAGCGTGCTCTGCCTGGCACGTGGTGTCACAGGGGTGGGCAGTAAGGCTACCCCCGGCCTGAAGGACGAAAAGCTGGGGAGGAGGAGGGGGCCCTCAAAGGTCTGCCATACCCCCAGCTGTGTCCCCAGGTTGGTCCTGGGAGACCTGTGTGAGCTGGGGGAGGCAGGTTTTAGGTTTTAGGCTAGGGGAGAGGTGGGGCCCACAGCTTGGTGCGTGTGGGGTGTCTCTAAGCCCCTAGGAGCTGAGGCTCAGAGGGACAGACCCCTTTTCTGGAACCAGCCCCCAGACTCCAGCAACCCCCCGTGGCTTCCTGGACTCTCGGCACCTCTGGAAGTCAGCACCCTGCCCCTGGCTCCCCTCCTGCCCCACGCCCGGACCTGATGCAGGGAGGGGGGCACACTCCCAGCTTCCCGCTCTTCTGCCCCTCCCAAGCCCGGGAGCCTGGCCCAGTGGGCAGGCCCAGATTCGCTCTGTTTGGCTCAGCCTCCAAATGGGAAACCCTGCGCTCAGCTGGTGAAGAGGGTAATTCATGCCCGGCCTCCCTCCCCACGCAGCAACTGAGGCCTCCAGGGAGGGCTGGGGAGGGCACCCAGCCTCCTTTCCAGGTCCTCCCCTTCCTCCCTCGAGGCCCAAAGCTGTCGTTCCTGCTCCCCGGGCAAAGGAGCCCTTTCTTTTTGTGCCCGTTTATTTCCCAAGAGGGGAGCTTCAGCCAAAAGCCCTGTGAAAGCAGCTCTGTTCTGGGCCTCACTGGGCCCTGGCTCTCTCTCCTCAACTCCTTTCTGGGAAAATGTGACATTTCCAGCTCCCCCCTGCTCTGAAAGGCCCTTCTGGGTGCAGTGGGGGATGGGAGAGGACTGTGGGGGAGGGAGGGAGGAGAGGAGGGCCGAGGCCCTCCTTCTGTTTTGCGGGGAGCAAGGGCCCATCTTGGGCTATGTAACCTCGGGGCCGACTCTCCCCGGGAGGGAGGAGGGAGCCTGGGCCCCCCTTTGGCCATAGCGCTGGCTACTTTTGGAGCAGCAGCTGGACCCTCTCCTGTTTCCATCCCACTCAGTTGCGAGGCCACTGAGCGTGTGCGCTCTGACCTGAGCGTGGCCCTGCCTGTGCCCCGGCCGCCACCTGCCTGCACGATGCTGTGGCCCTCAGGGATGTCCTCGGGGACGCTGGCTTCGTAGCTGCTCTGCAGAAAGATGGGCCGGTTGTCATTCACATCCAGGACGGTGACAAACACGGTAGCCGTGCCTGTGCGCCGCTTGCCCACGGGGCCATTGTCTGTGGGAGGTGAAAGAGGATGGGTGTTAGCAGCTGCCTGAGGGGCACGTTCCCGGGCACCAGCCACAGGTATGCCCTGTTCCCCCACCTGCTCTGGCCTTTGCAAGGGGGGGCTCTTTTTCTCTTTAGATTAGGAACAACACTGACCGTATCTAATACGTTCCAGACGCTATTCTAACTCATTCAATCCTCACAGCAAGCCTGCCAAGCGGGCGCTATTATCATCACCCCCATTTTACAAAGGAGGTAACTGAGGCATGAGGTGGGTTGAATGGTGGCCCCCAAAAGATACACCCATGGCAGATCCCTAGGAACCTGTACGTGTAACCTTATTGGGAAGAAGGGTCTTTGAAGCTATAATTAAGTTAAGGATCTTGAGATGAGGTATCCTGTATCCTGGATTATCTGGGTGGGCCATAAACCCCATGACAAGGGTCCTTATGAGGGAAAGGCGGGTGGGATTTGACACAGAGAGGAGAAGGCCATGTGAAGTTGGAGGCAGAGACTGGAGTTCTGCAGCCACAAGCAAGGAACACTTAGAGCCACCAGAAACCGGAAGAGGCAAGGAAGGATTCTCCCCTAGAGCCTTCAGAGGGAATGCACCCCTGTCGACAATTAATTTTGAACTTCTGGCCTCCAGAGCCATGAGAGAATAAATTTGTTCTTTAAGTCACCAAGGCTGTGGTAATTTGTTACAGCAGACCTAAGAACCAGATACAGGTCCTGAGATGACAAACCCGACTGCTGTCAGGGCCAGGAAGGTAAGGTCCGCACATCTGGGCATGCCTGCCTCAAGGGGCAGCTGTCCTCTGCTCCCGTCCACACTGGACAGGCAGGAGGGGACCCAGTGACACTAGATCTTCTGATTTCTCAAGAGAAATCAAACGTCTGAGCTTTTAAATAAAATCTCCTGATTTTTAAACATTCACAATGAATTGTCATTTCTTATGAAACATGAGTTGAGTCAAACCCACCTACAGGATGGATTGGATCTCTGCATTCAGGGATGTCTGCTCTGCTTGATTTCTAAGCCTAAAGTGTCCAGGGGTTCTGCCCCTTTGGTTCCTTGCAGGACCCTCCCAGGGCTCAGCCCCAGGGGCAGCTGTTGGATCATCTTCCCTGGCAGAAGGAGCTTGTGGCCAGCGCTGGATGACCAGGCAAGGACGGTCACCCTAGGGAGGAGTGCTGCTGCTGCACTTGAACCCAGATTAAGGCTGGGACTGCAGCAAGGACTTGTCACCACGTGAGCCAGAGGACGGAGCCAACACGCAGGGGGCAGAGCCAGCCAATGCAGAGAGACTGAGGCCTGGTGGCATCACCTGAGCCCCAAAGCCAGTCATAGTTGAAGCTCCATCTCCCCGCGGACTGGTTTTGTGAGCCTACACTGTTGAAGTCAGTTTATTTTAAAATTTGCCACCAAGAGTCCTAACTAATTCCAAGGCACTTGTAGAGGCGACTTCCTCCAAGAAGCCTGCTTTGATCACCCCCCTCCCCATGTTTCCACCACCCTTTGTGCTTGCTACCCTTGGGCCATCCCTTCTTCCCTTTCTGCTTTGTACTCCTGGTTTTGCAGTGACTTGTCTACATGCTGCTCTCCCGCATGGCTCCCACATAGCCCCTGCCACACCACCTTAGCATGTAGCACCATGCGCCGAGCCTCACGGCCCGCAAGTGCACAGTAATATACTGAGGGTCTGGTTGCCCTTTCTCCACTGGCATCAGGGCAGAGCCTTGGGCTCAAGGCCTGGCTCCTGGAAGCCCACCCCATGTGAACTCTGTGGGTGGGCTGGTGCCTACCGATGGCCTCCAGGACGAGCGTGTATGAGGCTGTGGTCTCCCGGTCCAGGTTCACCACTGTTCTCACGACAGCATCGCGGTACCCAACGCTGAACTTCCCATCCACGTTTCCACCTGTGGGCAAGAGAGAATGAAGCTCTGGTCAGGAAACAGAGCTCCCGGCCGGGGAAAGGGCAGTGGCACCCAGCTCTGCTTCTGAGCTGGGACACTCCAGGGGTGGTCCGGGGGTGAAAGGCTGTGCTTTCCACTCAGCTTTGCCAGCGAAGGGGGTCCTGGGGGACTCTGATGAGGGCGTGGCCTATGTGGGCTTAGGTGAACTGTCGAATGCCTGAAAATCATAAGGGTCTAACGTTCATTGAGCACCTACTGTGTACCAGGAACTTCGTGGAGCATTTCCTCTCATTTGCACTATCACTACTTTGCAGAGAAGGAAAACAGCTCTTTAGTGAGGTTATGGGGTACAGTCACCTATTCGGGGTGTAGGACTCCAACTCAGCAGTCTGATTCCCGAGTCCGAGTCCTTCTCCACTCTGCCACCTGCCTGTCTGGTAGAGGTGTCTGAGCAGTTAACCTGGGTTGGGGCTTTTATATGTGGCCGAGGGCTTTGGAGCCAGCCGAGCGTTCCTGGGCTCTCTGAGTGGGGACACCTGGAGGCTCCACAGAGTAAAGAGTCGGAGCAGGTGGACAGGAGACACGCCTCGGTCTTCCTGAGCTCTGGGACAGGTGGGAAGGGTGAGGGCCTCCTCCCTGAGGCAGATACAAGCCAGGAAAGGACTCCATCAGCACAGTGTGGAGACCCTTCCCCTGCCAGATGGGAGGCAGTGTGGCGTTCTGGGCAGCAGAGGGCGCCACTGCATTGGGCTTGGGCTAGCTTGGCTCAGGACACAGCACAGCGCCGGGCGGAATGCGCAGAATTAAAATCCGAGGAACCTAGGGCTGGGAGGGCTCTCAGGTCAGCAGGAACTGGCCACTTCGAGGCACTGGGAGGTCATCCTGGGGGCTGCCGCCAGGTGCTCCCTTGTCCTCACATGGTTTGTCCCCGTTCCCCGAGCCTCCAGTATCTGCTCCCCAGTGCCTGAAGCACCATCTACAAGGGACACACTCTGACTCCAAGGGGCAGGGAAGGAACTAAGACACAAGTAGTGCCGGGGGCCAAGCCATGGCTGGTGCCATGGGGGGGTCTTGATAACAGCCTTTTCCAGAGCAGTCTTGAGGACCCGCCTGTAAGCAGCTGGCCTGAGGGTGTGGGGCTCCTTTAGGGAGGGGAAGGGGGGAAAGGATCTGGAAAGGAGAGGCAGAGGCCTGGGAGGTCACCTTGGCTGCAACTGCGGATGGGCCGTAGTCTGGGATTCCTTGCTCCGGGGGAGAGGCATCAGGGAGGCTGGTGTGTGCACGGGCACGTGTGTATATGAGTGTGTATGTAATGTGGCTGCAGGTAGGCCATGGACAGAGGGAAGACTGAGCCAGTAAAATGGCCGAGGGAGGGCTGAGGAATGTAAAAGAACTGCCCTGCTCCCTGCCATGCATTCCAGCACCTCTCATGTGTGTCCTGGACTGAAGAATGCTGGTAGACTGTTCTAATCCAGGAATGACTAATACATGGCATGTTTGCCACCACCTACCAAGCCTACTGTCGTGGCAGACATCACTAATCGATCATGGCTCCCCTTCTACTGTTAAGCCAGGACATGGCCTCATAGTATTTCTCTGCAGGTCTCTAAGTGGTAGCCACTTGACACTTTTAAGCGAAAACCATTTCACTCAGGGATGTCTAAGCCGGCTGCCTCTAAACAGATGCAAATTCTCCTCATGAGTGAAAGGTCCCCAAGGAAGGAAAAGGCCACATTCCTCTAGTCACTGCTTTGTCACCCTGATATGGGGTGGAGTGGGCGGCAGGGCTCCTCCCCAGGAGTCACTGGCTCCACCATCCTCTGGAATAAACTTCAGGAAGTCCGCCCCCCACCCCATCCCCTTACAGGTTCAGGAGGCCCCCCAGAGAGCCAGACCACAGGGACCCAGGCGCAAAGCCCTCAGGAGAGGTCAAGAGCAAATCCTCAGGGAGGCCCCAGCAGCGGCAAAACCCGATGGCTGACTCGGGCGCCTTCCCCTCTCCCGGCTGGCTGCTCATCTGGGAGGGGGTGGAGGCAGGGCCGCACCTGTGATGAAGTAGCTGAGCTCAGCGTTGAGGCCCACGTCGTTGTCGGTGCAGTTCAGCCAGACCACCCGGAATTCCCGCGGCACGTCCTCGGACACAGAGACGTTGTACGTGGCAGGGAAGAAGGTGGGTGTCTCATCATTCACATCCAGCACTGTGGGCAGAGTCGGTGGTCAGGGCTAGGCCTGGCTTCTGCTCTAAACAACCAGCTCCAAAGGCAGTGGCTCATGCCACAGACCAATAGGAAGCACATTTCCTAGGAGTCGACACCTGCGGGTCATAAGCTGAGGACCCCCATAGCCGCTGGGGCCAGGACAGAACTGACCAGAGATCCGCACCCTCCCACAGCTCCCGTTCCCCTGGGGGCTTGTTGCTGCTCATGCTGTCCAGACCCTACAGCCTCTTTCCAATACATGCCTAACAACGACGACGACAATGACAACAGTTATGATGATGATGATGACGGTGATCACCATTTCTCAGCTCTCCCCAGGTGCCAAGCGATGCTAAGTGCTTCCTCTAGAGGACCACACGGGCCCCTCATATCATCCTCAGAAGGCAGCCGTCATTAGACACACTACATAGACGAGGAATCTCAGAGCAACTGAATGACTTGTCCAAAGTCACACAGTGAGAGAGTGGTAGGGTGGGGGTCTGGGGAGGCCTGTCCCCAGTTTGTCCCAGGGAAAGTAGCTGGCTTTGAGAACTACCCTTCCTTCCGCGCCCCACACACCCCAGCCAAAAAAGTCTAATGTCTCTTACAGATTTGTGTTTTCAGCTCTGCATGCCAGGCCCCCATTCCTTTGGCAGATGGGGCTTGGGATGACCTTCAGTGAAATGAGCCCCGCGCCACTTTGGCTCCTCTTTGTGATAACACCAGGAGAAACAATAGGCTCATTTGATGACACGGCTTCTGCTGAGCCTTGGGAAAAAAATCTGGGGTCCTCTCTGAGAGGACTGGACACCTGGCCTGTCAATCACTGGCACAGATGTGGGTCCTCAAACTGGCACCAGGAGCCCACAAGCCTTGGACCAGCAGGAGAGAGAACACTCGGCTCTCTCTAGTCTTCATCATCTTGGGTCGTGCTTAAGGAGGGTGAATGTTTGTGCTGAGCCAACCACCACCCACTCCCCATCCCACAGAGGCTGGCAGGACCCAGGATGGGACCAGGCCTGTCCTAGAGAACAGGCCACATCCTGCCCAGTACACACTGAACTTACTTCCCTGGGGTTACTCCTGGCCCTCTGTCAACAACTCATGTCCACGTCCCAGTTTTGCCTTAAGAATTAAAGATACAGCCAGAGTAGATGAGCGATAGTAACCCTCCTTGGCCTGGCCCCGCCCTGATAGAGGGTGGAGACGGTGGGAATTATCGAGAAGGCCCCAGGAAGATGAGGAATCCTAGGGAATCTGGGAATCCCAGCTGTCCTCTTCCGGGGGTGATGCCCTTCCACCGCGATTCCAGGCATGCCCCACACACGGGAGGGGAGGCTTCCCTTTACATCTCCAAATAGAAAGTCTGTCCCTCCAAAGAAGACGACAAAGGGTTTTGAACCTCCCCTGCCTGCTCATGACCCCGAGGGCGCCACCCCCAGAGCAAGCCCTCTCTGCTGCTGCCAGGATCAAAAAGGGGGACCTTAGCAGTGGGTCCAGGCCACTGCCCCTGGGCTCTGGGGCCCTGAAGGCAGTGACCAGGTGGGAAGAAGGCCCTGCTGGCATTTTTGACTTAGTGGAGACAGAGAGGGCTCTGCTGTGTCGAATGGCTCCAGCTGAAGAGGGCGCCCGTCGGCAAGGCAGCCTGTGCCGCCCAGACAGTGAACAGCAGTGGTGAGCGTGGGCTCCCAGCCGCCTGCCACTGCCCCCGGGCCTGTGCCACGTGTTCAGTGCAGCAGGAGGCACCCCTGCCCCCTCACCTCGGATGGTTAGCGTGCTGGTGGAGCTCTTGGTGGGTGTGCCCGCGTCGCTGGCCACCACGCGCAGCTGGTACTCGGCGATGCGCTCGCGGTCCAGCTCGGCAGTGGTGACCACCACGCCGCTGCTGCTGTTGATGAGGAAGTCCATGCGGGGCATGCCCACATGCATGCGGTAGGACACCAGCCCGTTCAGGCCCTCGTCCAGGTCGATGGCCACCACCTGAGGGAGAGGAGGGGCCGTGTGAGGGGTGGGGACACCAGCACTGACACTCATCCCCTGAGAAGCACTCCCTCCTTCCCACTGACCTACGCCTGGCTCCGGCAGACACACCTGCCCCCACCACAACCCAGAGCCTCAGGCCAGGCCACTGTGCCCAGCGCAGCCTCCCAGATGCTCTGTAAGGGGGCAGCATGTCAGAGCTGAAAGGTATCCAGATGTAACAAGTGCGGCCGGGAGTGGGGTGGCGTGGGAAAGGGGCTTTTCAGAACAAGAGTCCAGGTCCACAGCCGTCCCCTCTTCAAAACCCTGCTCTCCTCGTTAGGAAGCCCTCCCAGGCTCACCCCAGCTGGCTCGGGACCCTCCAAACTCGGCCGTCTCCCTCACCCCCGGCCCTCGTGCTGCTGGCTAGGAGCAGCAGTTTACAGCTCAGACCCCTTCAACTACATGCAGCTCAACTACACAGAACGCTTGATCAAAAGGACTCCCTTCCCTGCTTTGTTTTGCTTTGTAAGACAACAAAAACAAGATGATATCAAGAACTTGTTCTTAAAAGTCACTTGAGAATTTGCTTATTATTTTAAACAGGCCATTCGATGCCACGTGTAGGCAAACCTCTTTCCAGTCCCTACACTGTTCCCATCTGCACCTCTAGCCCTGATGAGAGCTCCTGACTCAAGACCCTGACATGCTGAAAGTCTTACAGAAGACGATTCAAGACATTTGAGAAAAAATGTACAATAATAGTTAAAATAAGAGCTTTGGGGCAAGCCAAGACTCTCAGGATTGAAAGACAATGTCAAAGTCATCTGGTCTAATTTACATCCAACAAGTTGGATAAGAGGGTATCCAGACTCAGCTTGAATGCTTTCCACAATGGGGGGCTCACTACTTCCAATTTGTCTGCACACAGCTCTAATCCCTGGGGAAAGTTCTTCTGCACATTCAGCAGAAATCATTATTGGTTGAGGTTGTAGAGGGCACCTCGGGAACCACTGAGCTTGGGTCAGAGCCCTCTTTCTGCATCTGAAGACAGTTTCCCAATTAAACGCTCCCAGCTCCTCCCACCATCTTCTCATGACTCTGAGCCAGTTCCTCTGTGAACTCAGAAGCTGTGCTGGTGGGCGTTTCCTTCCTCTGCTGTCTCTGAGCCCTGGAGAACCAGGTCTGGGGGCTCATCTGCTCTCTCACCAACCTCCCTCCTATTTGGGGGACTTCTCCTCAGGGACTGGCTGCTGTTCCCTGGATCGCAGCTCCCCCTGCTGGGGGTTTGGGGAGAACGTTCTGTTGGAGAGAGTGAATGCTCCCTGGAGCCTTAATCTCCTTTTACAGATGAAGAAACTGAAGCACAGTGGGCCTGCAGGGCATGGCCAAGGTTAACCACTCTGGCAACCTGGCAAATAACGCTGTCTTCTTCAAATGGGATCAGGCTAACCCCGTGCCACAGTCTCCCACTGTCTCTAGGGTATAAACCCTCATGATAGACACATAAATCATGAGCACATTGGCTACTGTGTATCTCCTGCAATCCAAGTGCCAGGTTGCTTACACAGGTGTCTGATTGAATCCCCACAGCACAGCCAGCCAGATACTCTTCTGATCCCCATTTCACAGGTGAGAAAATTGAGGCCCAGAGAGGTTAAATAGTGTGCTCCAAGTCACCCAGCACACAGGTGGTGGAGTTGGGACCCACACCCATGTTGGTCGTACTCCAAAGCCCATCTCAACTTTGAGGGCTTTCCAGTGTTTCTAAATAGCCCCTTTTAGGGCATCACCTCCCCTCAACCTGTACCTTCAGGGCCTCCCGGACCAGAAGGGTGATGAAGCAGGAGGCAGAGGGCCCAGGTTCAAGATTAGGACCTACCTCTTCTTGGCTATGGGGACTTGGGCAAGTCTCTTTAAGTCTCCTGAAAAGTGGGGGAATCCACCCACTGTGTGGCGCTGCCTTGGGGTTTACAGGAGAGCACAGGAGGGGGCTGCCCATGGAGGTGGGATGCCTGGGCTACACTCGTCCGACCTTCTTCGTGTTCTAGAACCACCTATAGGCATGAAGTGCTGAGGGTCTTGGGCCAGGCCTCCACAATCAGGCCCTGAGAAACTGATTTGGCTTCCTAGAATTCTATTCTTTGTCCCCCTCCCTCCCTCTGCCTTTAACCATCTCCTGTGGTGCTTTTCCTTCCAGACCCAGCTCAAGCCCCTCCTCCTCCAGGAAGCCTTCCACTTCCATCTCTCAGAGCACTGGCTCTCCAAGTCTGGTGTGGATTGTGTCCTGTCTGATGGTCTCGGGCTGGCCTCCCCTGCCCCGCCCCTGCCAAGTGTCCGTCACAAGGCTGGGCACACATAGCACCCACTGTTCCCTTGCTAGCTGGTTGGAGAGGGAGACGGCAGAGAGCAGGATCCCGGGCCAGGAAAGGGAAACTCACCTGGTAGACAGAGACCCCCGCAGGGGTGCCTTCAAGCACCTCGGCCACAAAAGGCAGGTTCTGAAAGGTGGGGTCATTGTCATTGAGGTCCAAGAGGTTCACAAACACCGTGGCACTGCTGGTGGCTCTCAGAGGGGGTATGCCACCTAGGGGGACCGGGGAGAGGAGAGGGAAAGCGGGGTGCAGGAGAAAAAGGGGGGTGGAGAGAGGCGATTCAGTGGCCCTCCATCCCAGGGGCCCCTTCACGAAGCAGCCTGGGCCTTGCACCCCCAGCTCCCTCTGCCCTTTGCGAGGGCTGGGTCACAACTGGGAAGTGGGTGTCACTCCACTCCTAGTCATCAAGACACAGCCCTCCTGGGTAGGCCCCGGGACGCCCAGAGGACATGCCACTGGACGAGGTCCCCGGTTCACTGAGTGTCAGGGGCCACAGCCCAGGCGTGAGGGGCACGTACAGTCCGTGACAGAGACGATGATCCTGCGCATCAGCTCCGCCTCGAGGGGGTCGGGGTTCTCCCGGTCCAGCATGACGTGGGTGGTGCGGATCTTGCCTGTGCTGCTGTTGAGGCGGTAGAACTTGTTGGGTGGCTGGATGCTGTACACCAGAGTGCCATTCTCCCCCAGGTCTGGGTCAATGGCCACCACCTGCCCGGGAGGAACCGACCCCTCCACTGAGCCCAGGCCAGAGAGGGGGTCTCTGTGGCCCGGGCTGCCCGCCCGGGTTGTCTGAGCTCACACACTGGTCCCGGGCACCCCACTGTCTGGGAGCAGGAGGTATCCTCGCTCAAACTTGGGAAGTGGGTCTCCCTCCTGGCTTCAGCAGGGGGATCTCTGGGGGTTGGGAGGCAGGAGGTTCAGAAGATGAACCAGCACTGGAAGTCCTGGGCTCCTTGGCTTCTCCATCCACTGTTTTGACCTTAGGTAAGTCCCTTTCCCCACTCAGGCCTCGGCTTCTGATCTGTAAAAGCAACACTTAGCACCTGATAGCATATAGGAGGCTCCCCAAACCTCATAGACGCCAGGCCTTCTCCACCTACTGTGTCAACAGTCTTACGAGGAGGACACCTATAATTAAGCCCATTTCACAGATGAGGCACAGTGAGTCTCCCAAAGTCTCCCAGCCAGGAAGTGGCTCTAGGTCTCTCCAGCAAGCAACACCGCCAGCCTCCTTCCTTTCCAGACATGTGGGGTAACATGTTCATGGAGCTTTTGGGGGAGCAGGAGTCCCTGTAGCCCATGACCATGAAATTCTTCAGGGTAGGGGCTGGGAAGGGCTGGGGAGTCCAAATCCTTGGCTGATCTTTTGAAAGGATTTGAAACCCCAGATTTTGGGAACTGGGTTCCTCATCATCAAACCCTCTCTTCTTTCCTTTGGAGCTTTAGATTGTGAGGCAATTTGAAAAGAACTGGGCCTCTTGTGACACCAAGGATGACAGGGCATGGGAAGGGAGCCATGGATAAGTCCTTTGGTTTGGAGGGTGGGCCAGGCATGGGGCTGGGGATAGGGGAGGCGGGAGGCGGGAGAGGCCTGAGCTTCCCTGAAGGGGAACGCCATCCCCGAGAAGGGGGAGGGTCTCAGGACAGGGGCCCCAGACACTCTGGCCCGTTTAACTTTCCAGTCCCTTCCCATGAAAGGATCAACCTCAGCGCTGACCTAACCCAGAGCAACAAACCCTGCAGCCCATTCTCTCCCAGGTCCCCATGCCCACGAATCCCCTGCTCTGTAGGAACTTCTCTACCATCCACCTCCCACAAGGGGAAAGCAGAGCTCAGAGACGCATGGGCCAGACTCAGTGTCAGACAGCACCAGCCCTGGAGCCGACTCAGTTCCCACCCTGGACAGCAGTGGCACCCACCCCTCAGCTCACCCCCAACCCTGGCTGCAGGGGCCACTGCAGCACCAGAGGTGGACAAGATCAATGGGGGGAGGTGACCGCAGTCCCGGGGCCGCAGCAGGACGGTGTCATTCTTAACTCCAGAACACGTGGCGATGACAGCCTGGCCTTGTCAGCTCCTTCATCTTACTTGATGTGGGGTCTTTTGTGCTTTGGCAGCAGAATCTGTCCCTCCTCTGGCTTAATCCTCAGCCGGCGGTGTCTCAGGGGCCATTAGACCAGAATAGACAGATGGGTTGGCCTGCTGAGGGTGCCCATCTGCCCCTGGGCCCCAGGGAGGCCAGGGAGAGAGGCCAACGTTGGCGCTGAACCCCGAGCCACTCCGGGCCCCTCTTCTGCTTCAGAGAGTGGGACATGGATCTACTCCCACCCCAGCTGCTCAGCCCATCTCCTCCCTTCCCAGCCTTGCTGTGCCAACGGGGATGGGGGAGGCCCCAGCCTTCCAGGCCTGAGGAGCCCTCACTGTGCTGCGGGCATGGCGCTCAGTTTCCCCGCCTCTATAATGGGGACCCAATCACCCCTGTATCGACAGCAGGGGACAAGGCTCTCCTGGTATCATTTCAGCCAGGCAAAGTCATCCCACTGATGGACAGAGGAGACCAGCAAGCCTTGTGTTTCTACAATGCTTCTCTCAAGTTAGAGGAGGGAGATAGTTTTTATCCCCACTTTTCTGGTTAGGGAAACTGAGGTACAGAGCAGTTAAACCACCCGTTCCAGGGCAGCAGCCTGTTGCTGAATGCGCTGAGATACCTTCCACCACCCCTGAGTGCTCGGGTGGGGGTACCTTGGGCAGCTGCTTGCTTCCAAGTGACCATGGTTGGGGGTGGGCACTGACTCTTGGCCCCTTGGCCCACTCCCTGGTCATGGGATGGGGGCACAGGAGAAGGCGGTGGGCTGGGACCCCTCCTGCAAGCTCCCTGCTGGGCGATTGTATAGAATCTCACCACTTTCCCCTCATTATTTCCCATTTCATGCTCGTCATTTTTCTCCTGGCCTGACGGGGAATAATTCTCTCCCTCTCCCCTCTCCTTTATTTTGCTGGAGGGCTTTGAAAGGCTCTAAATCAATGCCCATCAGCCAGGTCCTTGAAGGAGGCTGCAAGGAGCGGGGAGGGAGAGTTGGGCCAAAATCTCACTTGCAAACAGAGAACGGCCACTCTGCAAGCTCAGGCCCGTGTGGGTGGACGCCCGCGGTGCACATGTGCACACAGACACCTCCCTGGCCAGCTCCCGGTGCACACGGATATGGCACACGCTCGTCTGCACACAGCTCTGAAAAAAGTCACTGGAATCACCCTGCACTTCAGACACCAGGGGCAGTGGCCAGGGCCCCCTCTAGAGGGGCCCTTGGGAGAGTCCTTGGTCACACACCCCAGTCTGCCTCTGACAAGGAAGACTCAACCCCACCTGGTGGAGTGGAGAGCCAGGTACGGTAGGGACGAAAGGCGAACAAGTCCATCAACAGCTCTCATTCACAAATACTGAACCCTTACAATGTGCCTGGCACTGTGCTAGGCACCGGGGCTCAACAGTGAACAAGACAGATGTGATTCCAGCAGCGGGGGCAGCTGATGGCGACAACAGCTGTCATTTGCTGACCACTCACTCTGTGCCGGTGTACTTTGTGTATTTTGGCTCATTAAGTATGACTACAACTCTACCAAGTAAAGAATTTATCTCCGTTTTCTACTTGAGAAGGTGGGAGTACAGAGAGGTTAAGTAACTTGCCCAAGGTCACACAGCTGGTAAGTAGTATGGCTGGGATTAGAGCCCAGACATTTTGGTACCAGAGGCACCCACTTAATCACTGAGCTATACTGCCTCTTAATAAGCAACCTAACAAACAGATAAACACGGATTGTGTGGCCATCTCTGAAAGAAACGGAGTGTAGAGAGGTGGCATTTTGAGCTGGGACAGATGGAGGAGAATGAGCCAGCCACGGGAAGAGCAGGGGTGGGGAGTAGAGGAAGAAGAGCACCCTGGGGTGGGGCAGGAAGAGCTTGCGCAGAGGCTCCAAGGTGGGAGAGTTCAGCAGGTTCAGGAAACTGAAAGGGTGTGTGTGTGTGTGTGTGTGTGTGTGCGTGTGTGTGTGTGCGTGTGTGTGTGTGTGTGTGTGTGTGTGTGTGTGTGTGTGTGTGTGTGGTGGGTCTCAGAAGGGGGGTGGGAGATGAGTCAGCAGGTAGGCCAGTTTCTGTTCAAATATCACCCCCCCTTGATGTCACTTCTGGGTTAGCTGTTCCCTCCCTGAAGCCCACTTTTCTCACACCTCAGCCACAACCCCTACCTCACCCAGGGCCGTTGTGAGGCCTTAGAAGGCCCCAGGGGGCCCCCCTCAAAGGTATTACAATGTACCCATGTATATATGCATACATACATTTCACGGCTATAAAATCTGAAAGAATTTTTATGACTATTCCTTTTGAAATTATTTTGCTCTGACAAACTCAATTAACGTATGGGCTTCTTAATTTCTGGCATCCTGACAATCATCACACATAACTGGGAATTCCAGAAAATCAAACCCACAATTTGTCCTCAAATACAATGAAAATTTTACACACATTAAATAGCGTAATTCCTAAGGTTGTCACAACATATTTGGCAGATGCTTAATATAACAAGCTTTAATTCTGATTCTGCTCTTTTCTTTTTGAAATTCTGAGTCATTAACATTTTTTTTTTCAGGGCTCAAACACTACCATGAGTCACTGAAAAGCTGAAGTCCCCCATCCCTGCGGCTGCCCCAAGCTGGGGGAGAACGGCCATGTCCACTCTATACTGAGGGGTGGGCTCACATGTCCATCTCCCCAGAGTTAAAGAGGGGCAGATCCTGTGGGTCAGGTAGGTCCAGTAAGGACTCTGGCTTTTACACAGGGTAAGGTGGGAACCAGTAGTGGGTTTGAGCCTAGGAGTGACACGAAGCTCCCTGAAGGCAGAGAGGAAATTTGCTGCTTCCTGTACTCCTACCAAGCACAGGGTCTGGCCCATAGTAGGTGCTCACTGAAGGTTTGTGGAGGTTTCCTGGAGAGTGAGGGGGCACTGGGCAGCAGGCCTCTGGCCCACTGTCCTTACCTGCTCATGGCTCAGAGGATGTGAGGAAAGGCTGGAGACCCGGAGAAGGCCACTGGGGACCTGATCTGGGAACTGCCCAAGGCCAAGTGCAGTCCCAGCTGGGCCGACCTACTTTTTGCCTGGCAGGTGGACTCTTTAATAATGGCACCCCTGGCTGCTGTTCCATGCAGCCGCATTCTCTCCTCAGTTCCCTCTGGGAGGAATTTCTCAGTCACGTAAAGCAAAGGTAAGAGTTGACCAGACAGATGTTCAGAGGTGAATATTCTGCCCCAGCTCTTGGGGTCTCTGGCTGGGGTTGTCCTAGTCTAGACCCCTAGTGTACATGAGGTGGCAGCAGAGAGCGCCCATCGGATCTGTAGCCCTAGAGAGCACAGAGGAAAGGGCCTAGGGGAGTGGTTGCCTAATCTGTCTCTGAGCTGGAAGGACTCCCCCAGTCTGGGGCTTTGAGAAAACACAGATTCCAGATCCCAACCGCCCCCCCAACCCCGCCCTACAGGAATCCTTGCAAGGCGGGCCTGCCCATGAGTTGAGAGTCATTCGGATCTTGAACTTGTACAAAGGAAGACAGGAGAGATGTGATGGTCATCACTCTCTCTCTGTCCTTCCTTCCAGGTTGACATCCTCTCCCATCTAGAGCAGGTGGACCTTGTCACTACCGGCTGTGGTTGATGTGGCGTGGGGCAGGGAGGCTAGGCATCACCACCCCAAGGTTGCTTGCACTCAGTGTGGGGCAGCCTTCCTGGAGAGCTGCATATGAAAGTTACCATCCCTTCTCTCATCCCACCTGAGTTCTCCAGTTTTTTGGGACCTGGGCCACCTGTCAGAGCACCGCTGAGCCAACAGAGGGATAAAGGCCAGGTGGGACCTGGGTTTCAGTCCTGACACTATCTCTTACTATCTTACTAGCTCTGCGACCTTGGGCAAACCCCTCAAATGCTAACTCTCCACTTTCTCCATCATACAGTGGAAGCAAGGAACCCATCTGCCACGTGGGATCACCACAAGGATGAGAGAATTCATGAGACGTGCCCAGCACAGCATCTGGCATGTCCCAGCAGGGTTGCCATAATCTGTCAGGTTCACGTCTATCACAGGGCTGGCTGGTGTCTGTGGGGCCGGACATCTGGGGAGAAGTCCCCCTGAATGAGGCCAAATGGGGCACAAGTATGAGGGGGAAAAGAAAGCCTCACAAATGTGAATCCCAGAGCAGAGCGGATCGATGGGGTGCTCAAGCCTGGCTTTGCTCAGCTTCCTCAGGGCTCTGCTCTCCCTTCTGGACGCCCTGAGGTTTTTGGCTGTGTCTCCCCTCCCCCACCCTGAGTCACATTCCCTGCATGCAGCACACACAGGAGCCTGTGAAAACCTGGAACATCCCGTGCCAGAAAGTCCCTGAACTCTGAGCCCCTTGCTGGGGCAGCCCTGGGCCAGCTGACCCAGGCCGACGGCTGCAGTGATGGAAGCGGTGAAGGCAGGCGCTGAGGGCAGAGCTGAAGCTTGTGCGATTTGAGGGGGGGATGGGAGGTTGGGGGCTCTCCTGAGGGGGTGGCCAGAGTCCTAGGGTCTCAGGGTAAGGGTGGCTACGAGCTGAACCAGCCTTAGCTCCTCTGGCACTGTCCTTGGGCTGCCTGTGCTCCTTTTGACAAAGCCTGGAGTCCACCGTCACTGAGGACTGTGTGAGGACTTTCCCCCAACCTCTGACTGCCTTTCACCATGCAAGAGAGCTTCCGGAACTCTGCTCCTAGAGCTGGCTCCGAGGGAAACATTAAGTCCATCAGCACCACACTGGCAGGCCCACAGGGCTCCCGTGGGAATGGCAGACACCCTGCAAAGGGCCACCTAGCAGCTCTGCCTCCCACCACCGCTTACCGTGGTCACGTCAGAGTCTGGCGGGGTCATTTCCACCAGGTTGATGTAGTAGGGAGCGTCCTTCCAGCTGGGGTGGTTGTCGTTGATGTCCAGGAGGGTGATGTTCACCTGCAAAGCCACAAGGGGCGCTGTGGGACGCACCTAGCTGAGCTGTGCGAGGACAATGCCCACGCTGGGGGACACACTCAGATGCCTATGGGGCACCTTGGCATTAACTCCACCAGGTCCACCCACTTTGGGGGCCTCGGGGCAGGCCCCGGGCTTTCAAGGACAGGAGGGAGCCAAGACCCTTCAGAGGGTTTAGGTGCTGTCCTATTAGGAGGCAGAGGAATGGATGAGATGACCCCTGAAATTGTTCCTGTGACTTGGGACTCGTTCTGTCCACCCCTACTCTTGGCTGAAGGTGACCGACAGCATGGGGGAGGTTTGGGGTGGGGAACCTGATAGAATCCCTAGAGCTTCCCTCGTCAGTCTCAGCTACCAGCCAAGCAATTTCCCTGCTCACCGGCCACCCAGGTAAATTATTTATAGAGCTCTGAGTCTTATTAGCAGGGGCTTCCCATGACTGAATAGGGCACTGGGGATTTTTTGGCCAAGTGCCTGGCCGAGTGATAGCAACCCCAGCTCCTCTGGCTGGGTAAGGATGGGGGCAGCTGCTGTGGGTGGGATGAGGGCTAAAGGAGAGGTCAGGAGAGGGCTCCAGACGGAGAGCAAATGAGGATAAGGAGTAGAGTGGCTGGAGTGACCTGTCAGCTGCTCTTCCTGCTTCCTCGCCCACAGAGGGAGTGTCTTACTCCCCCATCCTCTTCTGCAGCTAGGAGCTCAGTCAGGATCCTCGAATGGCTTTCATCGAGCTTCCTACTCTCGGAGGCACCAAGGCCTTGGATGGGGCTCTGGGCCTTCCTGGGTCCTACTTGCTCATGGCAGGGAAACCTAGGCATCATTTCTCATCATTTCTTGCAAACCTAGGCTGCAAATGTAGGGGTGGGGTGGTAACAGGCCCCCAGGAACCCTCCAGGGCCCTGCTTCCTGCTCTGAGCCACTCTTCTGGCAGGAATACCTGCTCTTGCTTCTTGGCAGGTGCCAAGGCAGGGAGGGAACTATGGGGCTCATGCCTTCTTCCCAGCTGGTCTTTGGGGGCGGGAGAGAGAGTATTTGCTCTTCTGGAATGTCCCCATGTCCCAGGTGGGAATGCCTTTTTTTTTTTTGGCCGCGCTGTGTGGCTTGCAGGATCTTTCCTCACAAGGGATCAAACCCGTGCCCCCTGCAGTGGAAGCACAGTGTCCTAACTACTGGACCTCCAGGGAATTCCTGGGAATGCCTTTCTTCCCATAGCCATGGAGGCCCCAGGGCTGACCTTGGCTGACAATGAATTGGTACCTGCTACCCTCCCTCCACTCCCACAAGGCCTCACACTGCCTCAGGACACAAGCACCCAGGGGCCTAAGTAGTGCAAGCTGAAGATGAGCTGGGGGCAGCAGCCTGGCTGACAAGTGGGGAGCTGGGGCCAGGGGAGGGCCAGGCACTCACAGTGGCGATGCCGGTTTTCTGGTTGTGGCCCACGCCCCCGTCCACTGCCCGTACAATGAGGATGTACTCAGACTTGGTTTCACGGTCCAGCAGGGAGGTGGTGGTAATTTCACCTGCAGGAGAGAGGGGTGCGTGAGAGAGGGTTTGGGTGGGCCAGGGAGGGATTGGGGAAGGAGGGAAAGAGCAAGTGTGCAAAAGAGAGACGCTTGCAAGATCCAGTGACCTGGCCGCACATGTGTGAATGGGGGGTGGTGAGATGGTGCTCACAGGAGAGAGGGCATAGCACCCATGCCTTGGGAACCCGAATCCCAGAGCTGGGCAATATAACCCCGTGGGGAGGAGGTATTTTCAGATGTGGGAAAATCGAGGTTGATTATGGAGTTAGGGGCTGGAAAACAGGGCAAGAGGGACATTTGGCCTCAAGCTCAGTCACAAACGACCTCTCACTTAGACTGCTGACATTACCTCACTGGCTTTATCAATTGGAACTAATTACTTAAATCCGCTGTGCTTCAGTTTCCTCATCTGGTTAAAAAGGAACAATAATAGGGCCTACCTCATAGGGCTGTTATGGGATTAATTCACCTAATTTAGTTCTAAAGCTTAGAGCAGCACCTGGCACTGTTTATCCACATGGTCACAGAAATACAGCAACAGGACTGAAACACACCAAGTGCTTCACGCGTGTTCCAACTTGTGGCTCATTCTAGATAGCTCAACCTATAGTGCACTGAGATTTAACAGTTATAAAATAATTTCCTTAATTACCTTGTACGTGACATAATTATAATGCCTTGAATTTTTTTTAGTGTATAAACAAGTTATTCTATTAAATATAAACATTTAAAATAGACCATAATCTTTGTCAGCCTGTTTTGGGCTTTTCTTTGTATTTTGGTGTAATTAAAATGTGGAAGTCACCTGGCAGTGGTGTGATGGTAAATGTTTGACAACTGGCTCCTCAAAGGAAAAAAAAAATGATATTTGCTGATTTCCATAGTTATAAATATTCCCACCAGGGCCCATTTTAAGCTGCCCACTTGATGGCATTGAACCTGGAGTTGGGAAGAGATGTATACAGTTGGCTCTCACGAGCAGATGTGAGCCAGCACAAGCCAGCTTCTGTACAGTACAGTAGCCAGGTCATCTACCACCGCCCGTGGGCCACGGGAAAGAGCCGATGCTTTGAGGACAGTGAAGCCCAGATCTGAATTCTGATTATGGCCCTTTCCAGATGCCTGGCCTTGGAAAAGTCACTTAATTTCTTTAAGCCTCAGTTTTCTCATCTGTAAAAGAGAGATCAGTATGCTTTCAAATCAGAGCTTTGGAAGGATTAAATAATTCTAGGTGAAGTTCCCAACACTCAGAAAATGCTCATTTCCTTTCAAAGGACAGTGAGGGTTCTCCAAGGGCAGGGACTGTGTGCTATGCCCTTTGCCTGAGCTGTGTGACCTGGGGCAGGTTACTTAAAATTCTTTGTGCTTGATTTATTCTACCATAAAATAAGGGAGCGGCGCCAGTGGTCCCTAGGACTCTTCCACTCTCACATTTCTCCTCCTGCCATGCTGGCCTGTCTCTGGCCTGTGCAGGGCTGAGAAGGGAGCTGGGGGTGGTGCTAAAGCCAGGAACAAAAGCCTGGCAAAGGTCTGCCCACCGAGCCACGCTCCTTGCTGGGGTGGTGTCAGTTAACTGGCAGCGTGAGGAAGAAATTAAGCTCTAAAAAGTTTTAAACATGAACTTGTTGGCATGATAGATGGCTCCTCCTGTCTGGGAAATTAGATCCAATTAAGGCTACCTTTATGGAGCAGGCCTGGCTAATTTGACCAAGCTGCTCAGAGGAAAATGCTTACACCTTTGGAGCTGAAGGAGCCGTGTTAAGGCAGCAAGAAAATGTCCATGTCATTATTAAAGGCCCCGGGGTGGAGATGGAGTCCCTGACTGGGAAGGCTGGGTAGGTGCTGAAAGGTCAGTGTGCCCGCCATTGTATCTGGGGGTGGCACGCGGCTCTACACGGCTTTATAGAATGGAGCGTTGACAGTGTGGGCTCTGGAGTTGGAAGTTCAGGCTCTGCGAGTCCTCAGTCAAGTGACTTTAACCTCTCCTACGCTTCAGTTTCCTTGTATGGAAAATGGGGATGCTGTGAGGCTAGTACCTGCCTTGGAGTCGCGGCGATGCTGGTCAGAGCACTTAGAACAGTGCTGAGCACGCAGTTAGTATTCGTTAACGATATTCCTCTGAGCTCCCTAGAAACACTGGCTTGCTGAGGGTGGAGGCTCCTGAGAGCAGGGAGGGCGGCACCTGTTTTGTCAGAGGTGGAAAGGGAGGCTCAGGATAGCCCTGGGTGTGTTCAGTCTTTGTACACGTCAGCACCAGCCATCTGTTCCCCAAGCTTCCAGGAAAGGGGGATGAAAGAGAGATTGAAGGCAGACTTTGAGCAGGGAGGCATGAATAACAGGAAGACTCGATGCCCTGCTGGGCCACCGATCACCTGTGGCAGGGATGGCCAGTGTTCGTCAAAGATTCCTGCTCCCCTCCCAGGCCGGAATGATTGCTGGGGAGGGGCTGCCAGGCCAGGGACTATGATGTTCCCCAAGCCTTCCTTGCATCTAGGCGGGGCCATTGCTTGGTTCTGGCCAACAGGATGTGGGCACAAGTGATGTATGTTACCTCCAGGCCTGACCCATAAACATCTCCTTGCACAAGACCCCATAGTCCCTTTTCCTTTCTGCAGTGACCTTGGAGCCACAACATGGAAGGGGCCTGGGTCCCAGAATCACCATGTGGAAGACTGTCCCCTGAACACAGCATTGGACTGCTGTGTAAGTTAGAATTTCTATTGTGTTAAGCCACTGAGGTTTCAGGGTTTGGCTGTTTGGCATCTACAAGTTCCCTTACCTAATACACAAGTGGGTACTTGGAAGTGGGGAGCCTTGCATGTCCACTAAGCTGACTTGGAACCCCGTGAGGGTGAGACCATGTCTTATTCCATCCTGTTCCCCAGCATAGCACCTGGAGGGGAGCAGGCCCCCACTGATATCTGAATGAAGGTATGAATGAATATCGGGGGCCTCTCATTCCTTCCCAGGTTCTTTTAGAAGGCTGGGTTCTCTTATTTCTTTTTTCTGAGCCCCTTCCCTCCCTGCCTCAAGGAGGAGAGAAAGCTAGAGGGAGGCATATGGAGAAATGAGGAAGAAAGGAGAGTTACATGGGCTGAGCAGGGAGCTGGGGATGGGGGCCCCAGGGTGAAAAGACCAAAGAAAATAATGGTAATAACCTAACTTCGTCAGCACTTACTACGTGCCAGGGACTACTCTGAGTTCTCTATAATGACTCACTGAATTCACACAACAGCCCTGATATGCGCATCCTCTGTAGGTGGGGAACTGAGGCACACACCACGTTAGGAAGAGGCGCCAGGATTCAAGAATGAGGTCTGCAGCTGAGGAGGGGAGACACTTAGGCTTGAAGAATTATGTCCCAGAAGAGCAGTGGGTTAGCCAGATATTTGTAAAATGGAACACATTTTAAACATAACAGGGCTCTTCATCACTGAAAGACATTCTCTGGTGAATGAATGAATGTTGTGATTTTTTTGGGGGGGGTAAGATCAGTCATCTCACACAAATGCGTATTTCAGGGATAAAACCAGGTGCTCAAAGCTGACTTGCTCAGAAACACGGGCCTCCCGTGAAAGGGAGGAGACCCCGGCCCAGAGGCCAGTCCCCAGGCTGAGTACGGAGCGTCAGCCTGAGGTGCAGAGGACGAGGGCCGCAGGGGGCTCACCTGAGCGGGCGTTGATCCGAAACCGGGAGGAGCCCTCCAAGGAGTAGATGATGGACTCCTGACCGTACTCCCGGGAGCGGTCCAGGTCCGTGGCGTTCAGGAAGAGCACCGTGGCTCCTTCCGGGAGACAAAAGGAGTGGGGTGCTGCTCACCGTGGGCTCACAGCCCCAGGCTCTGGGGGCAGGACAGGGGCACAGGCCCAAGGGGAAGGAGCCCTCAGGAGGCAGGAAGCCTGCCGCTGGGGAGACCCAGGGATCAGAGCGGGCTCAACCGCCTGTTCCTGTGGCCCAGGTTCCTGGGCTGTGTGGGGACAAGGCTCCGTGGGAGGGGGTGGAGCCTGGGATGGATCCGGTCCTCCCCCTCCGTCCCCGACTCACTCCTGGCCCGGCCTCAGAGAGTGCACCACTGCCCCACCCCATCCCTCCCTGCCTGGTCACCATATTAAATATGCTCAGATTGACCAGCTTTGACTTTGACTCAAAAAGCAATGAAGCTCCGTATTAAATTATTCTACATTTATTGTATTCAATTTTGGTCTTATTTTATCTTGATCACAAGGAGAATTTATAAGGGTTTTTATTTTCTCTTTAATGTCCAGTTAAGGCCCTCACCTTCATTTCCATCTCTGTGAAATCCTGGGTCAGGGGACCAGCCTTGCCAGCTGCCTGGCCAGACTCTGAGGGCAGTCTGTCTTGTAGCCGTGCCTGCAAAGGCATTCAGCCCCCGCCTGCCACCCAGCTGCCAGCTCTGGCAGGGTGGCAAGGAGGGTCAGTGTGTGGCCTTCTAGAGTCACCACACCCAGGCTGGAGTCTGGAAGCACCTCTGGCAATTGCCTTAACTTGTCTGAGCCTTAGCTTCTTCCTCTGTAAAGTGGGTCTAACTATAAAGCCCAACTTGTGGGGTTGTTGGCGAGGATCCCAAAGGATAAAACATGCGGGGCGCAGGCCTGGCCCACGGTAGCTCCCACTGAACTGCAGACCATGGTTACTATTATGCTGATGAATCAACAGTCCCAGGGGGCATGAGGGGCCAGGCAGGGGACTGTGGACAGTCAGGTCATTCTGGGCCCCTCCAGGTAGCCGTGGGGCCTCTGATCTGACTCTCAGTCCTGTCCTGAGCAGGAGGACAGGTACCTTTGCCCTGACACACTCCTTTATCCCAGCATACTCAACTTGGAAGAGGATTAAGTGCCATGATGAAGGTCTCTCCTTGTCAGAGTCTCTGGGGATGATGGGGAGTGCAGGGGGCTGCTTCAGAGTGATAGTCTCCAGGGGATGCCTGAGACTGGGATGGGTAAGGGTGGGCTGGGCACAGTCTGGCACCTGCCCAGCAAATCATCAGGTACCAGGAAGGTACCTGAAGGTTCTCTTTAGAAGGCCCTGTGATGCCAGGGAAGGTTACCTCTGATTCCACTGTCCCTGATTCCTCCAGCTGCTGCAGCAATTCCTGATATGAGAGTTTCCCCCACAGAACGTCCACTCTGGGTGTAAGGGTGAAGCTTCCGGCCTGCCCTGAGGACACAGCAGGTCCCCTGGAACCTGACTGTGGAGCTGGTGGCCCTGGGTCTGCAAGCTGGGCCCTGGCACTTGAGACAGCCCAGGGAGGAGCCTCCCATTCTCGTCCTCACCTAGGAACACATGCCATCCTCCAAGGTGACCCCTTCGGCCATTATGGGCCCTGGGACCGGCCTCATAGCCCCGTAAACTCAGAACTCTCTGCATACTCTTGTTTAACCAAGGTTGCTGAATTAATCATTGGTCATTATTCTCTTCCCTGCAGGAAAACTAGCTGCAGGGGAGCAGGGACCAAGTGCCTAGCCGAGCACCTGCACACAGTAGGTGTTCTGTAAAGAACTGTGGGCTGGCAGACAACTGGACATCTCCAGAGGTTCCACTTGTCATGGGAAACACAGGGAGGGCACGGGCCTCTGACGTTCGTGTGCAAGGTCAGGTTTACATGCCGTCGGCGCCATGCCTGCTGGCCTCCCGCCTTCGTGCCTCCCCAGACCAGGCCGTACCTGCCATGATGTTCTCCACCACGGATACGAAGTAGGCAGGCTTGCTGAAGGTGGGAGGGTTGTCGTTCTCATCCTGGAACAGAAGAGAGACACGTTGCAGGAGCCAGGGAGGCATTCGGGGCTGGTCAGCATCGCAGGCTGGCACCGAGGAGCTCTGGCTTCAATGTATAACCAGAGCCAGGTGGGGTGTCACAGGGTGGCCAGGTGGCCCCCTAGCTGGGCTACAGTTCAAGGTGGCAGGATAGGCCTTGGGGAAACATGTGGGGTCAGGAAGGGACAGTGATGGCCAGAGAGATGGAGAATGAAGGCAGCGGCTGGGACTGCCCGGGACCCCCAGCTCCCCTGGCTCTCCCTGCCGGTCTCCCGGCTGAGCTCCGAGCTCCCTCTAGTTCTCGCACCCACACTCAGACCTTCCCATCCAGCTCTGCCAAGGTGGCAGTGGAAGGTTCTAGGAACCCTCCTGTCAACATTCTGCCTTCTAGAAACGAAGGGAGAAAGGAATACCTCGATCCTGAAGTATGCAGTGGCAGGCAGGGGCAGGTGGCTCCCTGAATTCTAGACCCTTCTGCACACACACAAGAAAAGCAGCTCCTCCACCCACCCGGGCAAACCCGGCCCGCCACCACCAGCTGCGGCTCTAGAGCAGTCCCTCCTCTGGCCCAGCCCTCACCAGTGGCCAGGGGATGCTGCTGGGCCCACGGGCTGAGCCAGCAGGGTGGGCCCGGGACACAGCCTCCGCCTGCTCCTGCAGCTCCTCCACAATCAGGAGACTCTCCTACCCTTTAAGACTCTCTCATCCTCGCCAACTGTTTTTGCAGTCACTCTGCAAGAGTTCCTCCCTGCTCCCCTCCCGGAGGAAGCCTCGCAGGCCCACCTGACTCAGCACCTCCTCCCCTTTCCCCAAAAGCCCAGCACGGAGCTCAGAGGTCAGACTGGGTCGCAGCCCCCGGGGGAGTCTGTAGGCCTCAGTTCTCAGCCATGCAGGCTCCCAGGGCCTCCCTCCCCCAAGCGCTGGGGGCCCTCTGAGAGGAAAGCTCCCGTAGCGAGTCACTCCTGGCTGAGCACATATGAAGAAGGAGGCGGCCTGAACACAACCTTGTAAATCAACTATACTTCAGTAAAATGAATTTAAACAAAATTTAAAGGAGAAGGAGGTGGCCCGGTATCTGGTTGTCCACCCCGTGGGACTTTAGAGAATCCCATCGTGCCGGGACTGTGGGTGGAGGAAAGCTCTTCTTCCCCAATCTGGCCCCTGGCTCTGGACCAAACACTGGTTCCCGCTGACCTGTCCCTCTCTCCAGCCTCCGAGAACTGGCAGTGTGAGACCCCACCCCGTGTCTGATGCCCCAGCAGCGCGCCTGGGCATCCCCGGTGTGGGCACGAGTGCCTCATACACGTATATATTTAAGTCTTCTGCTTGGCTGCACGGAACAGCGCGGAGAATGTCAGTGACAGAGCGTGAGGCAGAAACTTATTAGCGGTGATATTTCCCTGGATCCTGGCGCTGCATTCACTATTAGTTCTAATTCAGTGGCTCCCTCTACAAAAGCTTATTGTCCCCTAATGGGAAATCTACAAACTGAGTTTGACTTCTTTATTAAAAACCAACAAGCAGTGGATGAAAAGGAATCACCTGGCTCTGCTGGCCCACACCCTCCTTCCATAGCCCTGTCGCCTCGATCTGCACCCCCCGCCCCCAACCTATGCAGTAAGTGCTGCCGTCACCTCCTTCATCTCTGCTGGGGCTTTTTCTTTTTTTTTCTTTTTTTCAGTTGAGAGAAGATCCCGTATGGTGAAGGGAGGAGGCAGCTCAGCCAAGTGACAGCTACTTAAAAATCACCCACATGCAAAACCAACCCGGAGGCAGTGACCTTTTCAAGTGTGGTCCTTAGACACAAGTGACTACACCATCCCAAAACTCTGCTCAAGAGGTGATGTTCACTCACAGTCAAGGTGGCACCTGTCTTTGTTGCCAGACTCGCCCTGCTGCCACGGGCAAGGGCAGACCTGGAAGGGAAGTGCAGGGTTCCTGCTGACCCACATGACAGCTTCGAGGAAATCTGAAAACGGCGCCCCTTCCGTGGGGCTGAGGAGGCTCCAGGCCAGGGCACATGCTGGCTCGCTGAGAGGGGAGCGAGGTGGACTCCTGCCCCCACCTGCCTCTGGACATGAAGCCCCCGCTCCCCCGTATCAGGGAGGGAGGCTGAGGCTGAGGCTGCTGATAACTCTTTTATTCACAGCGGATAAAAGGTTAGTTCTGTCCCTGGGCCACCCACTTCCTGCTCTGGCTACATGTGAGGGGTTGAGGCAAAAAGAGAAAGAGGCCCTACCCAGGTCCCTTCCTTAAGTGGCCACAGGTTGGGACGTGGGCTGGGGTTTGGGGCAGTCCCTGGGTTTCAAGATACCATGAGGGCGGATCTTTGAAGGCCTTGATACTCAAAGTGTGGTCCCCTGACCAGAAGCATCAACGTCTCCTGGGAGCATGTTAGAAATGCAGAGCTTCAGCTCTTTCCCCAGATGCATTAAATAAGAATTTGCATTTTAAGAAGATGCCCAGGGAATCCACGTGAACTTTGAGGCACCCTGGTCTCAGTCACATGAAGATTGGGATAGCCAAGCCTCCAAGCCTAGGGCTGTGGTGGAAAGAACGTGAACCTAAGAGTCAGACAGGTCAGGATTCAAATCCTAGCTTATTAGGATTGGAAGTAAATTCAAATGCCACCTACTAGCCAGAAAGTGAGGAAGGCACTGGTGACCTTGTACCACCTATGTTTCCTCCCTGAGCCTCATTTGCTGAATGGGATTGAGAGAGACTGTGAAACGTGAAAGCAGTTGACACAGTATGGAGCTAGAGGCGTTTTAATTTCCATTTGGTCAATTTTGCCTGCCCATCCCTGGGTGGCGTGGAACACCTCAACTCATTTCCCCAAACCTCCCCTACTCTCATCCTCTTTCATTTCCATTTCCCTAAAGCCTAGAGAGGGTCCTTCTCTGCCCAGCTGAGTTCTCTGGAACTCCCCTTGCACCAGAGAGCCTGGCGCACAGATGCTGCTGCTGGTACGCACATCTGTCTTATCAGCTGTACTGACGGCCCACCTTACCGGGGCCAGGTACCACCTGCAGGATCTCATTTAATCTTTACAGTATCATGAGGCAGTACCATGAGTGTCCCCATTCTGTAGATCAGGAAACTGAGGCTCAGAGAGGACAAGAGGACAAGGCTCAGGTCACATGGCTAGAGGGTGGCAGAGCTGGGTTTTGAAGCCATACGCCTCCCAAGCTGTGCTCCACCCTCTATTCACAGTGTCCCTTTGCGGGGGGAGCAGGATTCATAGTCACCTTCATATCCCCCCAGGACCTTCTACTGCACCACGCACACAGGAGGAATTCACTGCTTGCTTGAGTAGAGCAGGATTCTGGTTGAAAGTGATGGGGGGGGCGCGTCGGTCAGGGTTATAAGTGTGGCCAGGATTAGGGGGGGTTTGGGGGCTGTGGTCAGGGTTGGGGCCATGTGGGGACGAATACCAGGACTTGTCCAGGATTAGCAGGGAGCGTACTCTGCTTCTCTGCCATCACCCTCGGCATTTCAAGGTGGGAGGTTGAAGGTTAAAGGCAGGCATGCGTTTGGGCTTCTGTGGATCTCCTCCTGGCCACTCCCTGGAGCCTGAAGTGCCAGATCTAGGGTCCCAGACTCTGACTTTCCATTACTGGACCTGGTTCTGCAGAGATCTTCCATCCTCTCCTACCCCGAAATGCTGCTCCCACATGCCCAAGCTGCAGGGCTCCCCGCAGGAATCACCATCGACTTTTCCATCACTGCCCTGTCCTATTCCGTAAGCAAGTGGGGTCCCCTGCCCAGAGCTGGCCCTGGAGCCTTGGACTTGGGTTGAAAGGATGAGACTCATTAAAGCCAGAAGTAAGGCAGCACCAGAGGCTGTTGGCGAAGCCAGCTGGGACAGGAAGGTCATCCAGCAACCTGCTCTGGGCAAGATTTTGCTGAGTGTGTGTCAAATCGCAGAGTATCTCCTAACCTGGCAATCTGATCGAATCCTTCTGGAGCCAGTAATGCACTAACTCTTCCATCAACATGTGTTCACCCTCTCCGCAGGCAACAGCCTTTATGAGATGCGGGTGGGTGTCTTGCGGGGCGGCGGGGAAGGCCCACTGATCTGCTGTCAGACTGTGATCTGCATCCCCGGGATTGCTCGGGGAGCTGCATGGGGTCAATGAACCAGTGTGGAGGTGGATTCAGCGACATAATTTCAGACACGGAAAGCACTAAGGTGTGCTTGATATTCATGTCAGACAAGCTGTGGTTTGGTTTCAGGCTCTTTTAGATCTTCACAGGAATGGAAAAAGGAAGTGAAGAAGAAAGAGGGGACCAGAGAGAGAGAGACAGAGAAGATGACCTTCCAGGAATTCCCTTGAACTTCACGGAATATGGCTATAAATGAAGGAATCTATGACATTTCCTCCCTGCTTGAGCCCCAGCTCCTGTTCCCCCTCAGAGGGTATCCTGAGGTCCCTGAATGAAGTTAGAGCAGGACCACTGGGCTCTTCTTGGGTCCCAGGGCCCTGTGCCTTCCATGGCTGAGCTGCGAGGCAGTTTGCTAGGGGACAGCCTTTGGGACAGTCTGCTGAGTAACTCTCTGAGCTGTGGGGACAGCGGGTTCTGGCAGGGCCCCAGTACTCTGGGAAGCACTCACCACCCCATATCCTGGAAGGACGAGGCCAGTGCACCCCTGGGTACTTACAAACACCTCGATGGTGACAGGGACAGTGCTGTTCAGAGGCGGGTTGCCAGCATCCTTGGCCATGACCGTCAGATAAATCAGACCATTGGGTATCTGTTCATAATCCAGGGGGCGGCTCACACTGATCACTGAAATGACAGGATAGGGCCCCAGGCCCTCTGTGAGCAGACTTTACATGTCCATCCAGGCACGGCTCCCCTTTGGGCAGAGAGGGTGTGTCTGACTCAGCCTGAGCCAGCTCTGCCTTGTTTTCCCCTCCTGCCTCTGAACTCCCAGAGCCCCATGGTCCTGACTTAGGTTTACTGACTGCCTGATATGTGCCAGGCACAGTGTTGAGTCCAGCAGGTGGTAACTATTTTGGTGGTAACGTAAGCCCCGCTTTACAGATGAGGAAACCAGGCTCAGAGAGGTTCAGTGTGTTCCCCAAAGGCACACTGCACATGCCTGGACTCTCACCAGGAGTATCTTTCATGCTCAGCCACTGATTCTCAATTTGGGAGGAAAGATGTATTGGCTTGGGAGTGGGGGGCATGGGTGGTCTGCAAAGCCATTACCACAATATTAAACTGCCACTTTCTATTTGGAAAACAGAAACAAAATTGTTGCTTTAGTAATATAAAACCCAAGGAGGGTTCCTCTAGCTGAGCAGGTGCTGAGGTGTGAGGGTGGGCAGAGGCAATGGACTGTTAAGTTTTTAAAAGGGGGGAACACAGATTTTACAGAGGCCATCGGGCTGTAGCATCCGGAGCCAGGACTGCAGCTTCTCCAAGAGCATTTCTCTGACGCAAATGTGGGGTGGGAGGAGGAGTGAGCACTGCACTCAGAGTCATCCGGTGCACATCTGCTCTGCCTTGGGGACACCTAGACCGTCCTCAAGCATTAGGGAGGCTTTGCAGAGGAGAGGATGTCCAAATGAGCCCTAAAGCTAGCCAGAGGTTAAAGGGAAGCAGGGCAAAGGGACAGGGAGGAAGGGCTTTCCCAGCAGAAGGAACAGAGTCTTCAAAGACATGGAAGTGACCCCTGTAAGGGGAGAGAGTGTCAAGGGGTTCAAAGAGGTTGGATTCTGGTGGGGAGGCAGGTGCTGAAAAGCCACCAAGAGCCAGATCACAGGGCCTCCCCTGGACAGCTTTGCTGTGTGGCTTTGGGCAAGTCACCCCCCGTCTCTGGGCCCCAGTTGCTTCAACAAAAAAAACCAGGTGGTCTCTTGGGATCTTGAAGCTTGAGGTTGTTGCTGCTATCCCCTTCCTGGACTCACAGTGTGGCAGGCAGGGCAAGGTCCAGAGTATGGAACTGTGCCTGGCCAAGTAGGGAAAGGACATAGCCCAGAAGACCTGGGAAGTGGCCACAGCATGCCCAAAGGATGGGGAAACTTGGCTAACAAGCCTCTCCCTGGCTCCCCTCCCCCTCATTCCTCCACCACAGATCTGGCCAGGTAGCCTTTCTTAATAGGGACCCCACACACTGTGGTAACTTCAGATGCCTGACTGGCCACAGGCCTAAGACTCAAAGAAAGATCTGGCTGAACTGAGACACAGATCTTGAGCCTATGAAATGGTGACCCCATATCACGTGCTGCTCCAGATGACAGGAGCTGTGGGGCAGCTTCCCAAGTGGTCCAGGGTGTCTGGGAGACAGAAGGGCTCCCTCCTGAGACGGGTGTGATGTGCAACCCTGCTCCCACCTGCCGACCCTCCTCCCCAGGCTGGGCCCTCAGTCCTGCCCCACGCGTACCTCCATAGCCCTCATACATGCTGATGTCAAAGTAGCTGCCAAAGGCGGAGGCATTGACTATGCTGTAGGTGATCTTGTTGTTGGGAGGAGAGTCTTCATCCGTTGCCTGGAAGGAAGAGGGCGGACAGGGCACTTGAGCTTTCGGTGACCCTGGGGCCAGAAGAGGGCAGGTGGGAGGGGAGGGCTGGCCCCTCTCTGAGCCCCCTTTTCTGGGTGATCCAGGCCCTCCCTGTCCCTCAGCTGGAGGCTACGTTCTGGCTCCCAGCAGACACACCTCATGTTGGGGTGTGGAGGTATCCTGGGGAATCTAGAGGGCAGGCTGACAGCCTGGGGGAATAGAGGAAGGCCAAGCCTTACCCAGAGGATGAAAAGGGTCGCCACCATACCTGGCACGGCCATCTCCTAGACCCTCAGTACCAGCTGGAACATCTCATGCACAGAGGCCTTCCCTGACCTCTGGACTGGGTTAGGGCCCTGTGCTGGGCACCCCATTCGTCCCCCCTCCCGATTGTAACTTCTTGTTTAATTTCTGCCTTCCTCGTTCTGCCTGCCTGTCAGCTCCATGGAAGCAGGAACTTTGCTTCCTGACTGAAGCTGATACCTAGAATCCAGCATAGTGTTTGGAACACAGCAGGTAATCTAATAAATGCATGTTGCATGAATGCAAGGAGGGAAGAAGGCACTTGGAATCGGGTCAGGGATCCTCCTTTCTCTTGACTGTCTCTGGGGTGGCTGCATTAATTAGCTCTTTCCAGATGTCTTTGACCCTAGAGAGCCTCCAGGGACCTCCCTCCACTCTGCATGTAAGAGGAGATGGGCGGGGAGGGAGGGCAGGGTCCACCAGGGAGCCATGGCTACGTTAGGAGGGCACGTGGTCCTGTCTTCTGTGTATCCCCTATGCCCACCTCCACCTTGCCTTCATCCCTGCCTCCTTCAGAAATAAGTTCTAAATAGAGGCTTTGGGTCCTGTCATTCTGGGTCGGCAGAGTGGGGAAGGGGCACGAGGACATTAAGAAGTTTCTGGTCAGAGGTCACCAGCATGTAGTGGGGACTCATTGCGGGAGGATGCTTGGAGCACAGAGTCCCAAGGTTTAGTGCTGGCTCTCTCCTCTACTAATTCATGGCATCTGCCACTCCCCTCCTGCTTCCCCTTCCATGAACTGGGTTGTGCCCATGGTTTCTGGTGCCTTCCAGCTGCAGCAGTACCTGATTCTAAGCAGTCATTAAAGGGCTTGGATGGGGGGCCTTACACAGGGAACTGCTCAGAACTCACCAAGGGAGATGGGGGGTGAATGGAGACCTAAAATTTAAGCTGAGACAGACACTAGCCTCACTCAGTAACCAGGGACATGAAGTGCCGCTCAGAGGTGGCCTGATACAGATCAAGAATGTGACCCCCAAAACCGTGGTGGGGTGGGGATGGTGGTGTGCTGAATTGGGCGATTGGGATTGACATGTATACACTGATGTGTATAAAACTGATGATTGATTAAAAAATAAAAATTTTTTTAAAAAAAGAATGTGACCCCCTATCTGAGCAGAATTCTTTGCGGATGGGCAGTTAGTACTTCTTGCAGTGGCTTCCTGAGTGGGCGGGCAAGGGGAAACCAGAGAGAGAAGGACAAGGGAAACAGACAGATCAAAGGGCACCCCGCCATCTTACCCGGAGCCGCACCAGCTGTGTGACGGAAGGCTCATTCTCTCTCAGGGCACCCACATAGGTGTCCTTCTGGAAGGTGGGCACGTTGTCGTTGACGTCCAACACGTTGATCCTGACCCGGCCTGTGGTTTCCTCACCACCCCCGTCCCGGGCGATGACTGTCAAGGTGAAGCGCTGGATGAGCTCATAGTCTAGTCTGGCAATCAGCATGATGAGTCCCGTGTCCTTGTCCAGAGAGAACCTATGTCAGGCAGGAAGGAGGAAGGGAAAGGACACCTTGGTTTCAAGCAGCTTGCAGATAAGGGCCTGCATGTACCAGCCTGTCCTTGTCCAAGGTGATAAACAGAGAGAAATTAATGAAGTCTGAAATCTGCCTTCTCTTTCATTTTCCCTAAATAAGAAGAACAGCTATGTTTAACAGGAGGTGGGGCAGGATGTGGTGGGCAGGAATCAGTACCACATGAGCGGTGGAGTGGTGGTCAGGTACTGAAAGGGCAGGAGTGTGTTGATTTAATCAAAGAGGAGACAGCAAGAATGACCCTTTTCTTTCTGCGAACAAGAGTTTCTGCCTACTGGAGACATTTAGATGTTGAAGAACTGTGATGGTCAGAAATTCTTAAAACTGATACCACAGACATACAAAGGATCATTAGTGACTACTAAGAAAAATTATATGCCAACAAATTGAACAATCTAGACAAAATGAATAAATTCCTCGAAACGTACAACCTGCCAAGACTGAATCATGAAGAAATATAAAATCTGAACACACTGATTACTAGTAAGGAGATTGAACCAGTAATCAAAAATCTCCCCCAGGATTAGCTTCAAGACAGCAGAAGAGTAAGATGTGGAGATCACCTTCCTCCCCACAAATACATCAGAAATACATCTACATGTGGAACAACTCCTACAGAACACCTACTGAACGCTGGGAGAAGACCTCAGATCTCCCAAAAGGCAAGAAACTCCCCACGTACCTGGGTAGGGCAAAAGAAAAAAGAAAAAACAGAGACAAAAGAATAGGGACGGGACCTGCTCCCGTGGCGGGGAGCTGTGAAGGACGAAAGGTTGCCACACACTAGGAAGCCCCTTCACAGGCAGAGACTGTGGGTGGCAGAGGGGGAAGCTTTGGAGCCACGGAGGAGAGCGCAGCCACAGGGGTGCGGAGGGCAAAGCGGAGAGATTCCCACACAGAGGAGCGGCGCCGACCAGCACTCACCAGCCGGAGAGGCTTGTCTGCTCACCCGCCGGGGTGGGCGGGGGCTGGGAGCTGAGGCTCGGGCTTCGGTCAGATCGCAGGGAGAGGACTGGGGTTGGCGGCGTGAACACAGCCTGAAGGGGGCTACTGCACCACAGCTAGCCGGGAGGGAGTCCGGGAAAAAGTCCGGAGCTGCCAAAGAAGCAAGAGACTTTTTCTTGCCTCTTTGTTTCCTGGTGCACAAAGGGAGGGGATTAAGAGTGCCGCGTAAAGGAACTCCAGAGACGGGCGCGAGCCGCGGCTATCAGCGCGGACCCCAGAGATAGGCATGAGACGCTAAGGCTGCCGCTGCCGCCACCAAGAAGCCTGTGTGCAAGCACAGGTCACTATCCACACCTCCCCTCCCGGAGCCTGTGCAGCCCACCACTGCCAGAGTCCCGTGATCCAGGGACAACTTCCCCAGGAGAACACACGGCGCGCCTCAGGCTGGTGCAACGTCACACTGGCCTCTACTGCCGCAGGCTCGCCCCGCATCCGTACCCCCCCTCCCCCCAGCCTGGGTGAGCGAGAGCCCCCAAATCAGCTGCTCCTGTAACCCCATCCTGTCAGGGCTAAGAACAGACACCCTCAGGCGACCTACATGCAGAGGTGGGGCCAAATCCAAAGCTGAACCCCAGGAGCTGTACGAACAAAGAAGAGAAAGGGAAATCTCTCCCAGCAGCCTCAGGAGCAGCAGATTAAATCTCCAATCAACTTGATGTACCCTGCATCTGTGCAATACCTGAATAGACAACGAATCATCCCAAATTGAGGAGGTGGACTTTGGGAGAAATGATATATATATATATTTCCCTTTTCCTCTGTTTGTGAGTGTGTATGTGTATGCTTCTATGTGTGATTTTGTCTGTAGAGCTTTGCTTTTACCATGTGTCCTAGGGTTCAGTCTGTCCGTTTTTTGTTTGTTTGTTGTTTTTAGTATAGTTTTTAGCACTTGTTGTCATTGGTGGATTTGTTTTTTGGTTTCATTGCTCTCTTCTTTCTTCCTTTTTTTTTATTACTTAAAATTTTTTTTAATAATTACTTTTTATTTTTTATTTCAATAACTTTTTAATTTAATTTAATTTATCTTCTTCTTTCTTTTCTCCCTTTTATTCTGAGCTGTGTGGATGACAGGCTCTTGGTGCTCCAGCCAGGCATCAGGGCTGTACCTCTGAGGTGGGAGAGCCAAGCTCAGGACATTGGTCCACAAGAGGCCTCCCAGCTCCACATAATATCAAACGGCGAAAATCTCCCAGAGATCTCCATCTTAACACCAAGACCCAGCTCCACTCAACAACCAGCAAGCTCCAGTGCTGGACACCCCATGCCAAACAACTAGCAAGACAGGAACACAGTCCCACCCATTAGCAGAGAGTCTGCCTAAAATCATAATAAGGCCACAGACACCCCAAAACACATCACCAGATGTGGACCTGCCCACCAGAAAGACAAGATCCAGCCTCATCTACCAGAACACAGGCACTAGTCCCCTCCACCAGGAAGCCTACACAACCCACTGAACCAACCTCAGCCACTGGGGGCAGACATCAAAAACAATGGGAACTACGAACTTGCAGCCTGCGAAAAGGAGACCCCAAACACAGTAAGTTAAGCAAAATGAGAAGACAGAGAAACACACAGCAGATGAAGGAGCAAGGTAAAAACCCACCAGACCTAAAAAATGAAGAGGAAATAGGCAGTCTACCTGAAAAAAAATTCAGAATAATGATAGTAAGTATGATCCAAAATCTTGGAAATAGAATGGAGAAAATATAAGAAACGTTTAACAAGGACCTAGAAGAACTAAAGAGCAAACAAACAGTGATGAACAACACAATAAATGAAATTTAAAATTCTCTAGAAGGGATCAATAGCAGAATAACTGAGGCAGAAGAACGGATAAATGACCTGGAAGATAAAATAGTGGAAATAACTACTGCAGAGCAGAATAAAGAAAAAGAATGAGAGAGGAATCAAGATGGCGGAGTAGAAGGATGTGCTCTCACTCCCTCTTGCGAGAACACCAGAATCACAACTAGCTGCTGGACAATCATCGACAGGAAGACACTGGAACTCACCAAAAAAGATACCCCATATCCAAAGACAAAGGAGAAGCCACAATGAGATGGTAGGAGGGGCGCAATCAGAGTAAAATCAAATCCCATAACTGGTGGGTGGGTCACTCAAAGACTGGTGAACACGTATACCACAGAAGTCCACCGACTGGAGTGAAGGTTCTGAGCCCCACGTCAGGCTTCCCAACCTGGGGGTCCGGCAACAGGAGGAGGAATTCATAGAGAATCAGACTTTGAAGCCTAGTGGGAATTGACTGCAGGACTTCGACAGGATTGGGGGAAACAGAGACCCTACTCTTGGAGGGTGCACAAAAAATAGTGTGTGCATCGGGACCCAGGGGAAGGAGCAGTGATCCTGGGGGAGACTGAACCAGACCTACCTGCTAGTGTTGGAAGGTCTCCTGCAGAGGCGGGGGGTGGCTCTGTTTCACCGTGGGGACAAGGACACTGGCAGCAGAAGTTCTGGGAAGTACTCTTTGGCGTGAGCCCTCCCAGAGTCTGTCATTAGCCCCACCAAAGAGCCCAGGTAGGCTCCAGTGTTGGGTTGCCTCAGGCCAAACAACCAACAGGGAGGGAACCCAGCCCCACCCATGAGCAGTCAAGCAGATTAAAGTTTTACTGAGCTCTGTCCACCAGAGCAACAGTCAGCTCTACCCACCACCAGAGCCTCCCATCAAGCCTCTTAGATAGCTTCAACCACCAGAGGGCAGACAGCAGAAGCAAGAAAAACTACAATCCTGCAACCTGTGGAACAAAAACCACATTCACAGAAAGATAGACAAGATGAAAAGGCAGAGGGCTATACACCAGATGAAGGAATGAGATAAAACCCCAGAAAAACAACTAAATGAAGTGGAGATAGGCAACCTTCCAGAAAAAGAATCCAGAATAATGATAGTGAAGATGATCCAGGACCTCGGAATAAGAATGGAGGCAAAGATCGAGAAGATGCAAGAAATGTTTAACAAAGACCTAGAAGAATTAAAGAACAAACAAACAGAGAAGAACAATACAATAACTGAAATGAAAACTACACTAGAAGGAATCAATAGCAGAACAACTGAGGCAGAAGAACGGATAAGTGACCCGGAAGACAGAATGGTGGAATTCACTGCTGTGGAACAGACTAAAGAAAAAAGAATGAAAAGAAATGAAGACAGCCTAAGAGACCTCTGGGACAACATTAAACCCAACAACATTCACATTATACGGGTCCCAGAAGGAGAAGAGAGAGAGAAAGGACCAGAGAAAATATTTGAAGAGATTATAGTCGAAAACTTCCCTAACATGGGAAAGGAAATAGCCACCCAGTCCAGGAAGCACAGAGAGTCCCATACAGGATAAACCCAAGGAGAAACACGCCGAGATACATAGTAATCAAATTGGCAAAAATTAAAGACAAAGAAAAATTATTGAAAGCAGCAAGGGAAAAATGACAAATAACATGCAAGGAAATTCCCATAAGGTTAACAGCTAATTTCTCAGCAGAAACTCTACAAGCCAGAAGGGAGTGGCATGATATACTTAAAGTGATGAAAGGGAAGAACCTACAACCAAGATTACTCTACCCGGCAAGGATCTCATTTAGATTTGATGGAGAAATCAAAAGCTTTACAGACAAGCAAAAGCTAAGAGAATTCAGCACCACCAAACCAGCTCTACAACAAATGCTAAAGGAACTTATCTAAGTGGGAAACACAAGAGAAGAAAGGGACCTACAAAAACAAACCCAAAACAATTAAGAAAATGGTCATAGGAACATACATATTGATAACTACTTTAAACGTGAATGGATTAAATGCTCCAACCAAAAGACGCAGGCTTGCTGAATGGATACAAAAACAAGACCCATATATATGCTGTCTACAAGAGACCCACTTCAGACGTAGGGACACATACAGACTGAAAGTGAGGGGATGGAAAAAGATATTCCATGCAAATGGAAATCAAAAGAAAGCTGGAGTAGCTATACTCATATCAGATAAAATCGACTTTAAAATAAAGAATGTTACAAGAGACAAGGAAGGACACTACATAATGATCAAGGGATCAATCCAAGAACAAGATATAACATTATAAATATATATGCACCCAACATAGGAGCACCTCAATACATAAGGCAACTGCTAACAGCTATAAAAGAGGAAATAGACAGTAACACAATAATAGTGGGGGACTTTAACATCTCACTCACACCAATGGACAGATCACCCAAAATGAAAATAAATAAGGAAACAGAAGCTTTAAATGACACAATAGACCAGATAGATTTAATTGATATTTATAGGACATGCCACCCAAAAACAGCAGATTACACGTTCTTCTCAAGTGCGCACGGAACATTCTCCAGGATAGATCACATCTTGGGTCACAAATCAAGCCTCAGTAAACTTAAGAAAATTGAAATCATATCAAGCATCTTTTCTGACCACAACGCCATGAGATTAGAAATTAATTACAGGGAAAAAAACGTGAAAAGCACAAACACATGGAGGCTAAACAGTACGTTACTAAATAACCAAGAGATCACTGAAGAAATCAAAGAGGAAATCAAAAAATACCTACAGACAAATGACAATAAAAACACGACCATCCAAAACTGATGGGATGCAGCAAAAGCAGTTCTAAGAGGGAAGTTTATAGCTATACAAGCCTATCTCAAGAAACATCTCAAGTAAACAATCTAACCTTACACCTAAAGGAACTAGAGAAAGAAGAACAAACAAAACCCAAAGTTAGCAGAATGAAAGAAATCAAAAAGATCAGAGCGGAAATAAATGAAATAGAAACAAAGAAAACAATAGCAAAGATCAATAAAACTAAAAGCTGGTTCTTTGAGAAGATAAACAAAATTGATAAGCCATTAGCCAGACTCATCACGAAAAAGAGGGAGAGGACTCAAATCAATAAAATTAGAAATGAAAAAGGAGAAGTTACAACAGACACTGCAGAAATACAAAGCATCCTAAGAGACTACTACAAGCAACTCTATGCCAATAAAATGGACAACCTGGAAGAAATGGACAAATTCTTAGAAAGGTATAACCTTCCAAGACTGAACCAGGAAGAAATAGAAAATATGAACAGACCAATCACAAGTAATGAAATTGAAACTGTGATTAAAAATCTTCCAACAGGGCTTCCCTGGTGGCGCAGTGGTTGAGAATCTGCCTGCTAATGCAGGGGACACAGGTTCGAGCCCTGGTCTGGGAAGATCCCACATGCCGCGAGCAACTAGGCCCGTGTGCCACAACTACTGAGCCTGCGCGTCTGGAGCCTGTGCTCCGCAACAAGAGAGGCCGCGATAGTGAGAGGCCCGCGCACCGCGATGAAGAGTGGCCCCCGCTTGCCACAACTAGAGAAAGCCCTTGCACAGAAACAAAGACCCAACACAGCCAAAAATAAATAAATAAATTTAAAAAAAAAAAGGATGGCTCATCCTCATGCTGCAGATCTCAGCTCAGATGTTACCAACTTAGAGAAGCCCTTGCTGACTAAGTCACCCCCCTCATTTATTTGCCTACCAGCCTATTTATTTCTTTCGTCACGCTCACAGCAGTGTTTAATTATAAAAAGAAAAAAAATCTTCCAACAAACAAAAGTCCAGGACCAGATGGCTTCACAGGTGAATTCTATCAAACATGTAGAGAAGAGCTAACACCTATCCTTCTCAAACTCTCTAGAACAAATCATTTTAAAATTTGTATGGAGACACAAAAGACCCCGAATAGCCAAAGCAGTCTTGAGGGAAAAAAACGGAGCTGGAGGAATCAGACTCCCTGACTTCAGACTATACTACAAAGCTACAGTAATCAAGACAGTATAGTACTGGCACAAAAACAGAAATATAGATTAATGGAACAGGATAGAAAGCCCAGAGATAAACTCATGCACATATGGTCACCTTATCTTTGATAACGGAGGCAAGAATATACAATGGAGAAAAGACAGCCTCTTCAATAAGTGGTGCTGGGAAAACTGGACAGCTACATGAAAAAGAATGAAATTAGAACACTCCCTAACACCATACACAAAAATAAACTCAAAATGGATCAAAGACCTAAATGTAAGGCCAGACACTATAAAACTCTTAGAGGAAAACATAGGCAGAACACTCTATGACATACATCACAGCAAGATCCTTTTTGACCCAACTCCTAGAGAAATGGAAATAAAAACAAAAATAAACAAATGGGACCTAATGAAACTTAAAAGCTTTTGTACAGCAAAGGAAACCATAAACAAGACGAAAAGACAACCCTCAGAATGGGAGAAAATATTTGGAAATGAAGCAACTGACAAAGGATTAATCTCCAAAATTTACAAGCAGCTCATGCAGCTCAATATCAAAAAAACAAACAACCCAATCCAAAAATGGGCAGAAGACCTAAATAGACATTTCCCCAAAGAAGATATACAGATTGCCAACAAACACATGAAAGGATGCTCAACATCATTAATCATTAGAGAAATGCAAATCAAAACTACAATGAGATATCGTCTCACACTGGTCAGAATGGACATCATGAAAAAATCTACAAACAATAAATGCTGGAGAGGGTGTCGAGAAAAGGGGACCCTGTTGCACTGTTAGTGGGAATGTAAGTTGATACAGCCACTATGGAGAACAGTATGGAGGTTCCTTAAAAAACTAAAAATAGAATTACCATATGATCCAGCAATCCCACTACTGGGCATATACCCTGAGAAAACCATAATTTAAAAAGAGTCATGTACTACAATATTCATTGCAGCTCTGTTCACAGTAGCCAGGACATGGAAGCAACCTAAGTGTCGATCGACAGATGAATGGATAAGGAAGATGTGGCACATATATACAATGGAATATTACTCAGCCATAAAAAGAAACAAAATTGAGTTATTTGTAGTGAGGTGGATGCACCTACAGTCTGTCATACAGAGTGAAGTAAGTCAGAAAGAGAAAAACAAATACCGTATGCTAACACATATATATGTGTTATATATCTAAAAATAAAAAAAAATGGTCATGAAGAACCTAGGGGCAAGATGGGAATAAAGACGCAGACCTACTAGCGAATGGACTTGAGGATATGGGGAGGGGGAAGGGTAAGCTGGGACAAAGTGAGAGAGTGGCATGGACATATATACACTACCAAATGTAAAATAGATAGCTAGTGGGAAGCAGCCACATAGCAGAGGGATCAGCTCTGTGCTTCGTGACCACCTAGAGGGGTGGAATAGGGAGGGTGGGAGGGAGGGAGACGCAAGAGGGAAGAGATATGGGGATATACATATATGTCTAACTGATTCACTTTGTTATAAAGCAGAAACTAACACACCATTGTAAAGCAATTATACTCCAATAAAGATGTTAAAAAAAAAAATCTCCCCCAAACTAAAGTCCAAGACCAGGTGGCTTCACTGGTGAATTCTATCAAAAATTTAAAGAACAATCAATTCCAATCCTTCTCAAACTCTTCTCAAAAACAGAAGAGTAAGGCATACTTCCAAACTCATTTTATGATTCCAGCATTACCCTGATACCAAAAGCAGACAAGGACACTGCAAGAAAAGAAAATTACTGGCCAATATCCCTGATGAACAAAGATGTAAAAACTTCACAAAATATTAGCAAACCGAATTCAACAGAACATTAAGAGGATCATATACCACGATGAAGTGGGATTTATTACAGGGGTGAGAAGATGGTTCAACATCTGCAAATCAATGTGACACACTACATTAACACAGTGAAAGATAATATCATATGATCATCTCAATAAATGCAGAATAAGCATGTGACAAATTTCAATATCCATTTATGATAACAATTCTCAACAAACTGGGTATAGAGGGAAAGTACCTCAGGAAAATAAAAGCCATATGTGACAAGCCCAAAGCTAGCATTATACTCAATGCTGAAAACTTGAAAGCTTTATCTCTAAGATCAGAACAAGATAGTGATGCCCACTCTCACCACTTTTATTCAACGTAGTACTGGAAGTCCTAGCCCGAACAATTAAGCGAGAAAAAAAAAGCCATTCAAATCTGAAAAGAAGTAAAATTGTCACTACTTGCAGATGACATGATATTATATACAGAAAACCTAAGACTCCACCAAAAAACTGTTAGAATAAAAGCAATTTGGTAAAGTTGCAGTATACAAAATCAGTATACAAAAATCGGTTTCATTTCTTCACACTAATAATGAACTATCAGAAAGAAAAATTAAGAAAAAAATCCCATTTACAGTTGCAACAAAAAACAATAAAATAGTACCTAGGAATAAATTTAACCAAGGAGGTGAAAGACCTGTACACTGAAAAATATGACATTGATGAAAGAAACTGAAAAAGACCAATAAATGGAAAGATATTCCATGTTCATGGATTGGAAGAATTAATATTGCTAAAATTTCCATACTACCTAAAGCAATCTTCAGATTCAGTGCAGTCTCTATCAAAATTCCAATGGCATTTTTCACAGAAATAGAAAAAACAATCCTAAAATTTGTGTGGAACCATAACAGACCCCCGGTAGCCAAACTAATCTTGAGAAAGAAGAATAAAGCATCATGCTCCCTGATTTCAAACTATATCACAAAGTTATAGGAATCAGAACAGTATGGTACTGGCATAAAAGCAAACACATAGATCAGAGGAACTCTGGTCTGAAGTGCTGGGTGGAGGCCTCTGTCTGTAGTACCCTATGAGCAAGTGAAGCTAGATGAAGCACAAGGGAAAAGAAAATAAAAAAGTTCTTGTTGGGAGAGAAGATGGCAGAATAGAAGGATGTGACCTGACCTCTTCTTATGAAAAGACCAAAATCACAGCTAACTGCTGAACACCCATCAACAACAACAAAAAAACGCTGGAACCTACCAAAAAAGATATCCTACATCCAAAGACAAAGAAGAAACCATAATGAGATGATAGGAGGGGTGCAATAGTGAAAAAATCAAATCCCATACCCACTGGGTGGGCAGGCCACAAACTGGAAAATAATTATATCACAGAAGTTCTCCCACAGGAGTGAAAGTTCTGAGCCCCACATCAGGCTCCCCAGCCTGGGGGTCTGGCAATGGGAGGAGGAGCCCCCAGAGAATCTGGCTGTGAAGGCCAGCAGGGTTTTATCACAGAAATTCCAAAGGACTGGGGGAAACAGAAACTCCACTTGTAGAGTGCACACACAAGGTCTTGTGCACACCAGGACCCAGGAAAAAAGCAGTGACCTCATAAAAGCCTGGGCCACACCTACCTTCTGGTATTGGCAGGTCTACTGCAAATGTGTGGGCAGTTGTGGCTTACTGCATGGACAAAGACACTGGCAGCCACAGTTCTGGTGAGTACTTATTGGCATAAGCCCTCCTGGAGGCCACCATTTTCTCACAAAGACCTGGCCCCAACCAACAGCCTGTAGGCTCCAGTGCTGGGATGCCTCAGACCGAAAAACAAACAAGGAGGGAAAACAGCCTTACCTATCAGCAGACAGGCTCCTGAAAGTCTTCCTGACCACACAACTGCCTGCTAAACACAATCCCTGACAAAACTCTGCCCATCAGAGGGACAAGATCCAGCTCCACCTGCCAGTGGGCAGGAACCAGTAGCTCCCACCAGGAAGCCTGCACAAGCCTCTCAGACTGCCTCATCCACCAGGGTGCAGAAAGCAGAAGCAAGAAGAACTACAACACTGCAGCCTGCAGAACAGAAACGGTAATCATAGAAAGTTAGACAAAATGAGACAGCAGAGGAATATGTTTCCAGAGGAAAAAGATAAAACCCCAGAAGAACAACTAAGTGAAGAGGAGATAGGCAATCTACCCAAAAAAGAATTCAGAGAAATGATAGTAAAGATGTTCCAAGATCTCAGAAAAAGAATGGCGGCACAGATCAAGAAGACACAAGAAATATTTAACAAAGACCTAGAAGAAGTAAAGAACAAACAAACAGAGATGAACAATACAATTACTGAAATGAAAAATACACTAGAAGGAATCAATAGCAGAGTAATGGAGGCAGAAAACCGATAAGTGACCTGGAAGAAAGACTGGTGGAAATCACTGCCATGGAACAGAATAAAGAAAAAAGAATGAAAAGAAATGAAGACAGTCTAAGAGACCTCTGGGACAACATTAAATGCACCAACGTTCACATTATAGGGGTCCCAGAGAAGAAGGAGAGAGAGAAAGGACCTGAGAAAATATGTGAATAGACAATAGCTGCAAACTTCTCTAACATGGGGAAGGAAATAGGCACCCAAGTCCAGGAAGCATGGAGAGTTCCTGGCAGGATAAACCCAAGGAGGAACATGCCGAGACACAGAGTAATCAAAATGACAAAAACTAAAGACAAAGAAAAAATATTAAAAGTAACAAGAGAAAGGCAACAAATAACACACAAGGGAACTCCCACAAGTTTATCAGCTGATTGCTCAGCAGCAACTCTGCAGGCCAGAAGGGAGTGGCATGATATATTTAAAGTGATGAAAGGGAAGAACCTACAAACAAGAATACTCTACCCAGCAAGGCTCTCATTAAGATTAGACGGGGAGGGACTTCCCTGGTGGTCCAGTGGTTAAGACTCTGCCTTCCAATGCAGGGGTTGCAGGTTCAATCCCTGGTCGGGGAGCTAAGATCCCACATGCCTTGGGGCCAAAAAACCAAAACAAAAAGCAGAAGCAATTTTGTAACAAATCCAATAAAGACTTTAAAAAATGGTCCACATCAAAAAAAAAAATCTTAAAAAAAAAGATTCAATGGCTAAATCAAAAGCTTTTAAGTAAAAACTAAGAGAATTCAGCACCACCAGACCAGCTTTACAACAAATACTAAGGGAACTTCTCTAGGCAGAAAAGAAAAGGCCACAACTAGAAACAAGAAAATTATGAATGTGAAAGCTCACCGGTAAAGGCAAACATACAGTAAAGGTAAGAAATCATCCACACACAAATATGTATCAAAACCAGCATTCATGAGAAGAGGAGACTACAGATGCAGGATGCTGGAAATGCATTTGAAATTAAGAGACCAGCAACTCGTTTATATATAGACTGCTATATCAAAACCTCATGGGAATCGCAAACCAAAAATCTACAATAGATACACAAACACACACAAAAGAAAGCAATCCAAACGTGAAACTAAAGATAATCATCAAATCACAAGAGAACAAATGAGGAAGGGAACAAAAAGAAATCCACAGAAGGAAATCCAAAACAGTTAACAAAATGGCAATAAGAATATACTTATTGATAATTACCTTAAATGTAAATGGATTAAATGCTCCAACCAAAAGACACAGACTGGCTGAATGGATACAAAAGCAAGACCCGGATATACGCTGTGTACAAGAGATCCACTTCAGATCTAGGGACACATACAGACTGACAGTGAGGGGATGGAAAAAGGTATTCCATGCAAATGGAAATCAAAAGAAAACTGGAGTAGCAATACTCATATCAGACAAAATAGGCTTTAAAATAAAGACTTAAAAGAGACAAAAAGGGACACTACATAATGATCAAGTGATAAATCCGAGAAGAAGATATAACAGTTGTAAATATATATGCACCCAACATAGGAGGCCCTCAATCTATAAGGCAAATGTTAACAGCCATAAGTGGAGAAAGTGACAGTAACATAACAATAGTAGGGGACTTTAACACCCCACTTACATCAATGGACAGATCATCCAGACAGAAAATCAATAAGAAAACACAGGCCTTAAATGACACATTAGATCAGATGGACTTATTTGATATTTATAGAACATTCCATCCAAAAGCAGTAGAATACAGTCTTCTCAAGTGCACATGGAACATTCTCAGGATATGTCACATGCTGGTCCATGAAACAAGGCTTGGTAAATTTAAGGAAATTGAAATCATATCAAGCCTCTTTTCAGACCACAATGTTATGACATTAGAAACCAATTACAAGGGCTTCCCTGGTGGCGCAGTGGTTGAGAATCTGCCTGCTAATGCAGGGGACACGGGTTCGAGCCCTGGTCTGGGAAGATCCCACATGCCGCGGAGCGGCTGGGCCCGTGAGCCACAGCTGCTGAGCCTGTGCGTCTGGAGCCTGTGCCCCGCGGCGGGAGGGGCCGTGGTGGTGAGAGGCCCGCGCACCGCGATGAAGAGCGGTCCCCGCACCACGATGAAGAGTGGCCCCCACTTGCCGCAACTAGAGAAAGCCCTCGCATGAACCGAAGACCCAGCACAGCCAAAAATATATAAATAAAAAAAAAAAAAAAAAAAAAAAGAAATACCCTTTAAAAAAAAAAAAAAAAAAAAAGAAACCAATTACAAGAAAAAAAAAACTGTAAAAAACATAAACACATGGAGGCTAAACAATATATTACCAAACAACCAATGGATCACTGAAGAAATCAAAGAGGAAATAAAAAAATACCTACAGACAAATGACAACAAAAACACAATGATCCAAAACTTATGGGACACAGCAAAAGCAGTTCTAAGAGGGAAGTTTGTAGCAATACAGTCTTACCTCAGGAAACAAGAAAAATCTCAAACGAATAACCTAATCTTACAACTAAAGCAACTAGAGAAAGAAGAACAAACAAAACCCAAAGTTAGTAGAAGAAAAGAAATCATAAAGATGAGAGAGAAATAAGTGAAATAGAGACAAAGAAAACAATAGAAAAGATCAATAAAACTAAAAGCTGGTTCTTTGAAAAGATAAACAAAATTGATAAACCTTTAGCTAGACTCATCAAGATAAAAAGGGAGAGGCTCAAATCAATAAAATTAGTAATGAAAAAGAAGTTACAACAGACTTCAGAAATACAAAGGATAATAAGAGACTACTATAAGCAACTATATGTCAATAAAATGGACAACCTAGAAGAAATGGACAAATTCTTAGAAAGGTATAACCTTACAAGACTGAACCAGGAAGAAATAGAAAATATGAACAGACCAGTCACAAGTACTGAAATTGAACCTGTGATTTAAAACCTTCTAACAAACAAAAGTCCAGGGCCACATGGCTTCACAGGCAAATTTTATCAAACATTTAGAGACGAGCTAACACCTATCCTTCTCAAACTCTTCCAAAATATAGCAGAGGGAGGAACACTCCCAAACTCTTTCTACAAGGCCACCATCACACTGATACTAAGACCAGACAAAGATACCACAAAAAAAGAAAATTACAGGCCAATATCACCAATGAACATAAATGCAAAAATTCTCAGCAAGATAACTAGCAAAACAAATCCGACAATACATTAAAAGCATCATTCACCATGATCAAGTGGGATTTATCTCATGGATGAAAGGACTTTTCAATATCTGCAAATCATTCAGTGTGATACACCACATCAACAAACTGAAGAATAAAAACCTTATGATCATCTCAGTAGATGCAGAAAAAGCTTTTGACCAAATTCAATACCTGTTTATTATAGAAACTCTCCAGATAGTGGGAATAGAGGGAACATAATAAAGGCCATATATGACAAGACACAGTAACCATTTCCTCTAAGATCAGGAACAAGACAAGGTTGTCCACTCTCACCACTATTATTCAACATAGTTTTGGAAGTTTTAGCCACAGCAATCAGAGAAGAAAAAGCAATAAAAGAATCCAAATCAGAAAAGAAGAAGTAAAACTGTCACTATTCGCAGATGACATGATACTATATATAGAGAATCCTAAAGATGCTACCAGAAAACTACTAGAACTAATCAATGAATTTGGTAAAGTAGCAGGATAGAAAATCAATGCACAGAAATCTCTTGCATTCCTATACACTAACGATGAAAAACCTGAAAGAGAAATTAAGGAAATACTCCCATATACCACTGCAAAAAAAAGAATAAAATACCTAGGAATAAACCTACCTAAGGAGACAAAAGACCTGTATGCAGAAAACTATAAGACACTGATGAAACAAATTAAAGATGATACAAACAGAGGAGAGATATATCATGTTCTTCGGTTGGAGGAATCAACATTGTGAAAATGACTATACTACCCAAAGCAATCTACAGATTCAATGCAATTCCTATCAAACTACCAATGGCATTTTTCACAGAACTAGAACAAAAAATTTCACAATTTGTATGGAAACACAAAAGACCCTGAATAGCCAAAGCAATCTTGAGAAAGGAAAACGGAGCTGGAGGAATCAGGCGTCCTGACTTCAGACTATACTACAAAGCTACAGTAATCAAGACAGTATGGTACTGGCACAAAAACAGAAATATAGATTAATGGAACAGGATAGAAAGTCCAGAGCACATATGGCCACCTTATTTTTGATAAAGGAGGCAAGAATATACAATGGAGAAAAGAGAGCCTCTTCAATAAGTGGTGCTGGGACAACTGGACAGCTACATGGAAAAGAATGAAATTAGAACACTCTCTAACACCATACACAAAAATAAACTAAAAATGGATTAAAGACCTTAATGTAAGGCCAGACACTATAAAACTCTTAGAGGAAAACATAGGCAGAACACTCTATGACATAAATCACAGCAAGATCCTTTTTGACACACCTCCTAGAGAAATGGAAATAAAAACAAAAACAAATGGGACCTAATGAAACTTAAAAGCTTTTGCACAGCAAAGGAAACGATAAACAAGATGAAAAGACAACCCTCAGAATGGGAGAAAACATTTTCCAATTAAGCAAATGACAAAAGATTAATCTCCAAAATTTACAAGCAGCTCATGCAGCTCAATAACAAAAAAACAAACAATCCAATCTAAAAATGGGCAGAAGACCTAAACAGACATTTCTCCAAAGAAGATATACAGATTGCCAACAAACACATGAAAGGATGCTCAACATCACTAATTATTAGAGAAATGCAAATCAAAACCACAATGAGGTATCACCTCACACCAGTCAGAATGGTCATCATCAAAAAATCTACAAACAATAAATGCTGGAGAGGGCGTGGAGAAAAGGGAACCCTCTTGCACTGTTGGTGGGAATGTAAGTTGATACAGCCACAATGGAAAACAGTATGGAGGTTCCTTAAAAAAACTACAAATAGAACTACCATATGACCCAGCAATCCCACTACTGGGCATATACCCTGAGAAAATAATAATTCAAAAAGAGTCATGTACCACAATGTTCATTGCAGCTCTATTTACAATAGCCAGGACATGGAAGCAACCTAAGTGTCCATCAACAGATGAATGGATGAAGAAGATGTGGCACATATATACAATAGAATATTACTCAGCCATAAAAAGAAACGAAATTGAGTTATTTGTAGTGAGGTGGAGGGACCTAGAGTCTGTCATACAGAGTGAAGTAAGTCAGAAAGAGAAAAACAAATACCATATGCTAACACACATATATGGAATCTAAAAAAAAAAAGGTTCTGAAGAACCTAGGGGCAGGACAGGAATAAAGATGCAGATGTAGAGAATGGACTTGAAGACATGGGGAGGGGGAAGAGTAAGCTGGGACGAAGTGAGAAAGTGGCATGGACATATATATACTACCAAATGTAAAATAGATAGCTAATGGGAAGCAGCCCCATAGCACAGGGATATCAGCTTGGTGCTTTGTGATCACCTAGACGGGTGGGATAGGGAGGGTGGGAGTGCCGCAAGAGGGAGGAGATATGGGGATATATATATATATATGTGTGTGTGTGTATATATATATATATATATATATATACATATATATATATATAGCTATAGCTGATTCACTTTGTTATAAAGCAGAAACACACCACTGTAAAGCAATTATACTCCAATAAAGATGTCAAAAAAAAAAAAAAGGACAAACTTACAGCTCTAAAGTAAGTGTCATGGGGGTGTAATATACAGCATGGTGACTATTTTTAATAATACAGTACTGCATATTTGAAAGTTGCTAAAGGAGTAGATTTTAAAAGTTCTCATCACAGGAAAAAAATTTTTGTAACTATGAATGGTGATGGATGTTAACTAGACTTATTGTGGTGATCGTTTTGCCACATATATTGATACAAATATTGAATCACTATATTGTATAGCTGAAACTAATATAATGTTATATGTAATTATATCTGAATAGAAAGTAACACGTATTGGGGCAATTTAAAAAAAAGAAATTCTTCCATCCAGATGGTTTTGCATCAAAAGCTTTAAATGGGCAGCCAGCAAGGGGAGGGGTGACTGGTCCTTTCTTGGGAGCGTGTCTTCCACTCAAGGGGCTGAACCTTGAGTAAGAGGCTGGCAAATGTCTCTGGGGGAGGAGTAAGGTCCAGTGAGACCATCCCTCCATGAACATCTCCTCGGGAACCTCCTCTGAGCTGTCAGTTGACATTTGTGTGCTCTGAGCTGTTCCACAGCTGCCAGCCACTGAGCCTGGAAGGTTCTGGCTCTGAGACCAGGAAAGTCCCCACCCCAGAAGATGGGAAGGGATGAGAAAAATCCAAGATGATCAGGACAAGGCCACAAGAACACAGGTGTCCGGAGGGACAGGGGTGTCCTGTGAATTGGTCCTGTTGTTGGTTCCTTCCTCCCAACTGGAGAGTGGCTGAGAATAGCTAAGTACACCTAACAGTCTCTGTCTCTTCCTGGTCATTTACACAGATTTTGGACCGGTAATCCAAGCTGACAGACACTGTCTTACTCATCCTGTTGGGCTTCCAGATGCATCAGACCCTTTGTTTTCAGGAACAGACATGCCCTCTGAATTCAACCTGGCTTTGATCATGTTGAAAATGAGAGGGCTTCCCCTTGGCTCAGTTTAACTGAAGACAAGGGAAAGAGATGGCCTAGAACCTTGGTGAGTGACATGGCAAAGCTGGCACAGGTCAGGCAGTGAGCACACCAACCCACCTAATGGCTACGGCAGGTTGAGAGCCCCTTCCTGCTGGAGGTTGTGTATCCAGGTGGTGAAGACCACATGCTGAGGCCTGGCCTTGGCGCTTACCAGCTGTGTGACTTTGGGCACGTAACACAGACTCTCAGTAAAGTGGGGATGATAAGTGTACTTAGCACTGAGTTCTCCAGCATTTAGTTGTGAGGATTACATCAGATAACATGGGTAAAGCACTTGACAAAGAGCTTGATACAAAGCAAGGGCTTCATAAATACAGCCACTGCTGCTGCTGCTGCTGGTGTGCTGTCATTAGCGTTTCTAAGCTTCCTCATTCCTGAAGATGGCAGAGTAGGACTCAAGCTCACTTTAGCTCATGAAAGTACCAAAAGCACAACTAACTGCTGAACAACCATCAACAAAAGACTCAAACCTACCAAAAAAGACATTCTACATCCAAAGTAGAACTCACAACAAAATGGTAGGAGGGATGGTTTCATGATATAATCAAATCCCATACCCGTCAGTGGGTGACCCACAAACGGGATAATAATTATATCACACAGATTCTCCCATAGGAGTGAGAGTTCTGAGCCCCGCTTTCAGGCTCCTCAGCCTGGAGGTCTGGCATCGGGAGGAGGAGCCCCCAGAGCATTTGGCTTTGAAGGCCAGTGGGGCTTGAGTGCAGGAGTTCCACAGTACTGGGGGAAACAGAGACTCCATTCTTGGAGGGCACACACAAGGTTTCACATGTACTGGGAACCAGGGCAAAGCAGTGACTCCACAGGAGCCTGAGGCAGACATACTTGTGGGTCTTGGAGGGCCTCCTGGGGAGGTGGAGGTTGTCTGTGGCTCACTGTGGGGGCAAGGACACTGGAGGTAGAAACCTCAGTGAACATTCACTGTTGTGAGCTCTGCCAGAAGTCACCATTTTGGCTTCAAGACCTGGGCCCACCCAACACCCTGCAGGCTCCAGTGGTGGGACATCTCAGGCCAAACAACCAACAGGGTGGGAACACAGCCACACCCATCAGTAAACAGGCTGCCTAAAGTCATCCTGATCCTACAGCTGCCTGCTAAACACACACCTTGACATGGCCCTGCCCACCAGAGGGACAAGATCCAGCTCCACCAACTAGTGGGCAGGCACCAGCCACTTCCACCAGGAAGCCCGCACAAGCCCCTGGACCAACCTCACCCATCAGGGGGCAGACACCAGTAGCTAGAGGAGCTACAATCCTACAGCCTGAGGAATGGAGGCCACAAACACAGAAAGTTAAACAAAATGAGATGGCAGAGGAATATGTTCCAGATGAAGGAACAAGATAAAACTTTGGAAGACCAACTAAGTGAAGTGGAGATAGGCAATCTTCTTGAAAAAGAATTCAGAATAATGATAGTAAAGATATCAGAGATCTCGGAAGAAGAATGGAGGCACAGACTGAGAAGATACGAGAAATGTTTAACAAAGAGCTAGAACATTTAAAGAACAAACAGAGATGTACAATAGAATAACTGAAATGAATAATACACTAGGAAGAATCAATAGCAAAATAAATGAGGCAGAAGAGCAATAAATGAGCTAGAAGACAGAGGGGTGGAAATCACCAATATGCAACAGAATTAAAAAAAAGAGTGAAAAGAAATAAGGACAGTCTCAGAGACCCCTGGTACAACATTAAATGCACCAACATTCACATTATAGGGATCCCAGAAGGAGATGAGAGAGAGAAAGGGCCTGAGAAAATATTTGAAGAGATAATACCTGAAAACTTCCCTAACATGGGAAAGGAGATATTCACTCAAGTCCAGGATATGCAGAGTCCCATTAAGGATAAATCCAAGGAGGAACACACCGAGACACATAGTAATCAAACTGACAAAAATTAAAGACAAAGTAAAAATATTAAAAGCAACAAGAGAAAAGCAACAAATAACATGCAAGGGAACTCCCATAAGGTTATCAGATGATTTTTCACCATGAACTCTGCAGGCCAGGAGCGAGTGGCATGATATATTTAACGTGATGAAAGGGAAAAACTACAACCAAGATTACTCTACCCAGCAAGGTTCTCATTCAGATTCAGTGGAGAGATCAAAACCTTTACAAACAAGCAAAAGCTAAGAGAATTCAGCACCACCAAACCAGCTTTACAACAAATGCTAAAGAAACTTCTCTAGACAGAAAAGAAAAGGCCACAACTAGAAACAAGAAAATTATAAATAGGAAAGCTCTCTGGTAAAAGCAAACATACAGGAAAGGTAGGAAATCATCCACACACAAATATGATATCAAAACCAGCATTCATGAGAAGAGGAGAGTACAGATGCAGCATATTGGAAATGCAATGAAAATTAAGAGAGCAGTAACTTGAAATAATCTTGTATATATATAGACTCCTATATCAAAACCTCATGGGAACTGCAAACCAAAAATCTACAATAGATACACACACACAAAAGAAAACAATCTAAACAAGAGAACAAGAGAACAATCTCACAAGAGAACAAAAGAGGAAGGGAAGAAAAAAGAACTATAGAAACAAATCCAAAACAGTTAACAAAATGGCAATACGAACATACTTATAAATAATTACCTTAAATGTAAATGTATTAAATGCTCCAACCAAAAGACACAGACTGGCTGAATGGATACAAAAACAAGACCTGGATATATGCTGTGTACAAGAGATCCACTTCAGATCTAGGGACACATACAGACTGACAGTGAGGGGATGGAAAAAGGTATTCCATGCAAACGGAAATCAGAAGAAAGCTGGAGGAGCAATATTCACATCAGACAAAATAGACTTTAAAATAAAGACTGTTTCAACAAGAGACAAAGAAGGATACTACATAACGATAAAGGGATCAATCCAAGAAGAATATATAACAATATATAACAATTGTAAATATGTAAATATATGCACCCAACATAGGAGCACCAAATATATATGGCAAATACTAACAGCCATGAAAGGAGAAATCTACAGTAACACAGTAATAGTGGGAGACTATAACACCCCACTTACATCAATGGACAAATCATCCAGACAGAAGATCAATAAGGAAACAGGCTTTAAATGACACATTAGACCAGATGGACTTAATTGATATTTATAAAACATTCCGTCCCATAGCACCAGAATACACATTCTTCTCAAGTGCATATGGAACATTCTCCAGGATAGATCACATCTTGGGCCACAAATCAAGCCTTGGTAAATTTAAGAAAACTGAAATCACATCAAGCATCTTTTCTGACCACAGTGGCACGAGATTAGAAATCAACTACAAGAAAAAAAACTGTAAAAAGAACACAAACACATGGAGGCTAAACAATATGTTACTAATCAACCAATAGATCACTGAAGAAATCAAAGAGGGACTCAGAAAATACTTACAGACAAATGACAACAAAAACACAATGATCCAAAACCTATGGGATGCAGCAAAAGCATTTCTAAGAGGGAAGTTTGGAGCAATACAACCTTACTTCAGGAAACAAGAAAAATCTCAAACGAATAACCTAACCTTACAACTAAAGCAACTAGAGAAAGAAGAACAAACAAAACCCAAAGTTAATAGAAATCATAAAGATCAGAGCAGAAATAAATGAAATAGACACGAAGAAAACAATAGAAAAGATCGATGAAACTAAAAGCTGGTTCTTTGAAAAGATAAACAAAATTGATTAACTTTTAGCCAGACTCATCAAGAAAGAAAAGAGAGGGCTGAAAACAATAAAATATGAAATGAAGAAAGGAAGTTACAAGGGACACCACAGAAATACAAAGGATCGTAAGAGACTACTATAAGCAACTATATGGCAATAAGATGGACAAGCTAGAAGAAATGGACAAATTCTCAGAAAGGTATAATCTCCCAAGACTGAACTAGGAAGAAATAGAAAATATGAACAAACCAATCATAAGTATTGGAATTGAAACTGTGATTTTAAAACATCCAACAAGGGACTTCCCTGGTGGTCCAGTGGTAAAGAATCCGCCTTCCAATGCAGGGGACACGGGTTTGATCCCTGGTCGGGGAACTAAGGTCCCACATACCACGGGGCAACTAAGCCCACATGCCACAAATACTGAGCTTGCATGACTCAGTGAGAGAGCCCACGTGTTGCAAAATACAGAGCCCACGAGTTCTGGAGCCTGCGTGCTACAGCTACAGAGCCCACATGCCCTGGAGCCCACGTGCCACAACTAGAGAGAGAAAACCTGCAAGTCACAACTATAGAGAAGCCTGTGTGCCACAACTAGAGAGAAGCCCGTGCACCACAACTAGAGAGAAGCCTGCACGCTGCAATGAAAACCCCGTGCCTCAACGAAAGATCCCACATGCCGCAACTAAGGCCTAACACAGCCAAAAACATTAAGAAAATAAACAAATTTTAAAAAAGATCCAACAAAGAAAAGTCCAGAATCAGGCTTCACAGGAGAATTCTATCAAACATTTAGAGAAGAGTTAACACCTATCCTTATGAAACTCTTCCAAAAACTGCAAAGGAGCACTCCCAAGCTCATTGTATAAGCCTACCATCAGCCTAATACCAAAACCAGACAAAGATACCACAGAAAAAGAAAATTATAGGCCAACATCACTGATGAACATGGACACAGAAATCCTCAACAGAATACTAGTGAACCGAACCCAACAATACATTAAAAGGATCATATACCATGATCAAGTGGGAGTTATCCCAGGGATGCAAGGATTTTTCAATATCCGCAAATCAATCAGTATGATACACCACATTAAGAAATTGAAGAATAAAAACCATATGATAATCTCAGTAGATGCAGAAAAACCTTTTGATAAAATTCAACACCCATGGGGACTTCCCTGGTGGCACAGTGGTTAAGAATCTGCCTGCCAGTGTAGGGGACACGGGTTCAATCCCTGGTCCGGGAAGATCCCACATGCCGTGGAGCAACTAAGCCCGTGCGCCACAACTACTGAGCCTGCACTCTAGAGACTGCAAGCCACAACTACTGAAGTCTGCACACTTAGAGCCCGTGTTCTGCAACAAGAGAAGCCACTGCAATGAGAAGCCTGGGCACCGCAACGAAGAGTAGCCCCCTCTTGCCACAACTAGAGAAAGCCCACACGCAGCAACAAAGACCCAAAGCAGCCAAAAAAAAAAACAACAAAACAAAACAAACCTAATGAGTACTGTGATGCTCCTAAAGAAGGTTACGATATGCAGCACCCCCAAATTAAAAAAAAAATTCAACACCCATTTATGATAAAAAAACTCTCCAGGGACTTCCCTGGTGGTCCAGTGGGTAAGACACCGTGCTCCCAACGTAGGGGACTAGGGTTCAATCCCTGGTCGGGGAACTAGATCCCACACTCATGCTGCAATTAAGTTTTCATACTGCTGCTAAGAGTCTGCATGCTGCAACTAAGAAGTCTGCATTCCACAACTAAGAAGTTCCCACATGCTGCAACTAAAAAGATCCCACATGCTGCAACAAAGATCCCATGTGCCACAACTAAGATACAGTGCAGCCAAAATCAATAAATTAATAATGAAATAAATATTAAAAAAAACCTCTCTGGAAAGTGGGCATAGAGGGAACCTACCTCAACATAATGAAGACCATATATGACAAACCCACAGCTAACAACATTCTCTCAGTGAACATCTGAAAGTGTTTCCTCTAAGATCAGGAACAAGACAAGGATGTCCACTCTCACCACTTTTACTCAACATAGTTTTGGAAGTAATCCATGGTAATCAGAGAAGAAAAAGAAATAAATGGAATCCAAATTGGAAAAGGAGAAGTAAAACTGTCACTGTTTGCAAATGACATGATACTCTACATAGAAAATCCTAAAGATGCTACCAGAAAACTACCTGAGCTCATCAGTGAATTTGGTAAAGTTGCAGGATACAAAATTAATACACAGAAATCTGTTGCATTCCTATACACTAAAGTTCCTATACAAAGTAAGTTCAGATAGAGAAATTAAAGAAACAATCCCATTTACCATCGCATCAAAAGGAAGAAAATACCTAGGAATAAACTTCCCTAAGGAGAAAAAAGACCTGTACTCTGAAAACTATACAGACACTGATCAAAGAAATCGAAGATGACAGAAACTGATGGAAAGATCCACCATGTTCTTGGATTAGAAGAATCAATATTATCAAAATGCCTATACTGCCCATGGCAATCTATAGATTCAATGCAATCCCTATCAAACTACCAAAGACATTTGTCACAGAACAACAACAAAAATTTAAAAATTTGTATGGAAACACAAAAGACTCCGAATAGCCAAGGCAATCCTGAGAAAGAAAACTGAAGCTGGAGGAATCAGGCTCCCTGACTTCAGACTATACTATAAAGTTACAGTCATCAAAACAGTATGGTTCTGGCACAAAAACAGAAATATAGACCAATGGAACAGGATAGAAAACCCAGAAATAAACCCACGCACCTAAGGTCAATTAATCTATGACAAAGGATGCAAGAATATACAATGGAGAAAAGACAGTCTCTTCAACAAATGGTGCTGGGAAAACTGGACAGCTACATGTAAAAGAATGAACTTAGAACACTCCCTAACACCATACACAAAGATAAATTCAACATGGGTCAAAGACCTAAATGTAAGGTCAGACACTATAAAACTCTTAGAGGAAAACATAGGCAGAACACTCTTTGACATAAATTACAGCAATATCCTTTTGGATCCACCTCCTAGAGTAATGAAAATAAAAACAAAAATAAGCAAATGCGACCTAATTAAACTAAAGAACTTTTGCACAGCAAAGGAAACGATAAACAAAATGAAAACACAACCCACAGAATGGGAGAAAATATTTGTAAATGAAGCCACTGAGAAGGGATTAACCTTCCAAATATACAGACAGCTCATGAAGCTCTATATTAAAAAACAAAAACAAAAAAACCCCCAAACAACCCAATCAAAAATGGGCAGAATATCAGATAGACATTTCTCCAAAGAAGACATACAGATGGCCAAAAAGCACTTGAAAAGGTGCTCAACATCTCTAATTATTAGAGAAATTCAAATCAAAACTACAATCAGGGGCTTCCCTGGTGGCGCAGAGGTTAAGAATCTGCCTGCCAATGCAGGGGACACGGGTTCGAGCCCTGGTCTGGGAAGATCCCACATGCTGCGGAGCAGCTAGGCCTGTGAGCCACAACTACTGAGCCCACATGCCACAACTACTGAAGCCCGTGTGCCTAGAGCCCATGCTCCACAACAAGAGAAGCCACCGCAATGAGAAGCCCACATGCCGCAATGAAGAGTAACCCCTGCTCGCCACAACTAGAAAAAGCCCGCATGCAGCAATGAAGACCCAATGCAGCCAAAAATAAAATAAATAAATTAATTAAAAAAACAAAAAAACAAAACTACAATCAGGTATCACCTCACACCAGTTAGAATGGCCATCAAAAAGCCTACAAACAATAAATGCTGGGGAGGGTGTGGAGAAAAGGGAACCCTCCTACAATGTTGGTGGGAATGTAAATTGATGCAGCCACTATGGAGAACAGAATGGGGGATCCTTAAAAAACTAAAAGTAGAGCTACCATATGATCCAGGAATCCTACTCCTGGCCATCTATCTGGAGAAAACCATAATTCAAAAAGATACATGCACCCCTGTGTTCATTGCAGAATTATTTACAATGGCCAAGACATGGAAGCAACCTAAATATCCATCAACAGAAGAATGGATAAAGAAGATGTGGTACATATATACAATGGAATACTCCTCAGCCATAAACAAGAATGCAGTAATGCCATTTGTAGCAACATGGATGGACCTAGAGATTATCATACTAAGTGAAGTAAGTCAGACAGAAAGACAAATATCATATGATATCACTTATATGTGGAATCTAAAAAATGATACAAATGAACTTATTTACAAAATAGAAACAGACTCACAGACTTCAAAAACATACTCATGGTTACCAAAGGGGAAAGGTGATAGGGGGAGGGATAAATTAGGAGTTTGGGATTAACAGATATATACCAGTATATATAAAATAGATAATCAACAAGGACCTACTGTATAGCACAGGGAACTCTACTCAATATTCTGTAATAACCTATATGGGAAAAGAATCTGACAAAGAATGGATACATATATTTGTATAACTGAATCACTTTGCTGTATACCTGAAACTAACACAACATTGTAAGTCAACTATACTCCAATATAAAGTAAAAATTAAATTAAAACAAAGTATTGAAGAGCTAAAAAAAAAAAGGAAATATGTGTGGACAATTTCACTCTGATATTTTTAGAAACTAAAGCAAAAGGGAAAATCTACTGTCATTTGATTTTCATTTTTCAACAACAGAACAAAAGGACATGGAAAAGTTTGTAAAAATGGTTATTTTTCTCCCTTGGCTTAAATGTCCCCCCTGTAAAATAAAGACATTAGGCAAGGTAAAAAAAAAAAAGCTTCTTCATTCCCCAAACTAAAAGCTATCTTTTGAGGGTCAGAGAAACTATGCCCCATAGAGTTTAGGGGACTTGAGCAACACTGCACCACAAGCAGGGCCAAAGCAGCAGCAGTGCCCATGAGCTCTGACTCACAGGCCAGTTCCCTAGCCACAGGGGCACAGCACTTTTCCTGGGCACCAAGAAGTGTCCTGGGCCTGCTGAGTGGCAGAGAGCCACCTCGGCAGGCCAGGGGCAGGGGCTCACCGATCAGGGTCATCGCTGAAGAAGTAGTTGACTTCCCCGAAGGTGCCCACGTCATTGTCTGTTGCCTGCAAAGGTAAGAAAAAGAAGTCATTACTGCCAGAACCAGCCGAGGCTCCCAATCTCAGCAGGAAATGTCCACAGCAAACCCATGCTTCCCCCACACAGCTCCTCAGGCCCAGGCCGAATTTTCTAGAGCCATGCTGTTCCATAAGGTTTTCACCAGTCACAAACGGCGATTTAAATTAATACTGGAGGGGCTTCCCTGGTGGCGCAGTGGTTGAGAGTCTGCCTGCCAATGCAAGGGATGCGGGTTCGAGCCCTGGCCTGGGAAGATCCCACATGCCGCGGAGCAACTCGGCCCGTGAGCCACAATTACTGAGCCTGCGCGTCTGTAGCCTGTGCTCGGCAACGAGAGGCCGCGATAGTGAGAGGCCCGCGCACCGCGATGAAGAGTGGACCCCGCACCCGATGAAGAGTGGCCCCCGCTTGCCACAACTAGAGAAGGCCCTCGCACAGAAATGAAGACCCAACAAAGCCATACATACATACATACATACATAAATTAAAAGAATGTAAGCAGACAAGAATAGCATTAAAAAAATAAATAAATAAATAAATAAATTTAAAAAAAAAAAAAAAAAAAAAAATTAATACTGGAGCACACAGTTCCGGAGGATCAGTCTTCTACCTAACTCATGTCTACCTGGACTCGTGTCAGACATTCTCTGTAGATGCTCAGAGGGCTTGGGGGAGAGACCCTAGACCTGTGGCTTGGGGTCATAACTTGTAGGTTTACAAAATACCTCAAACAAAAGTGGGGGTGGGTTCAACCATCTGGTGGCCTCCTCCGGTGACTCTCCTCCAGTCCCCAAAGCCTTCAAGTCAGATGTGGTACCTAGTGGGGGAGGCCTCTTGGGTGGATTTCTGGTGTTCCCCCTTCTTTAACCCTGGGAATAATCCACTGCATGTATCAAGCAGACTGTCATCTGGTTGGCAACCTCTTCTGCTGGAAACAGTCTGCTGCCCACCCCCACCCATCTTCTTTGGCATCCCTCTCTGCTCGAACAAGTGGTCCAAGTGGGACCTAGTCCTGTGACCTCAGGGACTAGGCTGGGAGTGGTCCCTGACCGCAGCAGGGGCCTATTAGAATCCTTCCCTGGGATTCTTCTTATTGTTGCTGGGGATAAAAGCTTTCCTCTGGGGCAGTGAAGCTGGGACGATGTGAAGTGGGAGTTGCTGGATGTGTAGGGAGGATGAAGAGAGGGGCTGATCTTGGTAGTTCTAGAGTCCTGAATCTGACATCCCTTCCCACCTCAGTTTGGTTTGTGAGTCCAACAAGATCTCTTTTATCCAGGCTGGTCCAAGTTGGCTTTCTATCACCTACAGTCAAAAGAGGCTGGAGCGAGAGTGGCCTGCCTTATGCCTGATGATGATGGCAACAATGGTGACCACTGCCAGCCTGCACTCTCATATATTTTACATTGTCAAAGGGCATCCAGGTTTATTAAGACCTCATTTTATCCTCACAACTGTCACAACATGATGAGGAAGACACACATTTCTACCCATCACACAGATCACAAAACTGAGGCCCAGACCACAGTGAGGTCTGGTGTAACCCTGTCACCACTCTAGGTCATGAGCAGATTCAAGGAGAGTGGGGCAGAACCTGAGATCCCTATTCCCATCCCAGGGTTCCTTCCTTTAGGCCACCTACGTGGGGCCCCTCTCCATCCCCTCCCTTGTCCAGGACAATGGTAGTTATAGTAGAGGCTTGGCTTTTGCGGCTGGAACCTCTGGGCTTCTGCATTGTCGCTGGCGTGGTTACATTCCACAGTGCAGACTAAGTGACACCATTCATGCATTCATTCAATAGTTACTTAGTAAGCATGTACTCTGTGCCAGGCACTGTGACCTCTGCTCCCTCCCAGGCCATGCCCTAGAGCTGGGCAAACTGCTACCTGCCGCCAGAAGCCTGGAGGGAAAGGCCTTGAGCTGACCTTAGGGTCATCTGTTTTACACTCAGGGCTTCTCTAAGATCACAGCTGGATAAAGGTTCTGCTGCTAAAAATATGTTTCAATACCTATTTTTGTTTATTTTTATTTTTTAGCTTTGAGGTATAATTGACAAAAATTATTTTATAACTTTATTATACAATAAATTATGATAATATATTATATTGAGGTATAATTGACAATGGAAAAGATTCCCACTATTGAGTTAATTAACCACCCATCACCTCACAGATTTACCCTTTTGTTCCTTGTCTGGTGAGAATACTTAAGTTCTACTTTCTCAGCAAATTTCAATGGTACGGTACAGTGTTATCAACTATAGTCACCATGTTATACATTAGATCCTCAGACCTTATTCATCTTATAACAAAGTTTTTACCCGTTGATCAGCCTCTCCCTATTTCCCCCTGCTCAATACCTTGGTACTAAGTATTTTTTGAGGTTCCTTTTAAAGTTCTTGGATTCTGTGAAATCTATTCCATTCTGTGTTCTTTACAATAAACCTGAATTTCAAGAAAATGCCAACTTGTGTTCAGTATATTGAATTCAGGAAGGCAGAGAAGTAAATGATATATTCCAAATGATTTAAATGAAAAAAAGTGTTTATACCCAAAGGGTTAAGACCTCAGTTATCCAGAAAACTTGGTTATCCAGAAGGAAGCCAATTCCAGGGGCTGTGGGCAGCCTGCTTTTAAGGACAGGCTCTTGTACCCACTGTTCCATTCAGTGTCCCCACTGTGTTCAGCAGATTGTGTGTGGACCTCTGTCTTCTCACCGCCCTGGTCAGGCTCCAAGAGCATCACAGGTTCTCGGGGGATGCGTGTCTAATAAATGGAAAGGTAAACGCCGAGCTATGTAACCCACCCTCTAACCCAGGACCGATTACAGGGCAGATCCTCCCCCGTGCCCTGAGCCACTCCTCCCGACAACTGCATTTATCGACTCCTCGCACTTATCACGTATTGTATCTTCATAATGACCCTATGACGTAGGTGCTATTATTACTACCACCCCCAATTTACAGATGGGGAAACCGAGGCACAGAGAGAGTGAACAGCTCACCCAAGTCTTCACAGCCAAAAGAGCGGCAAAGTTAGGATTTGAACCCAGTGCCGGCTTGTCACATCCTTCGACTCAACGTGTTCTTGCTTCTAAACCAAGAAGAGAACTTGTTCGCAGAAGGAGAGGTGTCTGGTTATTCCAGGGCAGAGGAGACCAAAACTTCTCATAATAAGCCCACCTCTCTCCTCCCCTTTCAGGGACCAGAGAAGGCGGGGAGGCACCCATAAGTCCCCTTTCATTCCACCGACAAATGATCACCACCATGCATGGCATTACTAGACTATAATAACTGCAGCTCAGTCTGGGGAGCAGCTGACCAGATGCCATCAAGCCCCTTGGCGAGGGGTGAGTGTAATGTAGAGACCCTAGCTCCAGGTCGGAGTCAGCAGCCCAGGTCACCGTGTGACCAAACAGCAACCTCCTGGGGCCTCGGCATCCTCATTTGTCAAAGGAAAGGGTTTGGGGAAGCAAAGAGGGTAGGGCTGCATCTGCCAGGCTCGCCTCCCAGCCTGGACAGTGCCTGGCACATGGCAGGTGCTTCACAAATGCTTGGAAAATGAAGGAACCAATTCTAGTAAGAAAGGGGTGGTGGAGAGATGGGGGCAAAAGCGAGGAGAGCGGATTCTAAGGGAAAGGGAGGGGCGAAAAGAAGGAGAGAGGGAAAAGGAGGGGAGAGGCTAGGAGCGGCAGAGAGGTCAGCAGAGTGGGCTGGGCCAAGCCACAAGGGGGGTTCCCTGCCCCTGAAGGCCACATCGGGACCCTGGGGACAAGCCCTCCACATCTATGTGCCCTATGGAATTGCACTCGGACTGTTAGGGTGGGAAGGACCCCCGAGGTCCCCCTGTCCAGTCCTCTTCACCCTGAGGCTCAGGGAAGTTAGGTGACGAGCCCCTGGGAACAAGATAGAACTGTCTTCTCTCTCCAGGCAGACGCTGGCCTCTACCACCCCTGCCAAGTCCCCACTCCCTCCCCGAGTGGACTGAGCACAGCCATGGTTCCCACGGTGACCCCTCTCCCCAGGGGCCTCTTGCTGCCTGCTCAGGCCACCGATGCTAACCGGGGAAGATTTGTGAGTCCTTTAGTGCCACCGTCTAATGACTGTATGAAATATGTATGCCTGGTGATGAGGAGAGGGAGAACTTTCATTTTTCACGTGCACGAAGCAGAATAATATGAAGATGAAAAGCTACTTCTGTGCGCCTGCCAGGGTGGGAGCAGCCAGCACCAACACAAAGGGCCTGGTCCGGGTGCTCAGGCCAATGCCAGGCTGCTGCGGGGCCTGGTAGGGGCCTGTGCCCAGAGAAGGCAGCAAATCTGCCCACTAGGCGGCCCTGATGAAGGCCCTCCTCCTCTACATGCATTCTTAGCCCTGTACTTGGGCCTTGGCTGCCAGCTCCGGCCTCATCTCTGACCACGTGCAGGCTGGACCACGTGCGGCTCCCGGGCCTGACTGGCTCTGCTCATGCTGCTGCCTCTGCCGGGATCGCTTCCTTCCTCTCCCACCTGGCTCCCCCGCTCCTGTCCTCCTGGCTCCCCAAGGCTGGGTTAGGGCTCCACCCTGCTGGAGATATTCCCAGCTGTGACTGCTCTGTGGAGCTGATGTGTCTCTCACCCCAGGAGGCTGCGGATCCCTGAGGCCAAGGTGGCGTCACGGGGCCTGGACATCAGGGCGGCTCAGGAAAGTTCCTATATCCGTCAGCTACAGGTACACCTGCGTCCACATCCACACCACGTATGTATGTATACGGTTTCATTTTGGCCACACCCATACGTGGCAAGTACTGTTAGAACCCTCTGTTCCCTGTCTTTAACAAACAAGGAAACAGAGGCAGGATGATAAAGAACTTTCCCAAGATTTCACAGCTGGTAAGCGCCAGAGCTGGCCTCCAGATCCCTGTGTTGAAAACCGTTTAGCAGCTTGTGGCATACGCCCTCGGAGCAGCGTCCTGTGGAGGCCAAGGAGCCGCTTGGCTGTGCTGGCCAGCACAGTAGGGGGTGCTGCCGGGGCCTGCTCCACTACCCACCCTGCAACCTGTCCCACCCAGGCAGGTCTCTGTCCCAGTCCCACTGTGCTTGTTCCAGCACTTTTCACAACAACCTCCTTCCCAGAACCTGCTTTGTGCCTAAGCAACTGAAAAATCAACAGACGAATCACGTGCCAAACAGACAGTGACCCTTGGGCCCACTTTAGGAAGGAGGGCTTGAGAAGTGACCAGGGGCCTGTGCAGAGAGAACAAATGTCCTCCTCAGGCCATGAACACCCTTCCTCCTGCCACGTTCTGGGACGTTCTGTCTCCCTGCAGGGTCACTTCCGGGATCTCGCAGGCCAGTCAGATGGCTACAGGGATGGGGGAAGGGGATGGCCCAGCTGGCCAGGCTGGCTGACTCTCATATTGTACCTGGCGACTCTAAGAAATGCCAAACCAGGGTTCCAGGTGGGCACCTCAACTGTGCTGCTGGCCCCCTCTCTGATGCCTCTGTGTCCCTGTTACTATTCCACCTGGGCTAGAATCTCACCCCCAGGTACACACTAGCACATTTTGCCACTTACCATGACTCTCATAAGATGCCCAGGGATAAGAAGTCAAAGCCAATGGCTAGAATGATCTTCCTCTGCTCAAAGACCTTCAATGGCTCCCCACTGCTGCTGAATTAATTTCAGACCAGCACCTGTCGTCAAGGCTCTGCAGAGCCTGGCTGGCCTTGGCGATTTTGTATACATCTCTCCCTGATGCACCCAAACTGTCCTCTCATTGCCTGGTTGCATCATCCCTTCATTCCGTAACTGCTGCGCACCCCTCCAAATGCCCCCTCCCTTAGGGAGCTCCCTGGCTGCTTGCTGTTCTTGACCTGAGAGCCCCTGGCTGGACCTGTTTTAGAATAATACTCAGCAGTCTGCTGTCCCTGAAACCTGCTTGTGTATGCCCCGTTCCCTCGCCTTGACGGACAAGTCTGTACCTAACTTATTTTTGTATACTGTGTTGTGCCTGGCACAGGGCTCAAAATCTTCGCCAAATTTAGTAAAATCTGGGATTTCCATTGCCAGACACTGAGGGCCAGCATGACCTTCCTTCTGGGGGGGCTAGTGCTCCCATCAGCAAACACCTTGGTGGGCCGTGAGCAGCCAGAGTGGGGCTCCTTAGGTTGCCCAGGAGGCAGGGCTGGGGTTTATAAAGCATCTCCAATAAGTCTCCCAAGCTCAGGTCTCTCGTCCAAGCTCGCTACTGGCCAAACCTTAGAGGCAGGTGGGATGGGGGGTGGGGGGAGCACTCACTGAGCAGCCCTCACCGTCAGCCTGCAGGCACGTGCAGAGCAGGTGAGAAGGACAGCGTGGGTGTGGAGGGGCAGATGGGGGGGCGCCTGGCACACCACAGAAAGAACCTTCACCAAGATGATGATCAGACTCGCGCTCAGTCACGTGCTCAGTAAATACTTTCCGAGCTTTTCCAATGTGTCAGCTACTGTGCCCGGCTCTGAAGCCACGGCCATCAGCATGACAATGCCCTTGCTGGAATGTGACTTATAATCGGAAAGGGGAGACAGACAATAATGGAGGAGAGAAATAGCTAAATAACAATTTCAGACAGTGGTAAGAACTGTGGGAAAATACAGCAGAAAATGGGCTAGCAGGTGACTTGGTTGCTATTTTAGGTTGACTAGTCCTGGAGAAGGTCTTTGGCAAAGTGTATTTGGGTCTACAGGACAGTCACTGGCTGGACACCGAGAAGCCTGGGAGGTCCTGGTGAGAACCTCTCTCACTGAGGCCCTGAGGCGGCTCAGAATGTCTCTGTCTCCTCCAGTGGAAGCGTCTGCAGCCCAGGAAGACCGGCCGGCGGGTCAGCATCTGTCCCCGCGGTCAGCTCATGGGAGAGGGTGCGGCCGGGACTGGCTGCTGCCCAGCGCCTGATTTATAAGGCATCTCCTCCTATTCTCCTCAACACTGGCATTACCAGCAAAACTAATTCCCTCATTTGGGCCTTTATAATTGCATCCGCGAGTGCTTATTTCCGTGATGGACAATGCCGGCAAAAGTGTAATTTTCTTCTGCTGACAAAAAAGAGAAAAATAAATACACACGGTGGGGGGGCGGGGGGAAATTCCAAAGGTTAAGACAAGGTGAGCCTGCAGTGGAGGAATAGCCAGATCCCCAGACCAGCCAGGCTCATGTCAGAAACGTCCAACTTTCCCCTGGCTATATAGGGTGGGAGGGGGTCAAATGACCCCCTGCCATTTCCCCTTGAGCACTTACAGTGTCAGGCACTGTGCCCAGCATTTCCCATGCTTTAGTTCACTCTATCTTCCCAAAAGTCCTATGGGAAGGACTTTCGGGAAGTCTGTCCCTTTGGGAAGCACCAGTATTATTTCTATTTTACAGATGGAGGGAACTGAGGCTCAGAAAGGTCAATCAACTTGCCCAAGGTCAAAGAGCCATGGTACCAGGACGTGAACCCAATACAGTCAACTGCAAGGTAGGTGCTCTCAAATGCTCCGCTCCCCTGCACCCCTCCCCCATTGGTGGGGCTGGAGGAGAGGCGTCCTCCTGCAGTTTGAGAGCTCAGCCATGGGATCCAGGGTGCTCCTACCAGGTCACTGTACTCACCCTGTAGATGAGGCCCCAACAGGCAGTCTTTTCCTTCTTGTCACAGGCTCTGCCCCCAGCCTCTGCCTTGAGTGGGTGGGCTCCAGCAATTCTGGTTGTGTCCGTAAGCAGAGGATGCAGGGGTCCCTGAATGTCACTTCCCAGGACGCAGGCCCTTAGCCAAGGTCCTTCATCCTCAAATGTTCCCCCCAATCCCATGCCACCCAAGCTTGGTCTTGGTGTGTGCAGGCGGCTCAGGGCCTAGACTGGGGGAGGCTGTCACCTGCTAAAGGCCGGGGCAGCCTGGCTGGCTGTGGGCACCCTTCTGACCCTTGCAGGGCTCTTCACCCAGCACCCTGTGGATATAGCTCTTCCTTCAACTTGGATGCCAGGGCTCTATGCTCAGCCCAGCTCCCTGCCCTCTGATGCTCATCACAACATCTCATGCCCACTCCTAGGAATCCACCATTTCAACAGCGATCAGGTCCTCTTGTCTCTTTGTCTCCTCCCAAGAGCCCCCTTCTGACCCAGCCTGTTTTGACAATGAACAGTGGCCATCTCTCGCCCTCTTCCATTCATTTGCCCTGAACCAGGGGCCTCCCTTACAGGCTACCTGCCTTGCCGACACACCATCCCCATGGATCCCTGCACCTCCCTGTTGTCCCTCGTCATGGCCTTGCAGACGCCCATCTGCTGACATTGGGCCTTATGCCTCGACCTGACCCCCACCTGCTCTGGCCTCCTCCCGGGTCTGCCTCCAACTGCCGCTCATCGGATGCCGCTGCTGCACTCTGGTCCCCTGATCCCCTCCCTGGGCCAGACACCCTCCTCTCTCAGGTTTCTAAACACCCTGTACCCTTCTTTATAGCTAGAAAGTCCTGCCCTGTGTCTTCTTTTGTCCACCTGTGCCCTCTCGCTTCCCTACCTTCTTCTCTCTCTCTTCACACACACACACACACACACACACACACACACACACACACACGCACGCACACATCTTCTCTCTCTCTCTTCCTCTCTGTGTCTCAGGCAGCCCCCAATACCTCCCTGTCCCACCCCCACCCTCACATACTCTAACAGAAACCTTCTCTCTTTTCCTCTGTCTGGCTCAGGTGGACCCCATCCCGCTACGTACTCACACGCAGAAACTCATGCACATCTGCACCCACCCTCAGTCTCGAGCAGCCCCCACGCCCACCCGAGCCTCAGCCCCGGGGACCCCTCCTCGCCCCTTCCCCAGCCACCTGTGCACCTCTCCCTGCAGGCCGGCAGCTGGCAGGCACGCACTCAGTCACTCCCCGCCGGCGTCCACACCCCCGTCACGCACGCTCGCCCGGATGCCCCGCACGGGGCTTCTGCTCTGAAGCAAGGCGGGCCCAGCTGCCTTCCCAGCAGCCCTGGGTCCCACCAACCGTGGCAGGCAGCGGGCACCGGCGAGCAGTTCTGCTCCCGTGCACAAATCTGCAGAGAAGGGCACACGGTACAATTTGTTCAGGAAACAATAGCAATGTTTGACATGTCATAAGGATTGATGGAGCAGAAATTTACATGGGAAAATGCATTTTAAAACAGCTCCATGGAGCCCCGGTGCTTCACTGGTAGTGCTTTCCACATTCATCATTCGCTGAGCCCCTCTGAATAACTCCTTAAACTACGTGAGATTAACTGCACTCTTGCAAGCTCTGGGGAGGCTGGCGGGAGGCAGGAGGGACTCCACTGGAGAAACCTGGTAGCCCAGAGGCTGGGGTGACCTCCACTTGGCCTGATTAGGCCCATGGGGCCCAGTCCTCTCCCCTGTTCCCACACTCCCTCCCATGCTGTGGACGAGGATTTCAGCTTCTCTCTAGGACGCGAGGTAGAAGCCAATGGCCAGGAAGTATCATCTGGACTGCCCCACACTTCCGGGCAAATGGTCGGTGTGTCAGTTTCCCTCGTCCTCTCAGAAGGAAGCAATCTAACCTGAGTAGGAAGCCAGGGCTGATGGGTGAGGGCATGGTGAGTGCCGGGTGGGCAAAATAAGGTTTGGTTGGAAGCTGCTGCTCTGAGCACCTTCCTGGGGGTCCCTGGCCAGGGGGGATGTCACACTCCTGGGAGAAGAAATGATAGCATCTGTAAGGAAATGCCTCCCATTGGACTTCGTGTAGGGATAAGAAGAGGAGTGCTCCAGGTGGGCAGTGGGACCAGGGAGTGAACCAGAGGGTACAGGAGAGATCCCGGGGAGGCTGCGGGCCATGGGAAGAAAGATGCATTCAGGAAAGCCCTCGGGTCCTGCTCTTGGCCTTCTGAGTGTGCAGAAGGCCTTAGGACAAAAGGGTGCTACTGGGGAGGCTGGGGACAGAGGCTCAGAGCACACGGTCGGGTGAGTCGCCGAGTGGGAGGGCAGTTAGGAAAGGGTGGGGACTCGGTGGGTGGTGGGGCTCCCTCACGTTCCATCGTGGACCTGGGGTGGATGGCCACCACTCCATCACACACGCCCATGCCGCGTCACTCATCGGTCATAGTACTGAGTGCAGAGAAGGCCTCAGGCTCTCTCTCAGCCCCACCTTCCCTATGGGAGTCAGCGAACAGTGGGATGTGAGTCAAGTCTCTCTGCTATGTCTGCTGGGCTCTCTGCCCCTGGAGGGTCAGAAACCTGCTTCTCCCTGGGAGGCACAGTACAAGACCAGGCACCAAGGGCCTCAGAAGGATTTGTAGCTCTGTGTAGGGTCATGAAAATCCCTTCAAAATGGGAGCGTGAGATCTGGGTTCTGGTCCAGCTTCTGCCCAACCATCCAGCTGTGGGACTTTGAGGAAGACACTGGGCTTCACGGCCTATGTGCGGCACAGCCTCCTGACCCATCTGCCCGCTCCTCCTCTGGTGCTAGCAGCCCATCCTCCACCAGGGCCAGAGGGAATGTCTGACCACACGAGACACCATTCTCCAGCTTAGAAGGCTCCTGGGGCATTGAAGACAAAGCCCAAACTGCTTGCCATGCCCCTGAGGCCTGATGTGGGCCAGCCTCTGTGGCCCCTGACCTCCTCTCCTGGCCCATTTGCCAACAACTACAGTAACATCCACTCTAAACCTCAGTTTCCTCATCTGTAAAATGGGGCTAATAATAGTACTTGTCTCATGGAGTTGGTGTGGGGATTTTAGAAGGTACTGAAGCAAGGTGCTTTAGACCAGTGCCTGGCACATAGGAGCCGCTGTCTAAGTGGAGCCAGTACTTGTCTTTCCACCCCCAATTCTAACCACTCACTCTTTCCAGTCCTCTGCAGACATGCTCCTGCTGAGCGCTCTCTCAGCCTGGACCTCCCGCCTGGGCTGTGCGAGCAGCTGGCTGGGTGGAGGGGGAGGGGAAGTGGCACTGAGCCCTACCGGAGGGGCTGCTCCAATAGGGGCCAGACCTGAGCTCCGCCTACTAACGTGTCAGTCTGCGGCTGGGGAGGAGGGATGAGAATTGGGCTGACAGGTGCACTCAAGGTGTGGGGTCCCCGGCTTGCTTGTTATTGCAGACACAGTGTTGTTCTTGGGCTCCTCCACCCCCTTCTTTATTTCTATCTTATTTTAAAACCTGGAAATAAAAATTGATGGGGAGCAAATTGCCCTGGCCAGCGGCTCTGTGCTTAAAGGAGTTGTCACGGGAAAGCAATTACGGGATGTCAAGGGCTGTCAGGGTGGCCGCGGCTGCCTGCGCCCCATGCCTGGCACTGTCTGGCGGTCCCCAGGCCGGCTTGGAGGACGAGCGTGGGGTCCCCCGGAGGCAGGGGGATAAGTGCAATCACTGCCTTGCTGAGTGTCAAGCTACGGGCCTGGCCTGGCACTGTGTGAGAAACTTGACCCGATTTATCCCTAATCCTGCAAGCAACCAGCAAGATGGGGTCACAGTCCCATTTTACAGCTGAAGCAACTCCAGCTGATATGACTGCAAAAATAGTAACAGCAGCTCACTCTTGTTTAGTCCTTACTGGGTTCCAGGATTTATTCCAAGAAATCTACATGTATTAGCACATTTCATTTCCACTCCCACTCTATGAGATAAGTACTAATACTACCTTTGTCTTACGCGTGTGGAAAGTTCCCAGCTGGGGCAGAAGCTGCTGGTGCCACACACGACCCCCTGTGCCCACCTCCACACACCAGGGGCTGCTTTAGTGGAAGCGTCTATGCCTCTCTTGGCCTGTGAGCTTTCTTCTCAAGGGAGCAGTTGGAATGATGGGGTGTCCACATCCCCAGAAGCTGTCCCCACTCAATGGGGGCTAGGAGTCGATGGACCAATACCCCAGCCTCCTTGCCCTGAGCTTGGACAGCTCAGACACAGCCTTCCCGCTGATTTCCCAGCGGACAGAGCTCCAAAAGCCCCCGTGGTAACCGGCTTCACGGTGCCCCCTTGAGTGACCTCGTCTCACCTCCCACTCCCACCTGAGTTTCCTGGGGTCACCTCCCAAGTAAACTGCCGGTCCTTGAGTCCTTGTCTCAGGGTCTGCTTCTGGGGAGCCAGACCTTAGACACAAGCCTCAGGCTGGACACTGGACACGCAACGGTGAGCCTGGCAGTATGTTCCCGACCCTCAAGGCGCCCACAGTGGCCGGTGGCTCAGGGATGCCTGTTAGCGGGCTCAGGGTCCTGCAGTTGGTCACCGGCAGAGCTGGGACTCGAAACCTTGTCTGTCTGACACTCGCACACACAAATCAAAGAGGAAAAATATCCCGCTCCTAGCCCTTCTACAATGCTGCCCCTTCTTTTATGCCGTTGGATTTCAGGAAGACTCAACTGAATGCCTTTAAAAAGAAAATCACATCCGACCATCAAACAAAGAAGAGTGGGATGCAGAAAGCCATTTTCCCGGGGATGCAGGAGGGTGGCTGGGGGTGAACGAGATGTTCGCAATCAGAAGGGACTCGAGGCCTCTCTGGGGCCAGTTATCAGGCTGGGATTATGTGGTAGAGGATGAGAAGGGGAGGGTGCCAGAGAGATACGGGGACAGACACCGTGGCCGAGGCTCAGTTAAGTGGGGCCTTGTGTGCAGAGGAGATGGAAGGAGGAGGAAAAGACAGTCCAATCAACCCCCTGGGGATGCAGCCAAACCATGGTTGGGAACGCCTCCCCCCACTGCTGGACCTCACCACGTATCCTTGCCCGGAGTCTGACCCCCTCCCTCTTCTTCCCTGCCCCCATGGGATGCAAGAGGCAGCTCCAGGCCTAGTGGGAAGGTGAGGAGAGGTACCTGGGTGGGGAATGGTCCCCACCCATGTGCCAGGACACATCCTCACTCAACGTGACTTGGAGCCGGGTGGCACGGCCCCCGTGCCTGCTGCCATTGGCAGGCTCCGATTGGGCCATCACGCGCAGCTCACTAATGAACCATATTGATTCCACATCCTCCTGTTGTCTCCCTAAATGGCAAGCCACACATCTGATAGATTAAATACCCACACAATTGCCCGCCTGACATCTCCATCACTCCGCCTGCAGGTCCCTAATGAATTTTACAGCCCCACAACTACAGAAGAAATTAAGATCAAAGTCAGACACAGGAACTATAAATCACCGGTGATCCTGAGACCAGCAGAGGGCTACAGCCCCAGCCCCTCACTCACATGGGCCAGTCCAGCCCAGGGCTTGATGGTGAGACAATCAGATTTTGTGTATCAGTGCAGGCTGGCGAGGGAATGCTGGGAGCATTCACGCCCGAGAAGCAGCCTCTGTCCACAGACATTTGGATTCCCTCACTCCTCTGCCCATCCCGCCTCCGGTATTTAGAATGTTCTAACTCAGACTGAGAAACGCCCTGACAGGAGAGCAGTATATCTCATTTATAAAGACTTGCTTCCCAAGGAGTTCAAAACATTCTAGTCACGTTGTTCTAAAAATGTCCCAGAATGGGGAGAGGGTCCAGCAGCCTTCTCTCCATAGAGAAACTGAGGAATTTCATGGAGGAAAGAGGTTTGCCCAAGGTCCTTCAGCAACTTGAAGTCCCTGACCTTCTGACCCGAAGGTTGCAGGTCTTGTTACAATGGGAGCCTAAAGGGTTTTTGTGTGTGTGTGTGTGTCCTGGTCCTGTTTCTCCTTTGGGCAGGGGGTACCCCCTACAGGTGGCTGGGCAGACAGAGGGGGCTCTGGGCCTTGGGTTCAGCTTGGATGTCAGCCGGTCAAATTCAGTTTCCAACCTGTCATACCTCTTGGCCCCATAGTTTCACCAGGGGAGTCTCAGGGAGGGTTTCAGTCTTCATGAGGAGGCTGTGTTGCCTCATGGTGAAGGGAAAGGACGTTGGTATCCTAGAAACAAGGGTTCATGCCTCCACTCTGCCCCCTCCACAGGTGTGACCTTTGGCAAGCAGCTAAGTACTCTGAATCTCAGTGCTCTCATCTATAAGATAAGGACGCTAATTTCTACCTCACTGGGTTGTCATGGGGATTCGATGAGATAACACACAGAAGCGGTTCAGTTTGGCACCAGGTTCTCAATACAAGCGCCTGTTATTTGTTTAGCACCTACTCCATGTCAGGTGCTTTACCAAGTCCTTTACATTATCCCCTTGAACCCCCACAACAAATCCATATGGAGCTATCATGATCACCGTTTTCCAGAAGAGGAAACTGAGGCACACACAGGTTATTTGGCAGAGACTTAAACATCTATACTCCCTTTCTCAGCTGAACAGAAACCATGATTTTTAGGGGGTAGAACACTACCTGGCTAAAATACTACATTTCCCACCTTCCTTTGCAGCTAAGCACAGCCACACAACTAAGTTCTGGCCAATGAGATGAAAGCAGAAGTTTGCAAGGCATTTCCTTCGGAAGTCTCCTTAAAAGGAAATGAGAGTGATTTGCCTCATTTTCTCCATTCTGCAGCTTGGAATCTGGATGTGAAGACTGGAGCTCTAGCAACCATTTTGGATCATGGAGATGAGGGCCATACTCTAGGAATGGTGAAGGAGAGAACCTGAAAGAAGCAACCAAGACTGCTTACCTCTAAACAGCTTTTAAATGTGAGAGAAATGCACTTGGATTTTGTTTAAGAAAAGATTTGGGGGGTTTCTGTTAGTGGTAACTGTATTGAGTCACTGTTGATACAAGTAACCTATTCAAAGTCATAGAGCTCAGAAATGGGTGAGTCAGAATAAACCTGGGTGGTTTAAGTCTGGAGCCTGGGGTCTTTACCACTCTGCGCCCTGTAGTGAGCACTTGAGAAACATGAGGTATCATTATCATCATCATTATATTAGCCGAGAAGTTTCCTTCTTAGGTTACCATATGTTAATTGGTCATAAAATCAATTTAGTGGGTCATGACTATCATTTAAAAAAAAAAAAAAGAAATCTAGTAGAATGAAACAGAAAACACTAGGGTGAAAATTCTAAGACATTGATGAAAGAAACTGAAAACGACACAAATAAATGGAAAGATATTCCATGGTCATGCACTGAAAAATTAATATTGTTAAAATTTCCATACTACCCAAAGCAATCTACAGATTCAATGCAATCCCTATCAAAATTCCAATGGAATTTTTCACAGAAACAGAGCAGACAATCCTAAAATTTGTGTGGAACCACAACAAACCCCCAACAGCCAAAGCAACCTTGAGAAAGAAGAACAAAGCTAGAGGCATCATGTTCCCTGATTTCAAACTACAAAACTATAGGAATCAAAACAGTACGGTACTGGCATAAAAACAGACACAGATCAATGGAACCAAATAAAGAGCCCAGAAATAAACCCATGTATATATGGTCAATTAATTCATGACAAGGAGCTAAGACTATACAAATGGGAAAGGACAATCTCTTCAGTAAATTGTGCTGGGAAAACTGGGCCGTGTGAAAAAGAATGAAACTGGACCACTATCTTATACCATACACAGAATTAATTCAAAATGGAGATGGGGATCAAGATGGTGGAGGAGTAGGATGGGGAGCTCACCTTCTCCCGCAGAAACATTAAAAACACATCTACAAGTGGAACGATTCACACGGAACGTCTACTGAATGACAGCAGAAGACCTCAGACTTCTGAAAGGGTAAGAAAACCTCCATGTAACCAAGTAGGACAAGAGGAAAAAGAAAAAGAAAGGAATCGGTGACAGGGCCTGTGCCCCAGGCAGAGAGCTGTGAAGGAGGAAAGGTTCCTGCAGCCTGGAGAGTCCCTGCATCAGCAGGTAGATCAGCCTGGATAGAGGGGAACTTCGGCGCCTAGGAGGAGAGCACAGCAACCAGTTTGCAGAAGGCAAAACAGAGAGTAACCTGCACTGTAACTTGCCGCCCTGCACTCCCCAGCCTCAGACGCTCATCTGTCGGTGTGGGTGGGGGCTGGGTGCTGAACTGCAGGCTTCAGAGGTCAGACCCAGGGAGAGGGCTGGGGTTGGCTTCACCAAGATAGCCTTAAGAGGCTGGACTGTGGCAACTGAGGGGGTACTCGGAAGCAGCCAGGGCCCACCAGAGAGGTGCCATTATTGGGAGGGTGCACGAGGAGAGGGGCAGGACCACTGTAAGAGCTTCTTTCCCTGTGAGTGTTCCCAGGCAACAGGACACCACCTACAGGAGCTCTGGGGGGTGTGCGTGAGTTGTTGCTGCTATTCTGGGCTCCAGAAGTGGGCACGGGCCACTGGTATGAGACCTGCAAGCAGGCACCAAGCACTGCCCTGCTATCCTGGGAGTGCGCAGAGAGCAGCTACCCCTAGGAGACCTGCGAGCAGGTGCCAAGCCCTGCCCCACCGTCCTATGAGTGCTCAGAGAGCAGCCACCCCTAGGAGAACCATGAGCAGGCGTCAAGGGCTGCCCCACTGTCCCAGGAGTGTGCAAGGACCACTGCACCTGCACACCCCATATCAAAGGGATAGTGGCCAACACACGCTGAGGAAAGAGAGAGCGAGCATCAAAACTAAAAGCAGTCCCTCAATTCTGGAAAAGATGGCAGAGTAGAAGGATTTGAGCTCACCTCCTCTCATGAAAACATCAAAATCACAACTAACTGCTGAACAACCATCAACAAAAAAGACTCAAACCTAACAAAAAAGATATTTTACATTCAAAGACAAAGTCACAACGAGAAGGTAGGAGGGGCACTTTTGTGACAATCAAATCCCATACCGCCCAGGTGGGCAACCCACAAACTGGAGAATAATTATATTGCAGAGGTTCTCCCACAAGAGTTAAAGTCCTGAGCCCCGCGTTAGGCCCCTCAGCCTGATGGTCTGGCATCAGGAGGAGGAACCCCCAGAGCATTTGGCTTTTTTTGGGGGGGGGGTTGCTGTGCTGTATGGTTTGCAGGATCTTAATTCCATGACCAGGGATCGAACCCAGGGCCCTGGCAGTGAGAGCGCCGAGTCCTAACCACTGGACTGCCAGGGAATTCCCCAGAGCATTTGGCTTTGAAGGCCAGCTGGGCTTGAGTGCAGGAGCTCCACAGGACTGGGGGAAAAAGACACTCCACTCTTGGAGGGCTCACACAAGGTTTCACATACACTGGGACCCAGCACAAAGCAGTGACTCTATAGGAGCGTGGGCTAGACCTACCTATGGATCTTGGAGGGTCTCTTGAGGAAGTGGGGGTCAGCTGTGGTTCACTGAGGGGACAAGGACACTGGTGGCAGAGGCCCCAGAGAATACTGATTGGCATGAGCTCTTCCAGAATTCGCCATTTTGGCATCAAGACCTACAGCAGCCTACAGGCTCCACTGCTGGAATGCCTCAGGCCAAACAACCAGCAGGATAGGAGCACAGTCCCACCCATCAGCATACAGGCTGCCTAAAGTTATACTGAGCTCACAGCCACCTCTAAACACAACCCTTGACATGGCCGTGCCCAATGGAGGGACAAGACTCAGCTCCATCAACCAGTGGGCAGGCACCAATCTCTCCCACCAGGAAGCCTACACCAATCCCTCCCACCAGGAAGCCCCAGGACCAACCTCAACCACGAGGAGACAGACACCAGAAGCAAGAAGAGCTATCATCCTGGAGCCAGTGGAAAGGAGACCACAAACATAGAAAGTTAGACAAAATGAGATAGCAAAGAAATATGTTCCAGACGAAGGAACAAGATAAAACCCCACAAGACCAGCTAAATGAAGAGGAGATAGGCAACCTACCTGAAAAAGAATTCAAAGCAATGATAAAGATGATCCAAGATCTTCAGAAAAAGAATGAAGGCACAGATTGAGAAGATACAAAAGTAGTTTAAAAAAGAGCTAGAAGATTTAAAGAGCTAGAAGATTTAAAGAACAAACAAACAGAGATGAACAATACAATAACTGGAATGAAAAATACACTAGAAGGAATCCATAATAGAATAACTGAGGCAGAAGAACAAATAAGTGAGCTGGAAGACAGAATGATGGAAATCACTGCCATGGAACAGAATAAAGAATGAAAAGAAATGAGGACGGTCTCAGAGACCTCTGGGACAACATTAAATGCATGAACATTCACATTAGAGGGGCTCCAGAAAGAGAAGAGAGACAGAACAAGCCTGAGAAAATATTTGAAGAGATTATACCCAAAAACTTCCCTAACATGGGAAAGGAAACACTCAAGTCCAGGAAGCACAGAGAGTCCCACATATGATAAACCCAAAGAGGCACATGCTGAGACACATATTAATCAAACTGACAAAAAATTAAAGACAAAGAAAAAATATTAAAAGCAACAAGGGAAAAGCAACAATATACAAGGGAATCCTCATAAGGTTATCAGCTGATTTTTCAGCAGAAACTCTGCAGGCCAGAAGGGAGTGGCATGATATACTTAAAGTGATGAAAAAGAAAAAACCTACAACCAAGAATGCTCTATCCAGCAAGGCTCTCATTCAGATTTGACAGAGAGATCAAAAGCCACAGACAAGCAAAATCTAAGAGAATTCAGCACCACAAACCCAGCTTTACAACAAATGTTAAAGGAACTTCACTAGGTGCAAAAGAAAAGGCCACAACTAGAATCAAGAAAATTATGAATGGGAAAGCTCACTGGTAAAGGCAAACATAATGCAAAGGTAAGAAATCACACACACACAAATATGATATCAAAACCAGCAATTGTGAGAAAAGGAGAGTACAAATACAGGATATTGTAAATGCACTGGAAATTAAGAGACCAGCATCTTGAAACAATCTTGTACATATATAGACTGCTATATCAAAACCTCATGGGAACCACAAACCAAAAATCTACAATCCCCCCCAAAAATCTACACACACAAAAAAGAAAAAACAATCCAAACAACACTAAAGATACACATCAAATCACAAGAGAACAAAAGAGGAAGGGAAGAAAAAAGACCTTCAAAAACAAACCCAAAACAATTAACAAAATGGCAATAAGAACATATATATCAATAACTACCTTAAATAAAAATGGATTAAATGTTCCAACCAGAAGACACAGACTGGCTGAATGGATACAAAAACAAGACCCAGATATATGCTGTCTACAAGAGACCCACTTTAGATCTAGGGACACGTACAGACTGAAAGTGAGGGAATGGAAAAAGGTATACCATGCAAATGGAAATCAAAAGAAAGCTGGAGGAGCAATATTCACATCAGACAAAATAGACTTTAAAATAAAGACTATTACAAGAGACAAAGAAGGGCACTACATAATGATTGAGGGATCAATCCAAGAAGAAGATATAACAATTGGAAATATATATGTACCCAACATAGGAGCACCTCAATATATAAGGCAAATGCTAACAGCCATAAAAGGAGAAATCGATAGTAACACAATAAATATGGGGGACTTCAACACCCCACTTTCATCAATGGACAGATCATCCAGACAGAAAATCAATAAGGAAACACAGGCCTTAAATGACACATTAGACCAGATGGACTTAACTGATATTTATAGAAGATTCTATCCCAAAGCAGCAGAATACACTTTCTTCTCAAGCGCACATGGAACATTCTCCAGGATAGATCACATCTTGGGCCACAAATCAAGCCTTGGTAAATTTAAGAAAACTGAAATCATATCAAGCATCCTTTCAGACCACAGTGCTATGAGATTAGAAATAAGCTACAAAAAAACACAAAACTATAAAAAACACCAACACACGGAGGCTAAACAATATGTTACTAAACAACCAATGGATCACTGAAGGACTCAAAGAGGAAATCAAAAAATACCTAGAGACGACTGACAATGAAAACACGATGATCCAAAACCTTGGGACACAGCAAAAGCAGTTCTAAGAGGGAAGCTTGTAGCAATACAATCTTACCTCAGGAAACAAGACAAATCTCAAATAAATAACCTAACCTTATAGCTAAAGCAACTGGAGAAAGAAGAACAATGAAAACCCAAAGTTAGTAGAAGGAAAGAAATCATAAAGATCAGAGCAGAAATAAATGAAATAGAGATAAAGAAAACAATTGAAAAGATCAATGAAACTAAAAGCTATTCAAAATTTCTTTGAATAGATAAACAAAATTGATAAGCATTTAGCCAGACTCATCAAGAAAAAAAAGAGAGGCTCAAATCAATAAAATTTGAAATGAAAAAGGAGAAGTTACAATGGACACCACAGAAATACAAAGGATCATAAAAGACTATTGCAGGTCACTATATGCCAATGAAATGGACAACCTAGAAGAAATGGACAAATTCTTAGAAAGCTACAACCTTCCAAGACTGAACCAGGAAGTAATAGAAAATATGAACAGACCAATCACAGGGAATGAAATTGAAACTGTGATTTAAAAACTTCCAACAAACAAAAATCCAGGACCAGACGACTTCACAGGCGAATTCTATCAAACATTTAGAGAAGAGTTAACACCTGGCCTTCTTAAACTCTTCCAAAAAATTGCAGAGGAAGGAACACTCCCAAGCTCGTTCTATGAGGCCACCATCACCCTGATACCAAAACCAGACAAAGATACCATGAAAAAAGAAAATTCCAGGCCAATATCACTGATGAACATAGACACAGAAAAAACTCAACGAAATACTAGCAAACCTAATCCAACAGTACATTAAAAGGATCATACACCATGATCAACTTGGATTTATCCCAGGCACACAAGGATTCTTCAGTACACTCAAATCAATCAGTGTGAAACACCACATTAACAAACTGAAGAATAAAAATGATACGATCATCTCAGTAGATGCAGAAAAAGTTTTTGATAAAATTCAACACCCATTTATGATAAAAACTCTCCAGAAAGTGGGCATAGAGGGAACTTACCTTAACACAATAAAGGTCATACTTATATCCAGACAAAACTGTAATTCAAAAAGATACATGCACCCCTATGTTCATAGCAGCACTGTTCACAATGGCCAAGACATGGAAACAACCTAAATGCCCACTGACAGGTGAATGGATAAAGAAGATGTGGTACATATATACAATGGAATATTACTCAGCCATAAAAAAATGAAATAATGCCATTTGCAGCAACATGGATGCAACTAGAGAGTATCATACTAAGCAAAGCAAGTTAGAAAGAGAAAGACAAATACCATATGATATCACTTTTATGTGGAATCTGAAAGATGACACAAATGAACCTATCTATGAAACAGAAACAGAATAGAGAATAGACTGGTGGTTGCCGAGGGGGATGGGAGATGGTTGGATTGGGAGTTTGGGATTAGCAGATGCATACTGGTGTATATAGAATGGATAAACAACAAGGTCCTACTGTATAACACAGGGAACTGTATTCAATATCCTGCGATAAACCATAATGGAAAAGAATATGAAAAATGAATATAGCTATATGTATAACTGAGTCACTTTGCTGTACAGCAGTAATTAACACAATATTGTAATTCAACTATACTTCAATAAAAAGTGAAATGAAAAAGAAAAAATTTTAAACTAAATGACAAAGAATGTACTGAATATCAATTTTTCTTGATACAACTAATGAATGCTTAGATGAAAATCCATCACTTTAAATACGTATATTAGAAGAAAAATCTAAAATCAATGACCTAAGATTCCATCTTAAGAAACTAAAAAAAACAAAGTAAAGAAGAAATAAATTATAATAAGAGGAAGTCAATAAAATAGAAAATAAATAATAGAGAAAATTAACAAAGCCAAAAGTTGATTCTTTGAACTTATAAACAAAAATGACAAACTTCTAGCTAATCAAGGAAAAAGAGAAAACCCCAAAAGGAGGAATGAAAAAGAGATTATCAGCACAGACCCCACAGATATTAGAGGATAATAAAAAGAATGCTATGAACAACTTTATGCTAAAAATTTCAACAACTGAGATGAAAGGACAAATCCCCCCCCAAAAGTTACCAAAATTCACATGAAAAATAACAAAAAAAAAATCTGAATACACCTATATCTATTAAGGAAAATGAATCTAAAGCTTCCCCCAAAGAAAATTCCAGGATCAGATGGTAACCCCAGTGAATCCCATCAAATATTCAAGAAGAAATAAGACCCATCTCATGAAAACTTTTTAAAACATACCAAAGGGATTACTAATAAACTCATTTTATGAGACAAGGATAAATGTAATACCAAAACCTGAGAAAGACATTACCATAAAAAAGATTATAGACCAATATCCTTCATGAATATAAACCCCAAAATTCTTAATAAAATAATAGTAAATCAAATTCAACAATACATCACATACTAGGTTTTATCCCAGGTATGCAAGGTTGACTTAACATTCAAAAATTAACTAATTTAATTTTTCCTTTTATTCTCTTAATATATGATCATATCAATAAATGCAGAAAAAGCAAAAAAACCCAAAAAAACAAAAAACATAATAAAGGCCATATATGACAAACCCACAGCTAACATTCTCAACAGTGAAAAGCTGAAAGCATTCCCTCTAAGATCAGGAAGAAGACAAGGTTGTCCACTGTTGCCACTTTTATTCAACATAGTTTTGGAAGTCCATGGCAATCAGAGAAGAAAAAGAAATAAAAAGAATCTAAATTGGAAAGGAAGGGTCACTGTTTGCAGATGACATGATACTATACATAGAAAATCCTAAAGACGTTACCAGAAAACCACTAGAACTCATCAATGAATTCGGTAAAGTTCCAGGATACAAAATTAATACACGGAAATCTCCTGCATTCCTATACACTAACAACGAAAGATCAGAAAGAGAAATTAAGGAAATAATCCCTTTTCCCATGGCATCAAAAAGAATAAAATACCTAGGAATAAACCTACCTAAGAAGACAAAAGTCCTGTACTCTGAAAAACTATAAAATGCTGATGAAAGAAATTGAAGATGACACAAACGGATAGAAAGATATACCATGTTCTTGGATTGGAAGAATCAATATTTTCAAAATGACTATACTACCCAAGGCAATCTACAGACTCAGTGCAATCCCTATCAAATTACCAATGGCATTTTTTTTCACAGAACTAGAACAAACATTTTAAAATTGTGTATGGAGACACAAAAGACTCCGAATAGCCAAAGCAATCCTGAGAAAGAAAAATTGGAGCTAGAGGAATCAGGATCCCTGACTTCAGACTATATTACAAAGCTACAGTCATCAAAACAGTATGGTACTGGCGCAAGGCCAGAAATATAGATCAACAGAAAAGGATAGAAGGCCCAGAAATAAACCCATGCACCTATGGTCAATTAATCTATGACAAAGGAGGCTAGACAACACAATGGAGAAAAGACAGTATCTTCAGTAAGCGGTGCTGGGAAAACTGGAAAGTTACATGTAAAAAAATGAAATTAAAACATTCCCTAATACCATATACAAAAATAAACTTAAAATGGATCAAAGACCTAAATGTAAGGCTTGACAGTATAAAACCCTTAGAGGAAAACATAGGCAGAACACTCTTTGACATAAATCACAGGGATATTTTCTTTGATCCACCTCCTAGAGTAATAAAAATAAAAACAAAAATAAACAAATGGGACCTAGTTAAACTTAAAAGCTTCTGCACAGCACAAGAAACCATAAACAAAAGGAAAAGACAATCCACAGAGTGGGAGAAATTAATTGCAAATGAAGCGACCGACAAAGGATTAATCTCCAAAATATACAAACAGCTCATGCAGCTCTATATCAAAAAAACAAACAACACAATCAACAAACGGGCAGAAGATCTATATAGACATTTCTCCAAAGAAGACATACAGATGGCCAAAAAGCACATGAAAAGGTGCTCAACATCACTAATTATCAGAGAAATGTAAATCAAAACTACAGTGAGGTATCACCTCACACCAGTGAGAATGGCCATCATCAAAAAGTCTACAAACAAATGCTGGAGTGGGTGTGGAGAAAAGGGAACCCTCCTACACTACTGGTGGGAATGTAAATTGGTACAACTACTATGGAGAACAGTATGGGGATTCCTTTAAAAACTAAAAATAGAACTATCATATGATCCATCAATCCCACTCCTGGGCATACATCCGGAGAAAACCATAGTTCAAAAGGATACATGCATCCCAATGTTCATTGCAGCACTATTTACAATAGCCAAGACATGGAAGCAACCTAAATATCCATCAACAGAGGAATGGTTAAAGAAGATGTGGTACATATATACAATGGAATATTACTCAGCCATAAAAAAGAACAAAATAATGCCATATGTGGCAACATGGATGGACCTAGAGATTATCATACTAAGTGAAGTAAGTCAGACACAGAAAGCAAATATCACATGATAATGCTTATATGTGGAATCTCATTTTAAAACTGACACAAATGAACTTATTCACAAAACTGAAACAGACTTTCAGATATCGAAAACAAACTTATGGTTACCAAAGGGGAAATGTGGCAGGGAGGGATAAATCAGGAGTTTAGGATTAACATATACACACTACTATACATAAGGTAGATAACCAACAAGGACCTACTGTATAGCACAGGGAACTCTACTCAATATTCTGTGATAACCTATATGAGAATAGAATCTGAAAAAGAATGAATATATGTATATGTATAACAGAATCACTTTGCTGTACACCTGAAACTAACACAACATTGTAAATCAACTATACTCTAATAAAATTTTAAAAAATGAACTCAAAATGGATGAGAGACTTAAATATAAGTCCTCAAACCATAAGAAAACATAGGTGGGAAGCTCTTTGACATCAGTCTTGGTGATGATTTTTTTGGATTTGACACTTAAAGGAAAAGCAACAAATTAAAAAATAAACAGATGGAGTACATCAAACTAAAAAGCTTCCAAACTTCAAAAGAAACAAACAAAATGAAAAGATAACCTACTGAATGGGAGAACATATTTGCAAATCACATATCTGATAAGGGGCTCATATCCATGTCTATAGAACACATACAACTCACTAGCAAAAACCCAATCTGATTAAAAAATGGGCAGAAGGGGACTTCCCTGGTGGCACAGTGGTTAAGATTCCATGCTCCCAGTGCAGGGGGCCTGGGTTCGATCCCTGGTCAGGGAACTAGATCCCACATGCATGCCACAACTAAGGAGCCCACCTGCCTGCAACTAAGGAGCAGGTGAGACACAACTAAGATCTGGTGCAACCAAATAAATAAATAAATAAATACTTTAAAAAAGGGCAGAGGATCTGAATAGGAATTTTTCCAATGATGATGTACAGATGGCCAACAGGTACTTGAAAAGGTGTTCAATGTTCAACTAATCATCAGGGAAATGAAAATCAAAACCACAATGAGATATCACCTCATACCTATTAGCATGGCTATTATCAAAAAGATAACAAATAACAAGTGTTGATGAGAATGTGGATAGAGAACCCTTGGGCACTACTGGTGGGTATGTAAATTGGTGCAGCCACTGTGGAAGACAGTATAGAGATTCCTCAAAAAATTAAAAATAGAGCTACCATATGATCCAGCAATTCCACTTCTGGATATTTATCTGAAGAAAATGAAAACACTAACTTGAAAAGACATCTGAACTCCCATACTGATGGCAACACTTTTTTTTTTTTTTTCACACAATAGCCCAGATATGGAAACAACCTAAGTGTTCATTGATGGAGAATGGATAAAGAAGATGCAGTACACATACATACAATGGAATATTACTCAGCCATAAAAAAGAAGGAACTCTTGCCATTTGTGACAACATGGATGGACATCCTTGAGGGCATTATGCTGAGTGGAATAAGTCAGACAGAGAAAGACAAATATCATATGCTCTTACTTATATATAGAATTTAAACAAATACCACCACCAAAACTGAGCTCATAGCTACAGAGAACAAGTTGTTGGTTGCCAGAGGCAGGGGTGGGGGTGGGCGAAATGAGTGAAGGAGATCAAATGGTACAAACTTATTATAAAATAAGTTCTGGGGATGCAACATACAGCATGGTGACTATAGTTAATGATACTTTATTGTATGCTTGAAAGTTGCTAAGATAGCAGATCTTAAAAGTTCTCATAAAAAATGAAATCTAGCAGAATAAAATACAACTAGGGTGTATTATCACACTTAGTAGGGAAGTACTGTTTTGTTCTACACGTGGATGTGCGTATTTGAGTGTGTATTCTGGGTCATGAAGATAATGTGGTTTTTATTATGGACCATGGTAAGAAAAAGTTTGAAAAACACTAACCAAACCAATGGGCATACGGGACTTCGAGCCAGAAGGGAAACAAGGTTGACAGGAACCACAGCTGTCATCCCCTCTGACAAGAATTATGCAGCAAGATTAAGCCACCCCAAACCCACAGGCCCTGCTCAACTTCTCCCTAAACCTCTGCGGGCCCCTCTCCCTCCTCCCTCAGCCTTTCTCCCACCTGCTCCCAGGACGAGCTCTCAGGTCTGGGCCCCTCCACTGTCGGCTGGTCCCAGGGCTCCTGACCCTCCTGGCACAAGGCACAGGTGGACTTTGTACAGCCATTGGCTTTACTGCATTGATGAACTCATTCTGGCCCTGGCCACGCTTACAGCTACCCACTGTCCCCTCACCCAGGGGGTATATTTTCTTCCCTCTCATGTCCTCTGAGTGACTGCCTGAGAGGAACAATCAGCAGCAACCCTACTGAAGGGGGACCCTGATGGGCGCGGAGGGCAGGGAATCACAGCTCTCAGTGCAGGAGGGGGCTGTCGGGGGCCTTAGAGGGCAGCCAGCGCAATCCCTTCATTTTACAGATGAGGACACCAGGGCCCTGGGAGCCAGGGAGCTGCTCAAGGTCACCCAGTGATGGGGTGACTCCGGCCTCTGAGGCCAGCGCTGGGCCCATCTCCCTGGACCTTGGATACAGCTGATTCCAACAACAGGCTGGAGCCCAGAGTGGGAATGGGCGCCTGCTGGTGACCGGCAAACGGGAGGGGGACCCAGGGGCTTTGGAATCAGGCAGACCCAGGTTTGAATCCTGGCTTGGTCACTCGCTGTTGGCTGGTCCTGGATAGGTTACTTACTACTCTGGGCCTCTGTTTCTTTCTTCTGTACAATGGGTACAGAAGAGATAAGTAACATACTGTAAAGTACTTGCCATTTACTAAGCTCACAACACCCGCTCACCAGGCCTATGATGATAAACAACAGCATCCTTCCAGGTTTTTTTTGCAAAGGGGCAAAGGTCAGTAGCAGACAGAGCCACTCCTGTCAAGGATGGGGGATTCTGGAGACGCCAATGAGGGAGGCATCAAAGGCTTGATGGGAAATGAGTCTTTAGAGCAATTTGCCAAAAATCAAGTAGTCGAGCAACTAAATGGCAGGAAACTGTTGGACCGTGAACAAAGTCTGGGACAATGCACTTCAGGGGCAGAGCTGGGGGAGCCCCACTCTCCATTCTGACTCAGGCTCTAGCCAGTCTCAGGAGGCCCCCTGCGGCCTCCAACCCACAGGCCCTGACGAGGTCCTTCCAGAAGCCCAGGGTGGCAGTGGGCAGCCAGCTCTGTTCTCCCTCTCTCTCCTTAGCACCTGTCCTACCTCTAATTCCATCCCATTTTGGTTTTACGGATTGATATTTAGATTAAAGAGATAAACACATCCGAGGAGCACTGAGGCCTGACAGACAGAGGAACTTGGACCCGTCAATCACCATCAACCAGCTCAGTATCCTCCCAGTGCCTGGCCCCTCTGGCTGGAGATGAACCAAAGAGCAGATTAAAGGCGCCCAGAAGTACAGCCGAGACACCCCCCCAAATGGGGGACAGTGTGTCTACAAAGGCCTTCCAGGCCAGCTTGGGAGCAGGGCTAGGGTGACTACTATTTATGTGTGCTTGTGTGTGCGTGCGTGCATGCGTGTGTGTGTGTGTGTGTGTGTGTGTGTCTCTAGCCTCTCTCTTCCCCTCCCCAGGCTGCAGATAAAGAATTCAATTTTCTTTTAAACGGTGGGGAAATTGGAAGAGATTTTGTGCTGTTTAAGCACAGCTGGAGTCTCAGGTCTCTAGGGATTGGAGAACAATGAGATCAATTAAGATGCCTGTGGTGAGGGGTGTCAGGAGGGGGTGGGGAAAGAGAGCAGAGGTAGGGGGGGCAGGAGGAAGGGGAAGGACAGCTGAGGGGACCCAGTTGCCGGGAGTCCTGCTTCCACTCTTTCCTGTGTTGACCTGCCCACCTCTGTTGGGTTTTGCTAAAGCGTCTGGATGGGGCCTGCCCATTGGGTGCTATTATCTCCCAAACTTGCTAATAATTCACACTGGCAATTTCTGTCACCAGCTTTACACAATGATAGAATCGAGCTGAAGCAATGCTATCAGAAATGGAGAGGACACTGTTGGAGAGCAGCACGGATAACACTGGACGCTTGGCCTGCAGCAGGGGCTGGGACCACCACCAGAGCATCTGCTGTGCGCGGGCTCCAGGCTACCATCTTTCCACGCATCACCCTACAACATTGCTGAGATGGAATTACTCTGCCCATTTTATAGAGGAGGAAACCGAAACTCAGGGACAGTAAATAACCTGCCCAAGGCCAACCTGCTGGTGAGAAGCTGAGGCAGGACTCCAACCCGGGGCTGTCCACCCACTTCAGTGTTTGTGAAGGTACAGGGCGCACCTGGCAGCCAGGTGGGGATGAAGATGGGTGTGCCTTGCTGGGACTGGGGAGGAGAATGGTGGAGCCGCTGTTCAGACCTGAGCACAGGCTAGGAGAGCTCTCCCCACCTCCACTGTCACCTGGGTGGTTGGGGCCATCGTCTCTCACCTAGTCGCCCGCTTCCACCTGGGCGTCCTCGGCCCCTCCCGCTGGCCTACTCTCCACACAGCAGCCTCCGTGATCCGTCTGGCTCCCCATCAGCACAGTCACGTCCTGTCTGTCACCTCCTGACCTCCTCTGGTCCTCCCTCTTCCTCTCTGCATATCCACCCACCACCAGGCTCTTGTCTCATGCCTCTCACCTGCAGCTCCCTCAGCCTGGGGCAGCTCTTTGCAGAATCCTCAACTCAGACTCCTCTGCCTTCCTTCAGGGCTCTGTCTAAGGTCACCTTCTGTGAGAGGCCTGCCTTCCTTGACCACCTGGTAGAATACAGTAGCAATGCCACCCCCAGCACTCCTCCCTTACTGCCCCCAGCTATACTTTCCCCCAAGGCATGCATCCCCCTCTGACATGCTCTGTATTTCCTTATTCACCATCTTTCTCCTCCCCTGGTACATACACGGATGTTTGTCTGTCTTGTTCACTGCCATCATTCGATAAACAGTCACTGAATGAAAGAGTATGGTAGTTGCATCTGGGAGCCCCCTTTCCCCCAGAGAGTGCAGAGTCCTATTCTGAGAGGGGCAGAGGGGAGGCTTCTATAGGGGAGACACAGGGGCTCACAGGGCACCCGGCCCTGCCAGCAGCAGCCAAGGAAGCAAGGTCAGCTCCTGCATACCTGTCTGCAGAGGCAGGCTGAAGGGCTGGGCACATTTCATCCTTGACCTTGTAATCACATGCCCTGATTAGGACTAGGAGGCCGAAGGGATCCTGGAATCTGGTGGCCATTGCACCTTCTGGACCCTTGCCTTTGTTCCTGGCTTGGGGTGTGCATCCCCAGACCTCCCCTGACCTAGGAAGGATAACCAGAGGGCATCCAGTTTACCCTCTCTTTGGACTGAGCAGGAAGCCAAGGTCCAGAGTGGGAATGAGACTGGCACAGGGTCACAGAGCGAGTCAGTGATCTAGAGCCCAGGCCTCGGGGCTCCCTGTCCAGCAGTCTTCCCCCTGTGCCCATCGCCAGAGCGGGTGCTTGGGAGCCTGGCACACACAGTGAAAATGGGGGTACGAGGCTTTGGATTCAGACAAACATCTCTGCCCTTGACTCGCTGGGTGACCTTGGGTGTGTAATTTACCCTTTCCATGCCTCAGTTTCCCCATGAGACCTCTGCCTCCATCCCTCCTTCGAAGAAGCTGCCCTAGACACTCCAGACCACAGGAGTCAAACCTCCTCTGTGCCCCACAGCCCAGGGATGGGGGCACCCAGACAGAGAGAACCTGCCTTCAGGAGGTTCTCTGTGGAGTGGGGAGAAGAGGACATGAGCCATGCTGCCTCCACAGGAGTGGTGAGAGCAGCCAGGGAAAGCGGGGAGCTGGAGAGGAGGGGGAGGACCTCGGGGGAGGTGGGCACGTGCCTATTACCAGAGGGAGATGGCTTCTTATGGGGAGGCTGCAACTGGGCTGGCTCTGAGGGTCAGCAGGCTTTTGATGGTCTCAGACAGGAGGGAGAGCTAGGTGGGGGAGGGGTATGAGGAAATGCAGAGGGTGTGCAGGGAAGCTGGGGACTCTGGTCAGGCAGGAGAGAAGGGGTGTGAGAGGTGTAGCGGGCAGATGGCTGGAAAGCGGCTCAGGGCCAGGGTGTGGGAACCTTGACTGCCAACCCAAGCCTAGGGCACTGGAGCTTTACCGGCCAGGGAGTGCCTGGGATTAGTCTCTTTTCTCTCCCCTCCTCCCACTATTGGCAGAGAACACTTCCAGTCTGCTAACGGGGTTTGAAGGGTTCCCCCCATCTGTCCTTCTGCTTATGTTTGCACAACACCCAGGAGGAGCGGGAATCGGCTGTCTCCCGGCGCCACGCTCATGTGCGGCATCTCAGGAAAGGAGCATTGAGAGCTGGGGAGGGTCTACAGCCCCTCTTCTTAAACGTGAACCTGCCTTGGTGACTCACTGTAACCGACAGCATTCAGCGGAAATGCAGCGTGACCTCTAGGCTAGATCACAAAAGGCCACGCAGCTTCTGCCTGGTTCTCTTGGGACACTCGTTTCCCAGAGGCTTCCTCTGAGGAGCTCTCTCTACAAGCCATGCCTGAGATGCCTGTACCACGTGGAGAGGCCACAGGCAGGGGCTCAGACACAGTGTCCGGCTGAGCCAGTCCTTCAGCCAGACCAACCCAGGCGCCAGACAGAGGGAGGAGCCGCCAGTGGCTAGAGTCACCTCCAGACTTGGAGGAGCAGAAAAGGGCTCCCCTGCTGAGTCCTTTCCATATTCCTGACCCGCCCGATCCACGAACATAACAAAACGGTTGCTGCTTTATGCCGCTAAGTGTGGGATGGTTTCTCACGCAGCGTTTGGAACCGAAACAAGCTCGGTGGGCCCTTGCTTGGAGCGTGGCACAAGGCAAGCGATTACTGAGCCAGTGCCGATGGAACGTGGGAATAGACGAAAACAACGGACAACCACAGAGCTCCTTTGGGCACAGAATTATGGAGCTCCTATAGCCAGGATAGGCTACATAATTTGCATAATTTTCCAGTGCAAAATGAACATGCAGCCCCCCTTGTTCAAAAATTAAGAATCTCAAGACGGCGACAGTAGAGCATCAAACCCAGGGTGAGGCCCTCCTACTTCCAGCTTCCCAAGCAAATGCCCAGGCCGCATATGCATGAAGCCAGTCCTCCTGTCACACCTGCTGCCTGCCTCCTCTGAGTCTTGGCCCTCCGGCCGCATCCTCGTTTAACCTCTCTCTTCTGCTCCTTGACGCTGGGGCCTGAGTGTTAGAGCCCCAGGGTCGGGGACACTCAAGAACTCACCAGTGTGTCAACTGAGAGGACCCGGTGTCCAGTGAAGTCGGAGCCAAAGGCAGAGAATCCAGGAACCCAGAGACCTAGGTTTAAGAGCTAGTGTTCTCTGAAGCTCCACTGACCCCCAAATATGATGGTGGAGAAGAAAAACAGCAACAGCACTAGCAATCACAGCTGTCAGTCACCCAGCACTTTCTGGGTGTAAGCAGTCTAAAATGCATCTTATTAAATCATGGGATAGATAAAATTACTATCATCGCCACAGCAAACTTTGGGGACTTAGGATCAGACACAGCCAGGCATCTGTCTAGGGTCACAGAGACAGCAAGGGTAGGGGCAGAATTTCAACCTGAGTCTCCCTGGTTTCAAAGCTTTGTTCCTAAAGTTCCCTCCTGCAGGTGCTAATGCAGCTGGGAGGTGTCTCCCCACTTGCAGAGCAGCAAGTCCTTCTACAAGGCGCCAGAGGGACCAGGGAGCACCACCTGAGGCCGAGGCAGGGGACTGGCCTTCCCAGACCACCTGGCTGGGCCATCGAGTTGCCAGCACCCGGGGTGAGGTCCATGTTAAATTCCTTGGATTTAGCAACATGGAGGGGGGGGTGGGCGGTGTGCCCTGAGCCTGCAGGCTCTCAGGGCTGGGGAAGAGGCCCCGCAGCCTGACAGCTGATGGAAGAGGCATGCTGCATTTCAGTTCTTCCAGGACTGAGGCTGGCCTTCACCAGGGTCAGCCTGGGGCAGTGACATCACACACACCTTTTCCTTTGGTGTCAGCGGGCAGGGGAGGAGGGAGTGAAGGGGACCAGCGGGAGCAGGGCTGCCTCTGTTGATGCCCCTGGGGAGGGAGGCCAGGCTGGACGACTAGGAAAAGCTGGTGAGCTCCAGGAGCAGGGAAGTGACCACCTTGGAACCTTCACCAAACTTCCAGATGGGGACTGGGAGAGGGAGGGCAGGGCAGGCAAGGGAACTCTAGAGAACAGCGGGTGGGTGAGGGACCCTCAAAGGACAGGAAGCATGTTTGTGTTGCCAGGAGTGAAACTAAACAGCAAAAATCAACTTTTCCTCTTGGGCAGAGTGCATTGGAATTAAGCCGCATGGAGCCAGAAGGCCCTGAAGCAGCATCGGCCCAACCATCTAGCTTTATAATGAGGACGATGGGGCCCCAGAGGCTCAGGGATGTGCCCATGTTACACGGCTTCCCTGGGGCAGGGCCACGACTCCGAGCGAGTCCTGGCTCCATCAAAGCTCAGGCGAGAGGCTGGCATGACTTGCTGATATTTTCTGAGTGTTCCCGGCCAGGCTCAGCACTGAGTGTCTTCACCAACCATTCCACTGAACTCTCACGATGACCCTCCCAGGTAGGATCCTGTCAGGGTACCTCCCCAGGTAACAGAGGAGGAAAGAGGCCCACCTTGCAGAGCTGGGCTTACACACAGGCTGAAGGGCGGCCAGATGGGGCCCTTTAAGGCGGATGATAATAAGAACCACAGGGGCTTCCCTGGTGGCGCAGTGGTTGAGAATCTGCCTGCCGATGCAGGGGACACGGGTTCGAGCTCTGGTCTGGGAAGATCCCACATGCCACGGAGCAACTAGGCCCGTGAGCCACAGTTACTGAGCCTGCGCGTCTGGAGCTTGTGCTCCACAACAAGAGAGGCCGCGATAGTGAGAGGCCCGCGCACCGCGATGAAGAGTGGCCCCCACTTGCCGTAACTGGAGAAAGCCCTCGCACAGAAACGAAGACCCAACACAGCCATAACTAACTAACTAACTAACTAACTAAATAAAAAATGAGTTAAAGCTATACTTAAAAAAAAAGAAAAAAAAATAAGAACCACAATTTAGGTCTGTAATCCCTTACCTATTTACATCCACATCACCGCACTGGAGCCTCCCAACAGCCCAACCAATGCAGGCTGGGCAGGCACTATTTTCCTCATATGATGAGAAGAAAACCAAATCCCAGAGAGGAGTGACCAGTCCACAACAGAACAGGATTCAGGGCCCTGCCCAAGATGGTACCAGCCTCCCAAGGACTGGCTGGGAAGAGGAGCACGGAGGGTAGAGAGGAGCCATGCCTTTCAGCCCCCACAGGCCACTCTGTCTGCCTGGAGCTGAGGGGTGACACTCCATCCCTGGGCTGAGCAAACTGAGCTGGTCCTGGGCCCTGCACCTGCCCCATCAGGGCTCTTATGTACCTCTCCTTCTTGCTTTGATTCCTGCCTGGGGAAGAATCCTGTCTTGTCCGGCGCTCCATCTTCTCTCCATCCTTGCTGTGCCCCATGCCCCTGGAGCAGGGAGGGAAGGCCTCTTGGAGTGCAGGAGGACCTGCCCTCCTGGCTGCTGCTCCTCCTCAGGGCCCCTCTCTCACTGCCCAGGGGACTTGGAGCTAATGAATCTGGGGACACGAGCTCCATACTGCAGGAGGCCAGGCTGGCTCCTTGCACATCCCAGGAACAGCTTCTGCCAGCTGTTTCCCAAATGCTGGCCATGGGCCACCAGGATGGAATAGGTAAGAGAATGTGGATCGGTTGATACACGACTTCTCCACTATCAGAAAAGCAGCGCAGTGGCTATGTTTGGGGTGGGCGCAATTCAGGAGATACAGTTGAATCCACCCCCAACCCCCTCCACCTCAGAGGAGCAGCACTCCATTTCCTTGCACATCACACTCCCACCACTGCATTACAGCCACAGGGCCTTTGCACATGCTATTCCCTCTTTCTCCAATGTGCTTCTCTCCATTCGCTTACCTGTTAATGTCTACTCAATTGCCACTTCCTCAGGGAAGGCTTCCCTGACCCCAGTCAAGGTCAGATGCCCTGTTACAGGTTTTCATAGCTCCCTGATCTCTCCATCACAGCAAGTAATGCTTAATGTAAAGATTCATTTATTAGTACTAACATCAGGCTTTCCCAAGAGATTATAAACTTCATGAGGGCAAGACTCACATCACCATTGTATTCTCAGGGCCATGTGCCTGACACGGTGGTGGGTATTCAAAAAATATTTGTTGAACGTTCAGATTGTTCTCCTACTGTCCAGCAGCACCCACAAACCCCACCAGGCCCCAGGTAGCCATCGGCCAGGCTACAGGGCTGCCCTAAGCCCAGCAGAATCCTAGGAAGATACCCCACAGCCTTCCCACCCAACCCCTATTATCAGGTCAGGAGGCAGGATTGGAAGGAGAGAATCAGAGCAGCCTGGGGATATGAGAGGGAAAGAAACCATACAACCTAGAGGATGGGGAGGCACCAGCATCATACAGGAACCTGCACGTGCACACACATGCACACGTGTTATATACATGTATCTGAGTGCATGTAGTTGCACACACACATAAAGGCACAGACACAAGGGCATGCCTGTGTGCGTGCACGCATACACACACACACCCCACAAGCAAACATACATGGGTAAATGTGCCCCTACACACCCCTCCCCTATGTGGTCACCCTTCAGAGTTGGGGCTCAAGGTCAAGCCTTTGACCGCTACATCCCCGCTCTTTCCCCTCCACCAGTGGAAACTCATTTTTCTATAACTGGGGGCTGTAAGGGCCTCAAAACCTGGGCTGAGGAAGGTCCAGGGAGCAGGGAGGTGAGAAGGGATGCCATCCCAGCTGGGATGCCCAGGTTGCAGGTGACGGCCCCCTCCTGTTCCAGCTTTCCCAGCTCCCTGGTGAACTGCTGCCTTCCCCCAGGACAGGTGATGAGGCACAGAAACGGGGCCCTGCCATGGCATGGGGTGGGGAGGCCCCTTGCAGCAGGCTCTGCCCTGGCCTTCGGTGCAAACTGAAACATTTTCCTTTTCTTCATAATTATTTTTTCTGACACAACTGCCCATGAAACATTTTAATAACATCCCAGAAAAGGTCAGGGAGAAGGAATTTCACAGTCCCTGAGCAGATAGCTATAATTTCAGCCCCTCCTGGAACAAAGGAGGTGGGGATACTGGGCTAACCCTGGGGCTGAGGGGAGAAGGGCAGGTGGGAGAGACCAGGGCAGTGGGTGGGGCGGGTGTGGCCGTGAAACTTGCCACCTGCTAGGAGCTCTGGAAGTACCTTGGGGAGACTGGGAGATGATGGTGAGTGGGGGTCACCAGGCGATGCTTTCACAGCTGTCATTCACATCTAGCAGCCTTGGTGGTGGCGGGAGTGGTGGGGGGAACTCATGCCCATTTTGCAGATGGGAAATGAAGATTCTTAGAGGTAATATAGTTAGACCAGCACCCAGAGAAGGCAGGGATGCAGGGCCCACTGTTTCACTTCAGGACCTGAACTCCTTCAGACACACAGCCCTGCTGCTAGAGCTTATCGTTGGGTGAAACAGCCCCCTCAGAGCTGCACAATTCCACAAACCCTGGGGCTGAGGGTTTGATAGGAAGGTGGGCAGGGCTTGGACACACACACTGAGGAACTAGAGGCTGCCCAGATGAACCAGCCCTGGACGAAGACCTTCAGGTAGCCACAGAGGAGCCCGAATACAACTGCTAAACATTGGGAGAGGGACTGGAAAAGGGGTCATAGGCAGCGGGCAGAGGTCCATGCAGGCCCAGGAACTGCTCCAGTGCTTGGGGAAACCCAGTATGAGAAGCTACTCTCCAGTGCCAACCCCAGATGGGATTGGGCTTCACACATCATCCTTGGCACCTGCAGCCGGCCATCAGCCAAGAGGTGTGCCTCTCCACACGTCACCCCCCCACCCTACCCCCTAGGCTCCCTCAACCCTTTCCAGGGCCATAGGAACTGGGGACTGCAAAGTGAGACCCTCCATCTCCAACAAGAATGACACAAAGGAATTCCCGGCCACCCGCCAAGCCTGGGCTTGACATCCGAATTCTTTGCCATGTGGTTCCAGGCCGTGTGGGGGACAGGCTGCTTGGGTGTCCTTCATCCTGACATTGGAAGGTGGCTGGGGGGCTGAAGAGGCTCTCTCTGGGTCCAGAAGGCCAGAGCCTCTGGCACTTGCTCTCTGACTGGGCCCCTAGAGGCTGCAGGAGGGCCCAAGGGGCCTCAGGCGCCAGGTGACTGATTGCAATGAGCGACTTGGTGAAAGCTGGCAGAGCCATGGGCTGGGGAAGCAGGCGGGAGGAAAACAGCCGCAGCAGACTTACTGTTTACATCTGATGGCCTGCCTAGCTAAACATCTGTTTGAAATATTAATAACTGTCAGATGGGAAGGGCCTGGGGGCTCAAAACAGTTTCATACCATCTTTCTGTAGAGTAAACGCACTATGGAGTAGGGGCCTGAGATCGGCGGGCAATCTCTGTGCTTGGAGTGGGAACGGAGCAAGAAGTGGAAGGACTCTGGGGGCCTCAGTGGGCAGGGAGGTGCAGCAGCGAGTTAAACTCCATAATGTTTATTGAGCACCTACTATGGGCAAGCCCCTGAGCTTGTGTAGCACACATCTACCACCTTGGTCTGCTCAGCAACCCTCTTTGTTCTGATAACAGAAGCCGCTATAGAATATCCTGTCCCATTTTCAGCCCATATAATTTGAATGGGGTTGACCCAACCCCCCGTTCCACTAGGGGAGTATGACCCATCTCTGGTATATCAGAATTATGATGATTGGTTCCAGGGTGGCCCAATAAGCTGGGTCAATGAGAATCAGCTCTGGGACTTTTGCTGGAACTATTGAAAAAGAATTATTTTTTCCCCCACTGGGGTTGATAAATTGGTGAGAAGTGAGCCTAAGGGTGCTGGTGTCCCTCTCTGCCAATACCAAAAAGCAGAGCCCAGTGCTGAAGTCAGATTCCTGCTCAGTTGAGTGCCTGGATACAGCCATGCCTGAAATCACTTATACTTTGGAGTTACTTTTTTGCTTGAGCCACTTAAAGGTTTCTGTCCCTTGCGACCACGAGTACTAACAGATACAAATGGACACCGGGAGGAGTCCCTGTCAAAGTCTCAGCCAAAGACAGCTGGGGATGCCCAGGCATCCTCAAGGAGCCCACTCTTCCCTGGTGTCTGTGCTCAGATAGACAGGATCACCTTCCTGAGAGATGGCTGGCACTTGTCCCCATTAGAGGGCAGGTCCAGGGCTCCTGGCCCACCCAGGCTCAGTATCTCTCAGGGACAAGGCAGAAAACCAAAGTATCCTGGGCCCAACCTCATTCTTCCCCAGGTTGGTCCCTTTTCCACGGTGCTGCCCTGGCCAAGGAAGCCCATCATGAAGAGTCCAGATGCTCTAGTATACTAACATCACAGCCTCTGAGGGCTTGGGGCACCCCGTTCCCTGACTGCTCAGACTCCTTGGATCCCTCTGGATGCCTCCTGATGGTCTACCCCAGAGCTCGGTTGCCCTGCAGGAGAGCGGGTACTCACCAGGACTGTCAGCACAGAGGTCCCCACGGTGACATTCTCGTATAAGCTGACGTTGTACAGTGGCTGGCTGAAGATGGGCCGGTTGTCATTCTCGTTGATGAGGGTGATCTTCACCTTGGCATAGCCCACGTGGTCAGCACACTCTCATTGGCAAAGAGCTGGATGCGTAGAGCAGGGGCCAGGTGAGCTCTCACATGCTCCTGGAGCCCTCGTTCCCATAAGTCCCCCTGGGGCCTCTGCCCATTC